>NC_057798.1:89400905-89766241 GCF_018294505.1 Triticum aestivum
TTTGATTTAATTCACGGAAGCTTGCATGGATGGAGTGCTTCTTTTCCATTTGTGTTTTTATTTTGTATCAATGTGAAACTTTTGTGAATTGATGGATAACGGTGTTGGATGAACAATGTGAAACTTTTGTAATATGTAACGATGGAACTATGTGTTGGCTATGTATGTATATATGATGAAACTTGTGTGTTGGATATGATTGTTATATGGATGCTTGTTGTATATATATGTGTTGGATATCTCATATGTGAAATAGTGACCTGAAATTAAGAAAAAACGATTTTTTTTAAAAAAATTGTTACTAATGGCGCACTTCCATGTGGTGCGCCATTAGTATACCAGATACTAATGGCGCACCTGTGGGTTACTAATGGCGCACCTGTGGTGCGCCATTAGTATACCAGATACTAATGGCGCACCTGTGGTGCGCCATTACTTAAATATTCTAATGGCGTGATGCTAGTGGCGCACTAGTAGTGCGCCATTAGTAGGCAAAACTGGTGCGCCACTAGCATGCCTTTTCCTAGTAGTGTCATCCGGAAGATTAACTCCCAGTTGAATCAAGTGATTATTATACCCAGACATTTTGAGTATATGCTCACTGACAGAACTATTCTCCTCCATCTTGCAGCTATAGAACTTATTGGAGACTTCATATCTCTCAATCTGGGCATTTGCTTGAAATATTAACTTCAACTCCTAGAACATCTCATATGCTCCATGACGTTCAAAACATCGTTGAAGTCCCGGTTCTAAGCCGTAAAGCATGGCACACTGAACTATCGAGTAGTCATCAGCTTTGCTCTGCCAGACATTCACAATGTCTGGCGTTGCTCCTGCAGCGGGTATTGCACTGAGCGGTTCTTCCAGGATGTAATTCTTCTGTGCAGCAATGAGGATAATCCTCAGGTTACGGACCAAGTCCGTATAATTGCTACCATCATCTTTCAACTTAGCTTTCTCAAGGAACGCATTAAAATTCAACGGAACAACAGCACGGGCCATCTATCTACAACAACATAGACATGCAAAATACTATCAGGTACTAAGTTCATGATAAATTAAAGTTCAATTAATCAAATTACTTAAGAACTCCCACTTAGATAGACATCCCTCTAATCATCTAAGTGATCATGTGATCCATATCAACTAAACCATGTCCGATCATCACATGAGATGGAGTAGTTTTCAATGGTGAACATCACTATGTTGATCATATCTACTATATGATTCACGCTCGACCTTTCGGTCTCAGTGTTGCGAGGCCATATCTGCATATGCTAGGCTCGTCAAGTTTAACCTGAGTATTCTGCATGTGCAAAACTGGCTTGCACCCGTTGTATGTGAACGTAGAGCTTATCACACCCGATCATCACGTGGTGTCTCGGCATGACGAACTTTCGCAACGGTGCATACTTAGGGAGAACACTTATACCTTGAAATTTAGTGAGAGATCATCTTATAATGCTACCGTCGATCTAAGCAAAATAAGATGCATAAAGGATAAACATCACATGCAATCAATATAAGTGATATGATATGGCCATCATCATCTTGTGCCTTTGATCTCCATCTCCAAAGCACCGTCATGATCACCATCGTCACTGGCGCGACACCTTGATCTCCATCGTAGCATCATTGTCGTCTCTCCAACTATTGCTTCTACGACTATCGCTACCGCTTAGTGATAAAGTAAAGCAATTACATGGCGATTGCATTTCATACGATAAAGCGACGACCATATGGCTCCTGCCAGTTGCCGATAACTCGGTTACAAAACATGATCATCTCATACAATAAAATTTAGCATCATGTCTTGACCATATCACATCACAACATGCCCTGCAAAAACAAGTTAGCCGTCATCTACTTTGTTGTTGCAAGTTTTACGTGGCTGCTACGGGCTGAGCAAGAACCGTTCTTACCTACGCATAAAAACCACAACAATATTTTGTGAAGTTAGTGTTGTTTTAATCTTCAACAAGGACAGGGCGTAGCCACACTTGATTCAACTAAAGTTGGAGAAACTGACACCCACCAGCCACCTATGTGCGAAGCACGTCGGTAGAACCAGTCTCGTGTAAGCGTACGCGTAATGTCGGTCCGAGCCGCTTCATCCAACAATACCGCCGAATCAAAGTATGACATGCTGGTAAGTAGTATGACTTGTATCGCCCACAACTCACTTGTGTTCTACTTGTGCATATAACATCTACGCATAAACCTGGCTCGGATGCCATTGTTGGTGAACGTAGTATTTCAAAAAAAAATCCTATGCACACGCAAGATCATGGTGATGCATAGCAACGAGAGGGGAGAGTGTCGTCCACGTACCCTCATAGATCATAAGCGGAAGCATTATGACAACGTGGTTGATGTAGTCATACGTCTTCACGATTGACCAATCCTAGTACCGAACATACGACACCTCCGCGATCTGCACACGTTCAGCTCGCTGATGTCCCACGAACTCACGATCCAGTAGAGCTTCAAGGGAGAGTTCCATCAGCACGATGACATGATGACGATGTTGATGAAGCTACCGACGCAGGGCTTCACCTAAGCACCGCTACGATATGACTGAGGTGGATTATGGTGGAGGGGGGCACCGCACACGACTAAAGATCAATGATCAACTTGTGTGTTTTGGGGTGCCCCCTGCCCCTATATATAAAGGAGCTAGGGGGGAGGCGGCCAGCCAGGAGGAGGGCGCGCCAAGGGAGGAGTCCTACTCCCACCGGGAGTAGGACTCCTCCTTTCCTAGTAGGAGTAAGAGAAGGGGGGAGGAGGAGAGAGGGGGGGAAGGAAAGGCCCCCCTCCTTGTCCAATTCGGACTAGAGGGGGAGGGGGCGCGCGGCCCTGCCTTGGCCGCCCCTCCTCTTCTCCACTAAGGCCCGTAAGGCCCATTATTCTTCCCGGGGGTTCTGATAACCCCCAGTACTCCCGTATATGCCCGAACTTGCCCGGAACACTTCCAGAGTCCAAACATAGTCATCCAATATATTTATCTTTATGTCTCGACCATTTCGAGACTCCTCGTCATGTTCGTGATCATATCCGGGACCTCGAACTATCTTAGGTACATTAAAACATATAAACTCATAATACCGATCGTCACCGAACGTTGAGCGTGCGGACCCTACGTGTTCGAGAACTATGTAGACATGACCGAGACACGTCTCCGGTCAATAACCAATAGAGGAACCTGGATGCTCATATTGGCTCCTACATATTCTACAAAGATCTTTATCGGTCAAACCGCATAACAACATATGTTGTTCCCTTTGTCAACGGTATGTTACTTGCCCGAGATTCAATCGCCGGTATCTCAATACCTAACTCAATCTAATTACCGGCAAGTCTCTTTACTCGTTATGTAATGCATCATGTTGCAACTAACTCATTACACATTGCTTGCAAGGGCTATAGTGATGTGCATTACCGAGAGGGCCCAGAGATACCTCTCCGACAATCGGAGTGACAAATCCTAATCTCGATCTATGCCAACTCAAGAAGTACCATCGAAGACACCTGTAGAGCACCTTTATAATCACCCAGTTACATTGTGACGTTTGGTAGCACACAAAGTGTTCCTCCGGTATTCAGGAGTTGCATAATCTCATAGTCATAGGAACATGTATAAGTCATGAAGAAAGCAATAGCAACAAACAAAACGATCAAGTGCTAAGCTAACGAAATGGGTCAAGTCAATCACATCATTCTCTAATGATGTGTTCCCGTTAATCAAATGACAACTCATGTCTATGATCAGGAAACACAACCATCTTTGATTCAACGAGATAGTCAAGTAGAGGCATACTAGTGATACTTTGTTTGTCTATGTATTCACACATGTACTAAGTTTCCGGTTAATACAATTCTAGCATGAATAATAAACATTTATCATGATATAAGGAAATATAAATAACAACTTTATTATTGCCTCTAGGGCATATTTCCTTCAATAATGAAGTTGTTATTTTAGATTTCCTTATTCATGATAAAGGTTTATTATTCATGCTAGAATTGTATTGATCGGAAACCTTAATACATGTGTGAATATATAAACAAACACCGTGTCCCTAGTGAGCCTTTACTTGACTAGCTCGTTGATCAAAGATGGTTAAGTTTTCCTAACCATGGACATGAGTTGTCATTTGATAATGGGATCACATCATTAGGAGAATAATGTGATGGACAAGACCCATCCGTTAGCTTAGCATTATGATCCTTCAGTTTTATTGCTATTGCTCTCTTCATGTCAAATACATATTCCTTCGACTATGAGATTATGCAACTCCCGAATACCGGAGGAATGCTTTGTGTGCTATCAAACAACACAATGTAACTAGGTGATTATAAATATGCTCTACAGGTATCTCTGAAGGTGTTTGTTGAGTTGGCATAGATCGAGATTAAGATTTGTCACTCCGAGTATCGGAGAGGTATCTTTGGGCCCTCTCGGTAATACACATCATAAGCTTGCAAGCAAACGACTAAGGAGTTAGTCACAGGGTGATGTATTATGGAACGAGTAAAGAAAATTGTCGGTCGCGAGATTGAACTAGGTATGAAGATACCGACGATCGAATCTTGGGCAAGTAACATACCGATAGACAAAAGGAATAACGTATGTTGTCATAACGATTCGATCGATAAAGATCTTCATAGAATATGTAGGAGACAATATGATCATCTAGGTTCCGCTATTAGTTATTTACTGGAGAGGTGTCTCGGTCATGTCTACATAGTTCTCGAACCCGTAGGGTCCGCAAGCTTAATGTTCGATGATGATATAGTATTATATGAGTTATGTGATTTGGTGACCGAATGTTGTTCGGAGTCTCGGATGAGATCACGAACATGAAGAGGAGTCTCAAAATGGTCGATGTAAAGATTGATATATAGGACGATGGTATTCGAACACCGGAAGTGTTTTGGAGGGTACCGGGTACATATCGAGTCACCTGAAGGGGTTCCGGGCACCCCCGACAAAAGATATGGGCCTTATGGGCCAAGAGGGGAAACGCACCAGCCACAAGGGGCTGGTGCGCCCCCCATATGGTCTGAACTAGGAGGATAAGGAAAGAGGGGAAAGGATAAGGAAAAGGGGGGATTCGGCCTCCCCCTTCCTTCTCTCCCCCTCTCTTTCCTTCCCCCACGGGCAAATAAGGAAAGGGGCGCGCCACTTGGGAGGACCCCAAGTAGGATTCAGCCTACTTGGGGCGCCCTCCTAGCAGCTCCCTCCTCCCCCACCTATATATATGTGGGAAAGGGGATGCCTTGGACAACCAGACAATTGCCTACTCGTGTGCAGCGCCCCCTCCATCGTTTGCACCCTCGGTCATATTTTTGTAGTGCTTAGGCGAAGCCCTGCGAGGATCACTTCACCATCACCGTCACCACGCCGTCATGCTGACGGAACTCATCTACTACCTCGACATCTTGCTGGATAAAGAAGGCGAGGGACGTCACCGAGCTAAACGTGTGCAGAACTCGGAGATGACGTGCGTTCGGTACTTGATCGGTCGGAGCTAGAAGAAGTTCGACTACATCAACAACGTTGTTAAATGCTTCCGCTTATGGTCTACTAGGGTATGTAGACATCCCCCTCGTTACTATGCATCTCCATATATAGATCATTGCGTGTGCGTAGAATTTTTTTTGTTTTCCATGCAACATTTCCCAACAAATGTGTGTACCATGCATGCCACCAGCAGGACACAAGCCCGTGTCTAACTAGTATGCCATCGGGTTCTACCATTCTAGAATGTGAAAGGAATATTTTTTATAAATTGCCGAATGAATCTATATGTGTTACAATGCCCATATTTTCCTTGCAAATAACTGGTCATTCCAAAATGCACAGTAATTGATTTATGATGAGTTCTTGAATTAGAGTGAGTTTGTGATATAGTGATCTCAACGTGGATTTCACATTTCATGGTATCCACGGTAATTTTTTCATTGCAAATTCAAATTTAAAAGATGAACAGTATGGTGGTGAGAAAACTTTGTATGTATTCAATCATATAACCACACACACACAGACACACACACACACACACACACACACACACGAATACAACAACAATCCACTAAGTATAGTGCATCTATTTTTCAGACCATGCATGTATGACACGAATTCAAAGATAAAATGTAAGCCATGCATGGTCCTCAATTCAATATTTAAAATGCACAGTAAACTAAAATATGATTATTAAGTCTAGTACGATGCACATGCAAATGTTGTGTTTAGGTCTCTCCATTGACCCCCCCTCACCACACATACTTCATGTATCAATCGATCTTCATTTTTTTGTTAATAGAGCTATTGGTATCCAACACATGCACGCTCATTATTTCTCTTCACGTTTCGATCTCCATTTATGTCACACCCGCCCTCACACTCTCAACAAATGTATTTCTCACACACAACCTCGTCGTGCCCTCTATGAAAAACCCTCCCTCTCTCTCAAGACACATATGTTGCCTCTGTAAAACACCTTCACCGTGCACGCACACACAAAGTCTATCTAGGACACTCTCTCGATAACTATCTCCCTCCAGCCCTCATTGCAGCTTTGCCGCATGATATCTTGGTGTATCATTTTTAAGATTCTAGTGTATGCAAGGCCACACTCACTCGATCTCTTCCTCTATAAATGACTCAGATTGACTTCGCTTTCTCGCGTCATCTCTCTCACACATAGACGCTCCCACTACACACACCTCTTGCGTAGGCGGAGCTATGTAGATTGTTAGGGAGTAACCCCTCGACCTTAGATAAAATTGTGAAGCTCTTTTTAGGATTGTTTAGATTATATTCTTTGAACATTATATTTGTCATCACTCTCCCAAACACCGATGGGTTGTGCACCCCCCAGGAGAATATCATGTGACCCCACACCTTAGATGCTATATGGTGATACGAGTTCCTTCGAGCTAGTAGATCTGAGATCTAGCGGCTCACATGATGTCTTAATATTTTTACAAGAAACCTTAGTAAGTTTGGGAATTGCACACAATTAGTACAAAAACTAATCAGATGCCCTTGGATTCCATATCCAACGACCTCGAAGCTCGTATCACCATAGCATCTAAGATGAGGGAGGACCTCTTATTCTCTAGTATGTAAGAATATCATGTGCTACCACACCTTAGATGTTGTGGTGATACGAGCTCCTCGAAGCCGTTGGATCTGAGATCCAACAGCTCCTTGGTGGTTCGAATGTTTTTTTTGCAGAAAAAGCCTCCAAAGAGTTCGGGAACTGCTCACAAGCATAAAGACTACTCAGATGCCTTTGGATCTAAGATCGAACGACCTCAGAGCTCGTATCACCATATCATCCAAGCTGCGAGAGCTTCTGATGTTTTCTCGCACGGGAGAATATGAGGTGCTCCCACACCATAGATTCTATGGCGATACGAGTTCCCGACAGATCTAATGGCTTGGAGTAGGAGGTTTGAATGTTTTTGCAATATAGGCCTCAAAGAGTTTGGGAATTAATTACGCAGAAAGTACAAGTACTACGCACATGGCATTGGATCTCAGATCCGACGACCTAGATACTCGTATCACCGCGGCTAATTAAGCTGCGGGGAGCACCTAATATGAGCTACCGGGAGCCGTTGGATCCAAGATCCAGCGGCTCACACGAGGACTAAATGTTTTTTTGCAAAAAATCATTGAAGAGTTTGAAAACTGCGCATAATTATAAAGACTACTCCCAAGGCATTGGATCTCAGATCCAATGACCAAAAATCTCGTATCACCGTAGCATCTAAGCTGCAGGGAGCACATGATATTCTATGCCACTGTCATTTTTGTTCCTAAACTTGCAAAATACGTCTAAGTGGTGTCGTAACATGTCTAACTGCGCCAAGTGTTTGTGGAAAAAAATACCCTCCTACACTAAAATATCAGAACAACACACGAGAGTCCCACTTGTCATTGATCAAATTTGGACGTAAAACTAACAAATCTGAAGGACGAGATTCAAACCAGCAACCTGGACTACAAAGCGTATGTTGATAGCCTGAAACAGCAAGGGTTGTTGGCTTTGTCGCATAACTTGATTTTGTAAGTATTATGTTGAGTAGAGTAGAGGGAGTGGCTCGTCAACACGTGCATGAACGTTGACTCACTTACTGGTGGGCCCCATGTCCGTGATCTCTCTCTCCTCTCCATCTAGTACAGCCTTTAGACGCACGGGTAAACACGAAGAATGGAGTGAGCTTGCCGTGGTGTTATTATAACTAAAAAATGCTTGGAAAATAGATGAATCGCCTAGAACAAGAGACATTGTGGCTGGTCGAGACAACGCTAACCACAACTATCCTCCATGCCACATTAGCTTGATGAAGCTATGTGGCTAGTGGGGTGTTTTCGACCGACTGGCTGGGTCCCGAGTTCAAACCATAGTAATACGTCTGATACAGTATATTTTTACACACACATTTTTCCTCCATGTCGAGACGTGGTACACCCTACCGTGTAGTTTCTGGCTCCTCCCTGGTGGTGCACGCATATTTTCTTCCATGCCGAGATGTGGGACGCCCTACCGCGCATTTTTTGGGTCCTTATCTAGCGCCGAGGGAAGTAAATGTGTCATTAAATCACAAAAGCCCACCTTTCCCGCCGAGTACATGAGTGAAGCACGATGGCTAGCTAGCTGGGCTAGTGCGACTGATTAGCTAGGCCACCGCCACATTTGTTTTTTCACTTCTTTTTTCTCTCCTTGTCGGTAGGTAAATTTAAGGGTCATTTGCATTTCTGTCCCTAACTCGAACCACCTAATCAGATATACTCCTAATTCAAAAGCCTGCTCAAATTTGCCCCTCCGCCGTTAGGTGCCCTTACAAAAATTCCCTTCTGCGCTGTTACCGTCTGGTTAAAGAGCTTTGACCATCCTAAAAAAATAACAAAAAAATCTAAAAGATCTAAAATTTTGTGAGATCGAAATTACTCATGTGCGCAAGGTGTGTGCAATTTTTTGTGCTATTTGGACATTCCAGGAGCTCGTGGTGAGGAAAAGTAGTTAATATGTACTCTTGTGAACGGTAATTTTGAAATAAAATAGCAAGAAAATTCAAAAAATATGAAATTTTTTGGCATCAAAGAGGCTTGGGTGGACAAGGTGCTTGCAAGTTTTTGTGATCAAATGACATGCGAGGAGCTCTAGCAAAAAAAATCATTTTTTCCAAAGTTTTTTCCTGAGCCAAATGTTGTGGTTTCTCCACGAGCTCCTACAGTGTCCAAACGCAACAAAAATTTGCACGCACCTTGCAGATGCGAGCCTCTTTGATGCCATATTTGTTTGAATTTTCTTGCAATTTTTTTGAATTTACTATTCACAAGCATATATATTTACCTTTTTTCTTTGCCACGACCTCGTGGAATTTCCAAACCGCACAAAAATTTGCACGCATCTTGTGAACCTGATTATCTTTGATCCCACAAAATTTCAGATTTTTTAGATTTTTTTGATATTTTTTCAGGACGGTCAAAGCCCTTTGACCGGCTTTAACCGGACGGTAACAACGCAGAAGGGCATTTCTGTAAGGGCACCTAACGGCGAAGGGGCATTTTTGATCAGGCTTTCGAATTAGGGGCAAATATGAGTAGTGGGTTCGAGTTAGGGACACAGATGTAAAATACCCTAAATTTAAATATCCACCACCGTGTTGCTTTGGTCTTCGGGTGCAGCAGGCGCGACAAGGTTTTTAATTTTTTTACGGGAGGAGGCGCGACAACAATTAGTCCTGATGACTCCGCCTATAAAACCCACTGCTCCCTGATGTGAAAAGTCGTCGACTGGGGTTTTCCCATGGTGAAAACCAAAAGATTCACTCTGCTCCCTAGCTGGCTCCCTCGGCCTTCCCGTAGATTGCATTGCCTTTCAGCCGTTTTGCCCCCTTTGCTTCCTCTCCCTATTGCTTCTACCTGGTTCCATGACAGCGCACCAGATCACGGAGTCAGAGGCGAGGCACCTCACAGAGGAGCTCCAAGCCAAGGATGCGGAGCTCAAGGCCAAGGACGTGGAGCTCCTTGAGCTCAAGGAGGAGAGGAGTGGCATGCTCCTCCTTTATGTGCGGGAGTTCATGGAGCTCCAAAAGCGGCAGGATTCCACCACACAGATGCTTGAGGCATCGGTGTTGTTGTTGCACAAAGAGGGATATACGATAGGCGGTCAGGCGAGCCGGCTGGAGCACGAGCGAGTCGATCGTGACGAGGTCCAGGATCGCCTCAACCACTTGCCGGACCATGTTGCCACACGCGTGTTGCAGTTGTGTGATGCCTACAGTCGTGCCAGCGTACCATGCCGGCCGTCGGGCTAAACCGGTTTGACCACCCCATTGACTTTAACGAGCTGTGGCTTCCTAACCTGGTCTCCTTCTTCACATATATCTCCGAGGAGATGAGCCTTCTCCGTGCAGTGGTGGTGGCGGAGGTGGACAAGGAGGGGGTGTGGGCGGCCATCGCCGTTGTTGGGCGAATCCTCTTAGGGCTTCATCATCGAAATCCATTAATGCCCTTGGACACCGTCTTTGACGAGCTGGCTCCCATCCACCGGGAGCGGGCTCTGCAGGTGGTGGCACCCTGCATCATCACTATCGTGCGCCTCGAGCAGCAAAGGGACTTTGGTGGTGTTTAGGCATCCTCTGCATGGGCATGTCTCGATGCAACATGACCGTTGGATCAAACTCAAACGGTGCAGATTATTCACTATAGCACAAAGTGTGCGGGTGTGTTTGGTTGCATTCTGATCTCCAGATAGTTGTTCCTTCTTTGTGCATGCTCATCTCAGCATCCCTCTCATGCATGCTCTCTTCATGCATTCTCCTAGTGTATTTGTGTTAACCTAGTGTGGACTTATGCACCCTTCATGCACTCTGCCAAACACCCAAAAGTGGGTCAAGAAGGGAACTTTTGCTCCCATGCACCCTTCATACACCCTACCTAACACAGATTCGTGCTTCATATGGTTCATGTTGTGTGGAGTACTGTAGCATCGTATTCTCCATGCATTGTAGACCTAGTTCTATTAACATTGATCTCACTGTTCATTCTCGACCCGATATTCAAAAAAGGGACATGTTACACTACTACTCATAGTTGACATGCGCACAACATGTCAACGGATGTCAATCCTCCGGAGACACCCTTCTGGAGCGGCTGCCACCTCCAACCATTGATTCTACTTCTCTGGTTGCCTTGTCTGCTAAAGACAATACACCACAGTATGTCTGTATGCCGAGGTTGCACGGGATGGGTGGCACATACACGCAGGGACCCACCAAGGACCGTATTCACGAATAGTAGCTGCTATGTGAACCGAAATCTATTGAAACACTCGCAACAATGTCCCTCACCACAGATTTTTTTATAGTCAGTTAGAGTACTAGACATCATTTTTTATCGTTGTATCTTACTAAACTAGCAAAAATATTATAGTATTGATGTATGAACCACTGGACATGCCTAGTAATAGGAGTACTAGTAGTGTGAGTTCAAGTGGGTGCGGTGTTTTGCACTCCTCCGTCGTAAGAGTGGAAACGCCTGCTGTAATCGTTTTTTAAAAATAGTGGACACGCTCTACCGCATGAATCCTGCTCGACGGTCGTCGAGAACCTTGCTACTCACTTTCACCGATGTGTGGAAAGCCAGCATCGGGGTCCACTTGTCATGCACTAAATTACTCCATACTAGAGTGCACAACTGCACGGTAGACTGCCCCGGTCAAAGCGTCACAGTAATGCCCAATGTGCTGTCAAATCACAAAACCCCACCTTTGTAGCAGTAAGTTAGATGGACGAAGCAACCATCATTTCACTCTTCTCCCTCATCTTCCTCTCTTGAATAAAACCCCAACTCACTTCTTCCTCGTCTTGTTGCTCATTTCTTCAAGAAAACCCCAACGCGCTTCTGCCATTGTTCTTCTCTCCCAAAGAATGAAATGTGAGTGCATCAATGGTGTTGCTTTTGGCCAAGGCCCAGTCTTGCAACCCCGCGACCAATCCTAACTCCCTCTTTGTTCTTCTTTTGGGTTTGTGATTATGGTTTCTTTCCTTTCATTTCTATTTGACAGTTTCTTGATGGACCTAGGAGCACCGGCTGAAGTGATGTCTATGGCTCTATCCAAAACCATTGAGGATCAGGGTATGAAGAAGCGCTAGCACCCCGCCAAGACTACTGCAGACAAGCTCAAGACCATCGTCCTGTCCAAGCCCCATCTCCGAGATCCCTCATTAAGCCAGTCCAGGTAATATCCCTTCTTGACGATCTTTTTGGCGATCTTGATCGTGTTTTTTCATCTAACTTGCAAAGTTCTTGCTAATATGCGAGGTTTGTGTAATGTACACGCAGTACTAGTAGTACAACTTTCTGGGCGATCTTGCATGTGATTTTTGTGTGCCAAATGATGGTGCTAAATGGCTCTTTTGACCAAAACATGCGAGAGGTTAACATACATATGATTTTTGCACATAACAATGATTTCTTATAGATTACTTTCAACTACTTTATGAACATCAATGCTAGTTGTAGGAAATGCAAGATTTTAGCTCTCATGCCTTGGAAGAGAGTATAGTAGCCTCAGTAACTTGTGTTATGGATATTGCAAGTAATCCCTTTGATCACAAATATAAGATGTTCTAACTTTTTTGTGTATCTCATGTAAACATGTTTTAGTGTCTTTGTTCACTCATTTTTGTGCGTATATGTAGTCTTATATAGAGTAAAATGTGGAAAATCATCTTATATTTCTGAATGGAGGTAGTAATAAAATATTTGGTTTCTATTTAAATTAGAACCAGGTCCGTCGTGGATATGAAGTACTCAAAGTCATGTCATGTGAACTGGAAGACCTGAGGATGTGCTCTATTACTAAACTATCCAACTACCGTGTCCTTGTAGCCACATGTCATGAACAAGTGTTTTCCTGTAGCATTGTTGTCAAGCGTGTTCTCGAGGGTGTACTTCACCACAACAATTTCGTAGTTGTGCCTTCGATTACGAAGGGTGCGGTTCTTGTAAAGCTTCCCGACAAATCTGATGCGGACTGTCTTCATCGTCATGTTTATGAGTGGAAAGACAACTCTATTAGGTTCTCCAAGGTTGACGAGATGGCGAAGGTGCTGGTAGACATCTCTCACAAAGTCCATGGCCTAGTCAGTTATGTGGGGCACACCCCATAGGTCGGTGGCAAGAAATAGTCTGCAGAGTTTAATTAGTGCAACTTTACTTGTCTGCAGTAAGTAATATTGTTCAGTATTTGATTTGTGTGTGAACCCTGTATGGTTTAGTACTGCCACTTTTGTTGTGCTGTGAGTCCTGAGAACAGTCTATGTTAATGTTTGTCCACTCAATTCAGTTAGTATATTTTTAAGTATCCAGATCATCTTTTTTTGTGAGGACGCTTTATCAATTATGGTTACACTCCAATATATGTATGCATTGCAGGGTTTGTCGCACCCACTAGGATTTCCAGTCCCACGGATGTTCGCTCAATATGAGTTGTCATGACCTTTGGACTGTCCTTCTTGTGGGAGTAAGGAGGGGCCCTGCATGCCACCCATAATTGGATGATCAACCTTCAGTTTAGAACTTGAACATAGTGATATCCTGGTAAGGATTCACTCATGTCACATCAAGTAAATCTTATTGATTTACTGTCATGTTTTCTTAATTTTGCTGCAATTTAACGATACAGGTTTTGCCATGTCACATTTGTTACAAAATAAACCGTTTGGTTTGCTCTATGATGGTTATTTTAGCAGGTTTCACTTCTTATGATGTGTTAGTAATGAAGGCATTGTCCATCACTTATATTACTAGACACAATCTAATCAGTCTATTGTCTGAGTACAATCTAAAGCCCTTTGATCAACTTCAGTTTGTTTTAACAAACACGCCACAATTATTCCTTCTCGTGTTTAAAAGAAGGAAAGAAAAAGATTGGATCCAAGTCACAGAGTCTAGCGAAGTTAGAAAGCTGAAGTGTGAAATCATAGTAGACTAGAGAAGATCGCTGCTGTCTCGCACATTGGTACCGCCTTCTGCATCGTATCGAGCATCGACACCTGCTCTGATGGCACTATCTCTAGCACTAACAGCAGCAGCAGCTCAGTCTGATCCACCAAAGGATTGGGCACCGACCGCGTCAGCGGATTAGGCTGATCTACCAGAGATCGGGCATCGACACAGGCACCTGCTCCAACACTAGCAGCACCATCTCTGGCAGCAGCAACAGCACTACTAGTCGCACCGCCACGGACCAGCAATGGCTCCAGCACCTGCAGCAACACTTGAACTTGCACTTGCATCTGCTTCGGCCCATGCAGCGACAATGGAACCAGCACTTGCACCGGCAACAGACTAGGCTGCAGTTGACACTGCATATACCAAAGTCCTTGCAAACACCGACATCTTCACCTTCTTGGTAAGCATTGGCATCCCAATTGCTTCATTCTTTTTTATTTCCATGTTGTTTCACATGATTCACTGTGTTGATCTAATCGTTTGTGTATGTCTTCTTGTTTGCAAATAGAGAATTCCTAGAGGAATGAGGGAGTCATTCAATAATCTGGTCGACCATGGCCAAGTTTCTCTTACCATGCGCAACCTTGGTGTGAATAAACCTGCTCAATATACCATAAGTATAAAGGATGGTCGCATGATGATTGATGCTAAAGGATGGTCAAGGTTCAAAACTCTATCAAATCTTGCGGTTGGGGATGATGTCAAAATTGAACTTTATCGGCAAGGAGAGCTGGTCCTAATCAACATTGACATTCTTCAGTAGTAGCACGCAACTGCCGAACTGAACTGTCCTTCGAGATCTTTTGATGTAATATAGCATGGTGAAACAAGTGTCCTATGTGTATAAGTGGTACTACATTATTATTAATCACATAGGATATCATGAAAGAATTGCAACTCTGATTGCTAGTAGAAATTGTCGTTTGATTTCATTCTAACAGCTGTCATCCTTTATTTAATTTTCTGTATTCGCCTTGCGACAACATCTAAAACCAGTGTTGTACCGATTGCATGCAATATTTACCAGATGAAATGCGCTGAGTTAGAACACATGGGCCCCCAAACATGCAGGCCCACTGTCGGTGTCAAAACCGGCGGATCTCGGGTAGGGGGTCCCGAACTGTGCGTCTAGGCGGATGGTAACAGGAGACAAGGGACACAATGTTTTTACCCAGGTTCGGGCCCTCTCGATGGAGGTAAAACCCTACTCCTGCTTGATTAATATTGATGATATGGGTAGTACAAGAGTAGATCTACCATGAGATTAGAGAGGCTAAACCCTAGAAGCTAGCCTATGGTATGATTGTTGTTCGTCCTGCGGACTAAAACTCTCCGGTTTATATTGACACCGGAGAGGGCTAGGGTTACACAGAGTCGGTTACAAGGAGATCTACATATCGTATCGCCAAGCTTGCCTTCCACGCCAAGGAAAGTCCCATTCGGACACGGGACGAAGTCTTCAATCTTGTATCTTCATAGTACGGGAGTCCGGCCAAAGGTCATAGTTCGACCATCCGGACACCCCCTAGTCCAGGACTCCCTCAGTAGCCCCTGAACCAGGCTTCAATGACGACGAGTCCGGCGTGCAAATTGTCTTCGACATTGCAAGGCGGGTTCCCCCTCCGAATACTTCATAGAAGATGTTGAACACAAGGATAGTGTCCGGCTCTGCAAAATAATTTCCACATACCACCGTAGAAAGAATAATATTCGCGCAAATCTAATCTGCTGACGTATTTCGTAGCGTGACATCATGTCACAGCCAAGCCTTTATTGGAATCTTTTACTGTCCCACCTCAGCGTGTTTAGCGAGGCGGTTTCCTTGGCACGTCTTGTCAAAGCAGAGATCGTGTCCCCTTATTCCAGGTTTCTCATCAATACGGGCGTGGGTAACCCAACCGTGCCATGGGTATGACTTCTTAATTGAAAGTGAGTCCCAGACGGTCACGGGGAAGGCTCTTGGTATTCAACCCCTTTATAAAGAGACCAAGGCTCGACTCCTTTCTTTCAATCCCATCAAATCCGCCTCTCGCCTCGAGTTCCAACACCCAAAGCTCCAGATTCAGGCGCTTCGGACCTTCGATGATGTCCGGCTCTGACCTCCAAGGCCGGTGGATGCCTTCCTCCATTACGGAAGAAGACGTGCGAAAGCTGAGAGATGCCAGGTATCTAACCGGCGAAATCTCCCATAGGCTGCCTGCTCCAGGGCAGACTATCCCCACTCCCCAGCCTGGTGAGAGCGTGGTCTTCACATCTCACTTCCTTCAGGGGCTAGGCTTCCCGATTGATCCCTTCGTGAGGGGGCTCATGTTTTATTACGGGCTAGAATTTCACGACTTAGCTCCGGAGTCCATCCTCCAAATCTCATCGTTCATTGTCGTGTGTGAGGCCTTCCTCCATATTACAACTCACTTCGGACTGTGGCTTAAGACCTTCAAGGTAGAGCCGAACATAATCGAGGGACAGCACGCTGAGTGCGGAGGTGCTATCATAAGCAAGACAACCGACACTCCATGGCCCGAGGGCTCTTTTCAAGAGGAGTTCGGCTTATGGCAATGAGAGTGGTTTTACATCACAGCTCCCAGGGGCACCACATGGGTGGCGCCACCTGCTTTTCGCTCGGGTCCCCCACCACGGCTAGCGTCATGGGTCAATAAAGGGCTTAACTGGGGGCCATCCAAGGACGTGCCCTTGCTACAGGGCCGCATTCGAGATCTCCTAGAAAGAGATATCAATTTGGCAGTAGTGGCGCAGGTTATGCTGATTCGCCGCATGCTGCCCTGCAAACGTCGCCCCCTCCGCCTATGGGAATTTAATCCGGAAGGACCGCGAGTCCTCCAACATTTTATGGGCACGACGCCCATGGAGATGTATAAATTGTTCTTCGGATCACAAGCAACGTGTCCGGACTCGTCCGAGGATGCAGGTCTGAGCTACAATCGCCTAGACACTCAAGTAAGTAGCCATGTACCCAGACACGCTACCCGTATGTTTATCATAAAATTGCCCTTTAAAAAGAGCTATCCTTTGAACAGGAGTGGATAGCGAAAGCAAAGCTTATCAGGTGTCCGGCCCCCCTCCCTGAGACCACACCGAATCCCGTGTTGACCAGGATGCTAGAGATTGCGCCTTTGGAAGAAGGCGAAGAGGGGAACCAAGAAGCTACCGCCTCCGCGAAGGAGGCTGTCAGGAAAGGAGGAATCGAGAATTCCCCTACCCAGGGAAAGAAAAGGACCGCCTATGAAGACCTGGAGGCGATGGCCTCAAAGCGGGGGAAGAAATCTTCATCAGAGGGTCCGGCACCGGAGGGTGCTCCGGCCGCATTGCGCCCCCAAGGGGATCAGCTCTGCACCGAGCCGTAAGTAAATAGAGGGGTTTTAAAATGAGTGACATCCCTGTTTTATTTCTTAGGAAGATAACCGAAATTTTACCTTGCAGTTCGGATCTCAACCCTTCTCAGCAGAGCTCATCTTCAGGGGATCTTCGTCCGGAGATGATGGAGAGCGGAACGCCTCCAATAGCTGTACCGTCTTGCGAGGCGGGCGACCCCGAGGTGTCGTCTCGGAGGGTTTCTCCGAATCCGGCCTTTGAAAAAGGTCTTCGGACGAGTCCGGCACCGTCCGGTGCATGGTCGGAGGAGCTGAAGGATCTGCTCGGGCGAGCGTCTATCTCAGAAAAATACCGTGTGTTGATGAACACGGTGATTAGAAGGATTTCATCCGCGGAAAGGGGATTGTACGAGGCCGCCAGGAGTTTACTGACAGGTTTTGAGGTACGCGAAATGATGTACCTTTTGACAGATCCACATATATAGAATGCGCCCTGTATAGATAGTAGCCCCTGAGACTCTGTGTGTTGTCAAAAATGACGGCACGCAGAGGATCATAATCCCAGGTATAATATGTCGCCTTTCCTATGTAGGTGGAGAGGTGTTCGGTGGCTAGCCAGACTG
The DNA here is from genome assembly GCF_018294505.1 of Triticum aestivum. Lineage (NCBI taxonomy): Eukaryota > Viridiplantae > Streptophyta > Magnoliopsida > Poales > Poaceae > Triticum > Triticum aestivum. Next base: position 89,418,902 of record NC_057798.1, read on the forward strand.
ATGAATTTGCCGAGCTAAAGCGGCAACTTGACGTGGCAGATGCCGACATCGCGCTTGTCAATGAGCGGCTGGACGAGGCACAAGGTATGTAATGTCTCCGAAGACATCTGGTAAGAGGAGCTTGATGCTCGTACCTTATAACATGTGTGCTTAATGTAGATGGTGCCGCGGCCATGGAGAACCTTCGGGCGGAACTTGCCCGAGCCAAGGAGCAAGCCAGGAAAAGCGATGTGGCTGCCTTAAAGGCGGCTGAAGAGCTAAAAGCCGAACTGGCTGCTCACTGCCAGAGCAAGAAGGAAATGGCCGAGATGGCTGTAAAATTGAAGAATTCTGCCGACAGTTGCGAGCTTCTTGAAAAAGAAGATAGGGTGGCACAGAAGGACCTAGAAAAGGTCACTGCCGAGGCCAAGGACACTCGCTCTGCCATGAGAGCTATGAAGGAGGAGCTACGTCAGGCCGAAGATATCACGACTAGAAAGCCCTATATGCTGCGGATGAAGTTCGGGGATCCTAAGTATGCTCCGTTGGACCGGAAGTGGAGTGCGGTGAACACTTATCTGGATTTGGCGGCGAGTGCCACGGACGCGACCGAACACTTCCGGGGTCTAAATGACCACGAATTGGAAGAACTATTTTGGTCGCAGTTCCACAACCCAGAGTGCCCACTTTTGGTATCCGATCGTTTGGCCGCATGGGCGGAGATGAACAGGTTATCTGGCTTGCCATGAAGCATGTCCTAAGTCATCTGTGGCCGAAAGGTCCCAAGCCGAAGAGTTATTTTAGCTTGGTGCAACAGTTCCTTGGTGCAGTGCCGCATATTGATGCAATGAAGAGGTCAGCGTGCATAGAGGGTGCACAAATGGCTCTTGCCCGTGTCAAGACATACTGGGCGGAGATGAAGGCTAGTGCTGTTGCATCCCAGGATTCATACGAAAGCCGAGTACCTGCCGAGCACTATTTTGAGGAAGTTCTGCAGGGCGCTCGTTTAATAGAGACATAGTGCTCGAAGGATGTTATGTTCGAATAACATGTACTGTTTGTAAAACAATGTTTTTATGGAATATAAAAGCTTTTTATACTTGTGCTTTCAAGAATTAGAATACCTCCTGTGCGGCCGTCAATGTAGATGTGTATATAACCTGAAAGATGGCAGTCGTTGGCTTCAGCCCCCACGCATATAATGCGGGGGTGTTCGCAGAAGGCGCATTTTCACACTTGATCCAACGTCTTGGTCCTATAAAGGAGGTGATAGCGCAGCGAACTAGGCAACCAGACTATAATGCTTTATCACTTTCACTTAGCCATAGGAGTTTGACAGTGGGGCTACTGAATAGCCCCTAGGGGCACCGCGCTCGCCCGAATTCGGGGTGCGTGTGTGCCTGACTGGGAAATGGCCCTTCGTTAATGCGGAGGAATCCTAAAGATTCCGGCAAGTCATCGAGTGGTTGACCAGTCTCTCGCTATATCATGACAGTCAGTTTTCGACTTTCTCTACTGAGGTGCTCGCCTGGCTGAACCGGGGCACAATCGCAGTAGTTCTCCTGGTGCCTCCTTAGCCGATAGAGCGGAACGTAAGGCAGCAAAACACAGGAGCCGGGCAAACCCAACATTTGACCAAAGACATGATTCGGAGCTGATGCATATAAGGCCAAACTCGCGACGCCGAACACTCCCTAAGGTATTGGGTCTTTATGAAAACTGGCTGAACAAAAGCCCTTGGTAAGAAGCCCCTGGTGTCCAGGTACGCGCAAAATTCTGGCGTGGCCACATGCCAATACGCCAGCCTCCTCCTCGGTTATAGCAAAAAACCGGGGGATGTTGTCAACAAGAGACAGTAAAAAAGGTTTATGCAGGGTCTTAATCTGAAAAGAATCCTTGAAATGGGCCCCTACTGCATGTCTGCGGCTGTGTCTCCATTGTGCCGTATCCTAGACGGGTGTAGCACGGTGTTCGTCTGTAAAAAAGAGGAACTTATTTGAAAAAAATCGTGCGAGAAATCTATGTTAAAATAAACAAAGTATAACACAGAAAATGGGTAGAATTGAGCTTTATTGTCTCTTGGTGTAAATGCGCGGAGCCCCTTGTACAGGGGTAGGCGGCTATTAAGCCTTTGTATGTTTACGCCGGACTCGTCGAGCCATGTCCGGGGTCTTGAACGACCTGTTTAGGTGCTCTAACTAGTAAAGCTGGTTTAGTGTGCGGCTGTCAAGGCAGCCGCACCATCGTCCGCGCTTGAGGAACACTCGATATTTCCCTTTAATGAGATGATGCCTCGTGTACTGGGCATTTTGAGTGTAAGGGATGCATAATGCGGTATTGCGTTAAAGCGGGTGAAAGCTTCATGTCAGAGTAGTGCTTGATAGCTACTTATGAATGGGGCGATGTGGAAGGTTAGCTTTTCGTTTCGGAAGTTGTCGGGGGAGCCGAATATAACTTCTAACACGAGGAAACCCATACAATGGGTATCTGGGCCTGGCGTGACCCCTTGAAAGGAAGTGTTGCCATGGCGAATTATTGCTGGGTTTATCCCCATTTTGCAGATTATGTCCTGATATAGCAGGTTTAGGTCACTGCCGCCATCCATTAGGACTTGTGTAAAGTGGAGTCCATCAATTATCGGATCTAAGACCAAGGCAGTCCAGCCTGCGTTTCGGATACCTCTAGAATAATCCTGATGATCAAAGGTGATTGGTTGTAACAACTAGTGGCGGGACACCTCTAGGACAGGCCGTATGGCGCGTATCTCCATAGGCGCCACTTTGTTTTTCTCTTTTGTCACATGAAGTGAATTTACTGTTTTGACTTCTTGCGGGAACTTCTTTTGTTCTTCGGTGTCTGCTTGTGGGGTTCATCATCATCCTCGCTTGGTATGTCGAGCCCCTTGCGTTCGGCGTTGAGTTTGCCGGATTGCTTGAAGACCCAACAATCTCTGTGGGTGTGGTTTGCAGGCCTCCCGGGAGTACTATGGATTTGGCATATTTTGTCCAAGATTTTGTTGAGGTTAGATAGCTCGTCCATATTATCTTTGGGGGGGGGGGCGGCTTTTTCTGATTCTACAGAGAGCTTTTGAATATGGCAGTGACTGCCGTGCTCTTTGGGCTATTATCCTTGATCTGGCGCTATTCCTTGCTACGGCGCGGTTTCCCGTTTCCATCTCTGACTTTGAATGTACTTGGGTCGCTGGTGCTGCTTCTTGCCAACCAGCTATCCTCTCCTGTGCAAAAGCGGGTCATGAGGCCTGTCAATGCGGCCATTGTTCTTGGCTTTTCTTGGCCGAGGTGTCTGGCGAGCCATTCATCTCGAAAGCTATGTTTGAAAGCTGCTAGGGCTTCAGCGTCCGGACAGTCGACTATCTGATTCTTTTTAGTAAGAAATCTGTTCCAGAGTTTCTGGGCTCACTCTCTGGGTTGTTGAGTTATATGACTTAGATCGTCTCCATCCGAAGGTCGGACATAGGTCCCTTGAAAATTTGCCCGAAAAGCATCCTCGAGCTCTTCCCGACTTCCTATGGTGTTTTCGGGAAGGCTTTTAAGCCAATGCCGGGCTGGCCCTTTGAGCTTGAGGGGTAAGTATTTTATGGCGTGGAGGTCATCTCCTCTAGCCATGTGTATGTGGAGGATATAATCCTCAATCCAGACTCCAGGATCTGTTGTTCGTCGTATGCCTCTATGTTTACAGGCTTGAATCCCGCTGGAAATTCATGGTCTAACACCTCGTCGGTGAAACATAGGGGATGTGCGGCGCCCCTGTATTTGGGTGTGCCGTGATGTTCGGATATTTGCTGCGTTGCATTGCTTACTAGAGCTTGCTTTCTTGGCCCGTAGATAGATCTAGTTGGGCCGTCTTTTTGATGCGAATCCTTGTGCGGATCGCGTGCTGGATTGAGTGCGGCGCCCTTTGCCGCTCGATGTCGGTCATGGGGTCATCTATCTGACCTGGTGGCTTCCTTGTTTTTTGAATGTGGGGGCTCTAAGGCCTCCTCATCAAATTCCGGTAGTAATTTTCACTTCGGATAGCTCTTTGTGTGATGACTGTCGCCGTACTTGTGTGCGGTGTTGAGTACTTTGCCCCATCTGATTCTGAGTGCATCTTCCGCTGTTTTGAGCTTCCGCTTCTGCTTTTTCAGGCTATGCGCAATGGCGACGAGCCTTTGGTGGAGGTTCTTCTTCTCCAGCAACTTGTCCGGCGTGAGGTCATCCGGACTATTATCTTCGCCGGGGACGGGTTGTTCGGTTTGTTTATCCAAGTTGCCCTGTTCGGATGGTTGCTCGACGGCATGTTCGTCATCCGCCGGTTCGTCCTGCTCTATGGCTGGGTCTTTGTCGAGGTGGGGTTTGGTGCGGCGCTTACTCCGCCGCTTTGCTTGCTTTTCGAGGGAACGATCCCTCGTTGCGCCCTTTTGATCCTCGTCATTGTTTCTTTTAGGTGTGTCCACCATGTATACATCATGGAATGAGGTGGTTGTCCAGTGCCCTATAGGCGCTGGTTCTTGTTCGTCTTCTTCATCAGCGTCCATACCGTCGATGTCTTCGGAGTCGAAGTCGATCATGTCGGTTAAATCGTCGATAGTGGCTACGAGGTGGGTGGTGGGTGGGCTTCAAATTTCTTCGTCGTCTGCATCCCAACCTTGCTGACCATAGTCCGGCCAGGGCTACCCTGATAAAGGGAGAGACTTTAGTGAATTCAGGATGTCGCCAAAGGGCGAGTGTTGAGAGATGTCCGCGGCGGTGAACTCCATGATCGGAGCCCAATTGGGTTCGATCGGGAGGGGTGCAGAAGATTCGGAGTCCGGAAAGGAGTCCGACACCTTGGAGTCACGAGCTCCGTGAAGGACAAGATTGGTGTTCGGCTCGATCGCCGTAGAGATTGCAGCCCCCGAGGCGGCATCCAGCCACCCGTCCTCGACCGGTGCAGTCGGCTCCGAGCTAAGGGTCGGAGCGGACACCTGAGCGGCGCTCTAGGCACTGTCCGGCGGCAGAGCTAGATCATGCCCATCGTGACAGTGTGGCGCGCTCGGCTGTGGCTCGAATCCGTCGAAGATCAAGTCTCCGCGGATGTCAACCGTGTAGTTTAAACTTCCAAATCTGACCTGATGGCCAGGGGCATAGCTTTCGATCTGCTCCAGATGGCCAAGTGAATTGGCCCGCAATGCAAAGCCGCCGAATACGAAGATCTGTCTAGGGAGAAAAGTCTCACCCTGGACCGCGTCGTGGTTGATGATCGAAGAAGCCATCGGGCCTAAAGGTGACGACATAGAGGAACTCTCAATGAAAGCACCAATGTCGGTGTCAAAACCGGCGGATCTCGGGTAGGGGGTCCCGAACTGTGCGTCTAGGCGGATGGTAACAGGAGACAAGGGACACGATGTTTTTACCTAGGTTCGGGCCCTCTCGATGGCGGTAAAACCCTACTCCTGCTTGATTAATATTGATGATATGGGTAGTACAAGAGTAAATCTACCACGAGATCAGAGAGGCTAAACCCTAGAAGCTAGCCTATGGTATGATTGTTGTTCGTCCTACGGACTAAAACTCTCCGGTTTATATAGACACCGGAGAGGGCTAGGGTTACACAGAGTCGGTTACAATGGGAGGAGATCTACATATCGTATCGCCAAGCTTGCCTTCCACGCCAAGGAAAGTCCCGTCCGGACACGGGACGAAGTCTTCAATCTTGTATCTTCATAGACCGGGAGTCCGGCCAAAGGTCATAGTCCGGCCATCCGGACACCCCCTAATCCAGGACTCCCTCACCCACTGACTTGTGGCCCAAAGTCTAGACCCGTCGGCCTATCTAAGTATTTTATTCTCATCTAAACCCCATATTAGGTTATATATATTCCCCTTGATTTTTCTTATGTATAAAGTTTTGATATAAAATATTTTATATTTCTTTACAGAGGGAGTATCTCTCTATCAAAAATATATTTATGTGTAACTAGTTACTCCTACCTTTCTACTTCCTTTCGCTGATACGCAGGACATCTAGCAATGGGGTCCATGTGCCATGCAACAAATTAGAGTGCACAACGCACGGTAGACTCACCCCAGTCGTAGCATCGCAGTAATGCCCAATGAGCCGTAAAATCACAAAACCCCCACCTTTCCATCAGTATTAGTAAGCTGGACGAACGAAGTAGCAATATTTCATTCGGCCTGAATCCCCTTCCCTCGTCTTCTTTTTCAGAGAACCTCTTCTCGGTGATTGCTTAGGGTTTTCTCATGGAGAACCAGGTACGAATTCTTCATCCATCCCAGATAAATCCTAGTCCATTGGTTGTCAATAATCCTAGGAGGGAAACCATCGTAGTTGATGCATTTTTGTTCCTACTGAATCTAGTGTGTTTTCATTTGAAGTGCCCAAAGTATGAGGACCCTACAGGTTTTTGCGCCCTTGGCGAGACGCCAGGCTTGTTCCTTCTCATCCTAACACAGGATTTTAAAACGCGCACAGTATTTTCCTAGAATCCTCTTTTCTATCCGGGAGGGTTGGGGTTTTTGAAGATGCTATAGACTAATTTGGAAAATTGGATTGCTATATTTGGATAAAAAGTACTAGTACAATGGTCAACACTACGTGGAAGAGGAAATTGTTTCTAGATTTGGATAGCGAATAAATTTGGTTCTCATATTATTTTTCCTGCAGTGCATCCCTTGCTCTGCCCATGTACTCAAGAAGGTCAGCCTCGCCATAACTGAATACACCAGTTTAATGGTCACATTGGAGACACGCCATGGATATAAGTTCACAGTTGGGTTCATGAACCAAGAAGATCGCTCTTGTTTTTATGGACAAACTTGGATAAACTTTCTCAAGTGTTACATGCTGAAAGTGGGCACATGGCCATTGATTGAAATAGCAGAACCTGGTCTCATCTTCCCTATGACCTTCCACCCCGACGTCGTTCCAGTAGTTCATCCATGTTAGTTTTGTATCTGGTTCTTGCATGTTGCCTCGATTACTTCTTAATCCACCTATTCTGTCTCACTAATCACAATTTGACTTTAGAAATAGCAACAATTGTGATTCCCTTCTCTCATGAAGATGCTACTTCTAACTAATATTTCTTATAATTGGTGGCACGCATAAGTTATTACAAAGTGCATGACACAACTCATTTGTTATTTGATAAGAACTCAACTGTTACTAATGGCACTGAAGTTGACTGGGACAACATCCACCAATTCCTACACTTTACTGATCGTCTTGAGGTCCTTGTGTGGCGTTTCAATGGTGGAAGTCCATGTGGGATATGTGTGCCACTGGTGCACACGTTGGACAGGTCCAACTGTGTTAAGAAACTGATGGTACGAGCTGTTTTCTGTTATATATGTTGTTCATAAACTCTTGCTTATACATAGTTTTACAGCTATGATCTTGAAACAGAAACTGCCCAAATTTATTGTTCCTATACAGATGCCTGACCATGGTCGGGTTAGACTTGCGCTTTGGTCACAATATGATGTTTATGTTGACCTACTACATTTCCCTTAGAGGTTAAAAGATACTTATTCATGGGTTGTCTCAAATAATGAAGGTCCGTCGATCTTGGAGAATAGGACAGAAGGTTATGTTCATGCTATTCCATGGATCTGAACCGAATATCCTATTTATTGACCACATTGCGAGACGAAGCCGCTTTCAGAAAGTTGTGGATGCGCGGGGTGGCGCCTAGGACTTGTCCTGGGGCTTGGTGGCCTCACCCTTGGTTAACTATAGGTAAAGTAGCCCTGTTCGAGGCGTGCTTTGTACAGTTGAACCTGTATAAGTACTCATACTGCTTTCATCTATGGTTGTTAAGTCCCCCTGATGGTTTTAGTTGAGTTTGTTAAGTACTCCTGCTACTTTTACAATTTGTCGTGCTTCTTTAGTCTCGTCTTCCTCCAGCCGCCAAAACCAAACCAGCACCGGTGGGGCCGCCTTCTTCCGGCTCCCAGGACTGGCTATGCCTCAGCGCATGCATCACTGCCCCACCGTTTCCTAAATCATTAACATTGACGTCAGCCCCATGCTACGTCTTGAGCTTGCGTTGGTTTTCCTTGAAGGGGAAAGGGTGATGCAATACAGTAGTGTAAGTATTTCCCTCAGTTTTTGAGAACCAAGGTATCTATCCAGTAGGAGGTTCCTCAAAAGTCCCATGCACCTACGCAAACAAACAAGAACCTGGCAACCAACGCGATAAAGGGGTTGTCAACCCCTTCACGAAAACTTGCAAAACTGAGATCTGATAGAGATAATATGGTAAGATAAATATTTTTGGTATTTTTATGATATAGATTGGAAAGTAAAAGATGCAAATAAAAGTAGATGGAAAACTTATATGATAAAAGATAGACCCGGGGTCATAGGTTTCACTAATGGCTTCTCTCAAGATAGCATAAGTATTATGGTGGGTGAACAAATTACTGTCGAGCAATTGATAGAAAAGTGCATAGTTATGAGATTATCTAGGCATGACAATGTATATAGGCATCATGTCCATAACAAGTAGACCGACTCCTGCCTGCATCTACTACTATTACTCCACACATCGACCGACTCCTGCCTGCATCTAGAGTATTAAGTTCATGAAGAACAGAGTAACGCATTAAGAAAGATGACATGATGTAGAGGGATAAACTCATGCAAGATGATATAAACCCCATCTTTTTATCCTTGATGGCAACAATACAATACGTGCCTTGCTGCCCCTGCTGTCACCAGGAAAGGACACCGCAAGATTGAACCCAAAGCTAAGCACTTCTCCTATTGCAAGAAAGATCAATCTAATAGGCCAAACCAAACTGATAATTCGAAGAGACTTGCAAAGATAACTTAATCACACATAAAAGAATTCAGAGGAGATTCAAATATTTCTCATAGATAAAGTTGATCTTTAACCCACAATTCATCGAATCTCGACAAACACACCGCAAAAAGAGTTACGTCGAATAGATCTCCAAGAAGATCGAGGAGAACTTTATATTGAGAATCAAAGAGAGAGAAGAAGCCATCTAGCTAATAACTATGGACCCGAAGGTCTATGGTAAACTACTCACAACTCATCGGAGAGGCCTTGGAGATGATGTAGAGGCCCTCCGTGGTGGATTCCTCCTCCGGCGAAGCGCCGGCTACGGCTCCAAGGTGGGATCTCGTGGATACAGAAGGTTGCGGCGGTGGAATTAGGTCTTCGTGGTCACTTCTGATGGTTTCAGGGTACGGGTGTATATATAGGAGGAACAAGTACGTCGGTGGATGATCGAGAGGCCCCCGAGGGTGGGCGGTGCGCCCACCCTTACAGGGCACGCCGGGCACCCTTGTGGCCGCCTTGTTTGTTGCTTGACGTCCACTCAAATTCTCCAAAAATATCGTTCCCGAAGGTTTCATCCCGTTTGGACTCCGTTTGATATTCCTTTTCTTTGAAACACTGAAATAGGCAAAAAAACAGCAATTCGGGCGGGGCCATCGGTTAGTAGGTTAGTCCCAAAAATGATATAAAAGTGTAAAGTAAAGCCCATAAACATCCAAAGCAGGTAATATAATAGCATGGAACAATCAAAAATTATAGATACATTGGAGACGTATCAAGCATCCCCAAGCTTAATTCCTGCTCGTCCTCGAGTAGGTAAATGATAAAAACAAAATTTTTGATGTGGAATGCTACCTAGCATATTTCTCAATGTATTTCCCTTTATTGTGGCATGAATGTTCAGATCCAAATGATTCAAAATAAAAGTTCATATTGATAAAAGATAATAATACTTCAAGCATACTAACCAAGCAATCATGTCTTCTCAAAATAACATGGCAAAGGAAAGTTCATCCCTACAAAATCATATAGTTCGGCTATGTTTCATTTTCATTACACAAAAATACTCCCATCAAGAACAACCCCGGTTTCAGCCAAGCAATTGGTTCATACTTTTTAATGCGCTTCAGGTTTTTCAACTCTCATGCAATACATGAGCGTGAACCATGGATATAGCACTATGGGTGGAATAGAATATGATGATGGAGGTTGTGTGGAGAAGACAAAAAAGGAGAAAGTCTCATATTGACGAGGATAATCAATGGGCTATGGAGATGCCCATCAATTGATGTCAACATGAGGAGTAGGTATTGCCATGCAACAGATGCACTAGAGCTATAAATGTATGAAAGCTCAACAAAAGAAACTAAGTGGGTGTGCATCCAACTTGCTTGCTCATGAAGACCTAGGGCATTTTGAGGAAGCCCATCGTTGGAATATACAAGCCAAGTTATATAATGAAAAATTCCCACTAGTATATGAAAGTGACAACATAAGAGACTCTCTACAAGAAGAACATGGTGCTACTTTGAAGCACAAGTGTGGAAAAGGATAGTAACATTGCCCCTTTTTTTCTTTGGCCTTTCTTTTTTTTCTTTTTGGCCTTCCCTTTTTTTTTCTTTTTTCCCTTTTTTATTTGGGGACAATGCTCTAATAATGATGATCATCACACTTCTAGTTATTTACAACTCATGAATTACAACTCAAAACTAGAACAAGTATGACTCTATATGAATGCCTCCAGTGGTGTACCGGGATGGGCAATGCATCAAGACTGACATGTATGAAAAATTATGCATGGTGGCTTTGCCACAAATACGATGTCTACTACATGATCATGCAAGGCAATATGACAATGATGATGCGTGTCATGATGAACGGAACGGTGGAAAGTTGCATGGCAATATATCTCAGAATGGCTATGGAAATGCCATAATAGGTAGGTATGGTGGCTGTTTTGAGGAAGATATAAGGAGGTTTATGTGTGATAGAGCATATTGTATCACGGGGTTTGGATGCACCGGCGAAGTTTGCACCAACTCTCAAGGTGAGAAAGGGCAATGCACGGTACCGTAGAGGCTAGCAATGATGGTAAGGTAAAAGTGCGTATAATCCATGGACTCAACATTAGTCATCAAGAACTCATATACTTATTGCAAAAGTTCTATTATCCCTCGAACCAAAGTACTACTACACATGCTCCTAGGGGGAGGTTGGTAGGAGTTAACCATCGCGCGCCCCTGACCTCCACACATAAGGAAGGCAATCAAAAGAGCACCCTATGCAATAAATTTGTCACACAACGGTTACCATACGTGCATGCTACGGGACTTGCAAAACTCAACACAAGTATTTCTTAATTCACAATTGCATCAACTAGCATGACTCTAATATTACCACCTTCATATCTCAAAAGAATTATTAAGCATCAAATTGATCATAGCATCCAATTCACTTTCTATGATAGTTTTTATTATATCCAACTTGGATGCTCATCATTCTAGGACCAATCTTATAACCATAGCAAATACCATGCTGTTCTAAAATACTCTCAAAATAATATAAGTGAAGCATGAGAGATCAACAATTTCTACAAAATTAAGCAACCGCCGTGCTCTAAAATATATAAGTCAAGTACTGGAGCAAAACTATCTAGCTCAAAAGATATAAGTGAAGCACATAGAGTATTCTAATAAATTCCAAATCAAGTATTTCTCTCACAAAAGGTGTGTACAGCAAGGATGATTGTGGAAATCTAGAAAGCAAAGACTAATATCATACAAGACGCTCTAAGCAAAACACATTTCATGTGGCGAATAAAAATATAGCTCCAAATAAAGTTACCGATAGACGAAGACGAAAGAGGGCATGCCTTCCGGCGCATCCCCAAGCTTAGGCTTTTGGTTGTCCTTGAATATCTTGGGGTTCCATGGTTATACCAAAGCTTAGGCTTTTTCCACTACTTATTCCATAGTGCATCAAATTTTTACCCAAAACTTGAAAACTTCAACACACAAAACTCAACAGGAAATCTCATAAGCTCCGTTAGTGCAAGAAAGAAAAACCACCACATAAGGTACTGTAATGAACTCATTCTTTATTTATATTGGTGTTAAACCTACTGTATTCCAACTTCTTTATGGTTCATACCCCCCGATACTAGCCATAGATGCATCAAAATAAGCAAACAACACACGAAAAACAGAATCTGTCAAAAACAGAACAGTCTATAGCAATCTGTAACTTTCAAATACTTCTGGAACCTTAAAACTCCTACAAAAATAGGACGTCCTAGGAAATTTATCTATTGATATACGGCAAAAAGATTCAATGCAAAATCATGTTTCTGTGATTTATTGAATTTTTTCTCGTGAGCACAACGTTTCTGTTTTTCAGCAGAATCAAATTAACTATCACCATAGGTTATGCGATAGGTTCTACTTGGCACAAACACTAATTAAAACATGAAAACACATCTAAACAGAAGCTAGATGAAATACTTATTACTAAAAAGAAACAAAAGCAATAAACAAAAATAAAATTGGGTTGCCTCCCAACAAGCGCTATCGTTTAATGCCCCTAGCTAGGCATAAAAGCAAGGATAGATCTAAGTAGTGTCATAATAATAAGATAGATCACAAAAACTCATCTCATATTCCCTACGTTCAGCAGAAAGTTTTCTTTGAGGCAAGAAAAAGTAATCAAAGGGGCTAAATTTAATGGGACAAAAGTCCCCAAGATCAATCTCAGGAGGTATGGGTTCCACCTTTGGCCCTTCATATTGCACAACCAATTCAGCATTATAAATATTCTTTTGACAAAACTTCTTGAGTCTACACTCAAGAGAATATCCTAGCTCATTATTTCGAATAGAAAAAATCATTATTGAGTTCAGAAATTTTATCAACTAAAACAGTGGTAGGAACCTTTTTTCTAAGGTTTTCATTAAAAGCAACATAGTCCAAAGATTGGAAACGCATTATTTCCTCTTAATCGAAGAGGATCGCCTCTATGGGTGTCGGGGGTTGGGTACGACATATGCCAAAGGATGGCTTATCATGGTGGGAGTGAGTAGAACGTCGCCGGTGCCCGGAAGCGGGATGAGGCGAAGACATGCAGGCCGGCGGAACTTACCTAGCTTCAGGGCTCTCCGAGGAGATAACACCCCTACTGCTGCTCTGCGGGGTCTCCGCATGGTCACTATGGCAAAGTGGTTACAATGGTGCTCCTGGAGCTGTTTCTGGAGGTAGGAGAGGGCAAGGCTAGCTCTCTCCTTCCTATGATCTAAGGTCTATCTCTATCTGGGTCCGAACCCTTTGCATGGGCTTCCCGGGGGGTTTATATAGGCCTACCCCCCAGGGGTACAATGGTAATCTGGCTGGGCGCGGGTCCCAGCCATCTGTCTCTCAGGCCGTCGTTCTCTTTGCCGACTACGGGGGCCCGCCGACTGGCGGGCCCTGCGAACAGGCCTGATACTGTAGCGGTACTCCTGATGACGCTGGCTTGGTCATATGGACATGGCAACAGTGCCGCCGTCCGGCGTGCGTTCACTGTCGCCATTCCCTATCTTGTCTGATTAATGGCGCGCGGGGCCCGTGGGAGGGGGCGGCCGACTCCAGGGGGCCGACTCCCACGGGTCCGTCTTCAGGGCGCTCGTGCCGTCTTCTGTCTACCCACTAACAGGAGGCCCCGCCGTCCTTCGGTCATACAGGCAGGCGTAGTGGGCACAGTGCGCTTCCCACTGTGGCTGAGGTCAGGGCAGGCATGGCGATAGTGCCGCGCCTCATCGGAGATCTTCAGCGGTATGGCTTACTGTAGCCACGCCGGCCGCTTGTAAGCAGGGGGACGACCATGTCGTGGCCGTACCCCGCCTTGCCCTTCGAGACGAGGGTGGAGTCGCGGGCCGACTCTCCATAGACGGCCTCTCCGGAAGTCGCCGGCCATGAGTCGGCTTATCTTGGAGTCGCCGTCTGAGACTCGGCTCGTCTTGGAGTCGCCGTCTGAGACTCGGCTCATCTTGGAGTCGCCCCTGGGACTCGGCATAACTTGGAGTCGTCCCTGGGACTCGGCATAACTTGGAGTCGTCCCTGGGACTCGGCATAACTTGGAGTCGTCCCTGGGACTGGGAATAAGCGGTGCTACTGATCCCAATGTCTTGGAAGGTTCTGGGGCTCGGGTTAGCCTACCCGTGGCCCATTACTCCGATAGTAGTCCCCGAAGCTGGTGAGGCTCCGTGGATACTGCGTTGTGGGGCCACAACAGTTTCATTCTTTAGGACTTCGCTTGACGTCTTCCTTCAGGCCGACTGTCCGAAAGTCGGATTCGCAGAGGGCCGTCTTGCTTCATAGAGAGTTCGAAAGTCATGGCGGGAGACCAGGCGGCGTGCCTGATACGCATCCCCGCGGCCGCCCGCCGCGGTCCTATCGCGTGGTGCCACGCGGCGAGGATAGTCTGTCTACCCACGCGCGCGACAAGACGGGCCGTCAGGCGGGGCCCGCCACTACCGCGCCTCGGCACACGAACGGATCCGTTGTGGCCGTGCGGACGGTTGGGTTTCCCACGTCATTACTGCACGCAGTAACTTCGTGGGGTAAATCATGGGGGGCGTGGGGTCCTGCACGCAGTTAATCCCACACCCGCCCCATCGGCTTCTCAGCCTTCAAGGCTATAAGTAGGCAGGGGGGATTGGAGCGGCAAGCACGCGCGCCCATCTTCCCTGCTCCCCCGCCTCCTCTTGCTTCCTTTCCTTCCTCTTGCCGCCGTCGAGCAGGAACAGACCGCACCAACAGCGATGAGCTCTTCCTCCGCCGCTGCGGCTCCCGCCGTGCGCTCCGGCGTGTGGGACGGCTCGGAGGTGGATGATGACCACATCGAGTTCCTCCGCAGGACGCGCCGCCTCCCCGGTGTAGACCTCGTGCGTGCCTGCGCCACGCCGGCGGGAGAGATATTGCCGGCGCCGGAGGAGGGCGAGAGGGTCATCTTCCGCTCGCACCTCATGCGCGGCCTGGGGCTGCTGGCGAGCGGCTTCTTCCACTCCTTCCTGGAGTTCCACGGTCTCCAGCTGCACCACCTCACCCCGAATACGGTGGTGCTGCTGTCTGCCTTCGCCACCCTGTGTGAAGGCTTCCTTGGCGTCCTCCCCACCATCGAGCTATGGGGAGAATTCTTCTCCTCGAAGCTTGGCACACACGTCGCCGGTGTGCCGGCTCAATGCGGCGCCTTCATCGCGATGCGGCGGTCGACGACAGATAATCCGTTTCCCGCCATCGCGTTAATCAAATCGGTGAAGATGTGCCAACAGTCGTACTTCTATGTGAAGAGCGTTGCCCCTGACGGGGACTGGGTCAATCTGCCGCCTTATGAAGCCGGCGCACCGGCTGGGAGGCTCCCTAGCTGGTCTAATCAGGCCAAGACACTGACTCCCGCCGGAGCCGCCGCCGTGGCGCGGCTCCGAGTTCTGACGCAGTCGGAGGGCCTCGTTGGGGCCGACTTGCTGGCCGCCTTCATGGTGCGCCGAGTCCTCCCTCTTCAAGGCCGGCCTCATCTGATCAGTCAGATGAGCGACCACCGAGACCCGAGTCGGATGTGCACCAGGGAAATGCCCTGTGCAGAGGTGGCAAACATGGTGAACCACATCGCGAACTGCGAGCTCGGGGAGGACTGGCAATTCGGCAAGGAGCCGTACTCGCGCGCCAACCCTCCTCAAGTGGTAAGTCGCATCTCTTTGTTGTTTTTTCTTCTTCATAGCCGACTCCGACTTCTGATTTTCATTGGCTTCTTTGAATTAGAACCCCTCATCCAGCCCGCAGCCGGCATCACGAGACCGCCCCGCGAGTTCGTCCCCGACCAAGCGGAGAGCGACGTTGACGACCCCGACTTGGGGGTGGTGGCGATGGAAGCCGACGCCGAAGGCGGGGGAGGAGGAGCGGGAGGCGGTCTCAGGCCCTCAGCCACCTTCGCCGACTGGCCTGATGACGACGCCGAAGGGGAAGTCGTCCCGCGCCACCAGCCAAGAGTCGGCTCATCAGGCGTGGGTTCCTCAGCCGGCCTAGCCGGCCAAGGCGGCTTGAAGAGGCGCCAGACTGGGCCGAGTTCACTCGGCGGCAAGCCGAAGAAGCTCAAGGGGGCGGCCGCCGTGACCAAATGGGAGGAGGCGGCCGCGAGGGCCAACCGCTTCCGCAAGGAAGTGAAGAGGCCGCCACTAGTCTCTGTGTAAGTGTTTCCTCCTTTGTCCTTATTTTCCTTTGGTGAATCTCATCCGAGTTTCTCTTTTTCATTCCTTTTTTTTTCTTCAGGGCTCCCCTCACCCTTGAGAGGGTCGCCGTCCCCTCCGTCATGGGGTCGGCGGAGACGTCAGCCAACACTCGGCGGGTTGACCCTGCCGCCGACCTCCGGGAGGCGACGGAGCGAAACGCGCGGGAGCAGCACTACGAGGAGGAGGCCGCTCGTTTGGAGAAAGCGGAGGCCGAGAAGGCGGCGGCCTCCACCCAGAAAAAACTGGAAGAGGCCGAAGCCGCCGCTGCAGCAAGGCGGCAAGCCGAGGAGGCGGCTCACCGCCGAACGTCGCTGCTCGTCATCCCGTTGTCCTCGGCGCCGCTGCCCCCGGAGTTCACGGGGCAGACTGGAGAAGCCGGCGCCGAGAACCCCGTCGTGGAGAAGGAAAGCGGCAAGGCCTCCATTTCGGACATGCTTGTGCCGCCACCACTGCCTCTGCCGCCGTCTAGGAGAGCGCGCGACAAACAGCCGGCGGGCCTGCCGGTGCCGCCGACTGCGGACGAGTCCGAGGCGAGGCTGCTTCTCCAAGTCGCCTCGCCAGTGCGCCGTCGTCTTGAGAGGGCGACCTCGGCGCCGCGACCCCGGGAGACTGGCGCCGCCAGCTCGGCAATCCCAGATGCCAAGGCGACGAGCGCCGCGCCCGTTGGGTGGTTGCGCGGAGGCGGCACAGGGCCGCTGAACCAAGTGCTTCTGGACGTCCAGGAGAAGCTGTGAGCTGAAGGCGACACCCTTCAAAACTGCACCAAGGTGCATCTGGTAGCGCGAACGGCCGTCTGAGTATGTCTCTATCTTTTGATTCTTGTTTTTCTCTGTGGGGGCGCGCCAGCGCACCCACTGGGCGTAGTCCCCGAGTTTCGGGCCGGCTGCTGAGCAGGCGGTTCGGAACTCCCTCTGGCGAGTTCCAAATATTAACTTTGTCTGAAATGCTTTATTGCAGGAGTATCACAACCTCCGTGCTACCGCCTTCAACCGCAATGTTGAGGAGCTAGGCAGGCGGACTGCCGACTTGTTGGAGAGCCGGGGTGAGTCCTTCTTCTTTTTTGCGGGGGCGCGCTGGCACACCCGCGGGCTGTAGTCCCCGAGTTTCGGGCCGACTGCTGAGCAGTCGGGCCGGATCTTCTCAGCGACTTTCTTTGTTGATGACTCATCGTCTTTCGTCTTTTTTCTTCTTCAGAGGACAACGCCACCCTTCAGCAGCAGCTGGGCGAGGCCAATTCCGCCTTGCGCGCCAAGGAGGAGGAGTGCAGCAAACTCGCCACAGAGCGCGACCTGCTGGCCGCGCAGCTGGCCGAGCAGAAGGAGCTGCTCAAGAAGGCGCAGGACGAGGCCGATAAGAAGGAGGCCGCTCTCCTGGCCGAGTTCGAGAGCGAGCGCTCCTCCTGGACTGACAGGGAGGCGATGCTGACCTCCGGCTTCCATGAGATCTAAGACATCATCGATGGTGAGTTTCTTTTCTTCCTTTCTTTCTTCGAGCTTCCGACTATAGGTCGGGCCGATTTTTGGTTCTTTCGACTCACTTCTTTTTTGTCTTGGCAGACTTCTTCCCTGGCCACTCGCAGGCGGTCACTTAGGCCATCGAGGCTGATCGCGAGATGTGAAGGGCAAGCGGCGCGGAGATCGCCGCCAACGCCTCCCGAACCGTCGATGAGCAGCTTCTGAGCATCGAGGCCCGTCTTCGTCCTGCCCATCGGCTGATGCGCCGTCTTCAGCATGCCGGCGCCTAGGCGGTTGCCGCTCTGTAGCCAGACATGCCGGCCCTGCGCACCGCCAGTCAAACCGCCGACTGGCTGGAGGTCGCAGCTGGCCGTCTTGAAGCTTGGAAGGGTTCCTCGGCCCGGGCCGGAGCGCGCCGGGCCTTGGAAATCGTCAAGTCGTGGTATCCAGGGCTGGACCTGGACCGGCTGGCCGCATTCCGGTCAGAGGCCCAGGCAGAGTTGGTGGCAGTGGAGGGTGCCCTTGTCGAGCGTGCGGCGGCGATTGCCGACTACATGGACACCAGTGTCTTTGTCCCCGAGTGGGCTGCAGGCGGCGAGGAGGTGCCGCCAGAGTGGTTCGGGATGAACCCGAACTTCGGCGAGGACTCGGTGGAGGTGATTGACTCTAGCACTGAGGAGGAAGGCGAGGCGGAGGACGAAGGCGCGGCGGAGGTGCCAGAAGTTGGAGCGGGCGACCAGCCTCAGCTCGACCGCGCCTCCAGCAACGAGCCGCGTCCAGAGAAGGCGACTGCTGCCGGAGGCGATCAAACCGAGACTGCCCAGCCGCCCGCCCCGGCGCCTGACACCGCCATCTCTTCCGATCCTCCGATCCCAAATGCCGCCTCCTAGGCTGCCGTTTTTGCCTCTGCTTTATCTGTCTTAGTAATCTTTTGGAAAACTTTCTTAAATTCGAACAGTTCCACCCGCGGGGTGTATCTTGAACTTCTACTCGAAGATTCGTCCAAGGGCCTATGTAAATATTCATCTGAGTTCTATCTTTCCTTGCTTATTGCTCTTTAGGCTTTTCCCTTTGCCGCCTTCCTTTAGTTGCTGCCTTGCCAGTCGGACAACCGCTCTGTAGACTGTCGCTGGATCAAATGCTTGGCTACTTTGGGAAGGCAAGTACTCAGCCATTTTAGTGTCTTCTTTAACAAGTTGGATAGAAGGCGGCGAGCCGACTACTAAAGAGTCTGTTGTTTTTAATAGAGGCTAGTAGAAGCGGCAAGCCGACTACTCATGAGTCGGATTTTTTGCTTCAGAGATGCTGGAGGCCGTCTTGCGCTATGTTCGTGCTTTGGGTCCTTAGCCATTTTTCGTGTGGGCGCCCATTCTTCCTCACTACTGGCCACCAAACAGTCGCTCTGCGAGCTGTGGCTTTGTTAGGAGACGGATTAGGCACCGCACACTACTTGTGTGACTGCGGGAAGCTCCTCATAGTGCGAGGTGGCGAGTCCCCGGGCCGACTAGTCGGACCCGGTGCCAAGCGGCATTAACGAAGAGTAATATACTCGAGGGCATAATTCTTATCATATAGATAACAAAAGAAGGCAGTCCCGAGCTCGTCTCGGGGGGGCCAAAGTCTTGGTACTTTAATACAAAAGGGGAGCGTGATACATACTGCATCAACTGTAAAATCTTCGGAGAAGATTTGCATTCCACGGGTGTTCTATCTCTTTGCCGGAGTCGTCCCTCTTGTGCGCTCGGGGCTTCTGGGCATCGATCTGGTAGTAGGAGTCATTTCCCAGCACCTTGCTGATGATGAAGGGGCCTTCCCAAGGTGCCGACAGCTTGTGCTGGCCGGCTGTTCGCTGGATCAGTCGGAGCACAAGCTCGCCCTCTTGGAAAGATCTTGGCCTGACCTTCCTGTTGTAGTATCGACGCAGACTCTGCTGGTAGATGCTGGACCAGCTGAGTGCCAACAGCCGGCCCTCTTCTAGCATATCGGCGCCGTCTTGACGTGCTTCTTCTGCTTCTTCCTGGGTGTACATAGTGACTCACTGGGAGTCGAACTCTATATCCATTGGGATGACGGCTTCGGCGCCGTAGACGAGGAAGAAAGGTGTGAAGCCGGTTGACTTGTTTGGAGTCGTGTGCAGACTCCAGAGGACGGCCGGCAGCTCCTCAAGCCAGCAGCCGGCCGGTCGCTCCAGTGGCACGACCAGTCGAGGCTTGATGCCGGATAAGATGAGGCCGTTTGCTCGCTCCACCTGACCGTTTGACTGCGGATGGGCAACGGACGCTAAGTCCAGTCGGATGCCCTGCGTGTGCAGAAACGGGCCAAGGCGCCTTTGGCAAAATTTGTGCCATTGTCGGTGATGATGCTGTGCGGGATGCCGTACCGAGTCGTGATGTCGGCGATGAAAGTTACTGCAGTCGGACCATTCAACTTCTTGATGGGTTTCACTTCTATCCACTTGGTGAACTTTTCCACTGCGACAAGTAGATGAGTCAAGCCACCTCGTGCCGTTTTAAATGGTCCCACCATGTCCAGGCCCCAGACTGCAAAGGGCCAGGCGATGGGGATAGTCTTGAGTGCGGAAGCTGGCTGAAGTGGCTTGGAACGGAACATCTGGCACCCCTTGCACTTTTGGACTAATTCCTTGGCCTCTTCTAGGGCAGTCGGCCAGAAAAAACCATGCCGGAAGGCTTTGGCGACGAGTGCTCTTGAGGCCGCATGGTGACCGCACTCGCCTTCGTGGACGTCTCTGAGGATTGCTTGGCCTTGTTCTGCCTCGACGCACCGTTGGTAGACGCCAGTGACGCTGCGCCTGACCAGCTCTCTGTTGACTATGGTATAAGCTGTTGCTCGGCGTTGCACTTGCCGAGCCAAGATTTCATCAGTTGGCAGCTCTCTGTTTACTAGGAACTTGAGGATGGGCTGGGCCCATGAGGGTGCTGCTATTTCTTCAATTGCTACTAGTGCGACTTGGACAAGGGCGGCTGGGCTGGGAGGCGGCGGGTTGGAGTCCGCAGCCGCTTGCTGACTTGACGAAGTCCCCGGGCCAACTAGAACAGTCCCCGGGCCGGGTTCTGGAGTCTTCGATCTTGCCACTGCAGTCCCCGGGCCGGGTTCTGAAGTCCCCGGGCCGGCTTCGACTGTGTCTTTCTTGGAGTCGGATCCGACTTCTTCGGGTGGAGCCGGCACAAAGATTGAGTCTGATTCTGGTGACGGCTTGATAGAAGGCTTGAGGAGGTGCCGAAGGGCGATGCCAGATGGTATTGCTTGGCGGGTGGAGCCGATTCGTGCCAAGGCGTCTGCTTGGTCGTTGTCGTTCCTTGGCACGTGGAGGAACTCACACCCCTCGAAGTATCCGCTGAGTTGCTGCACAAGGAAGCGGTAGCTCGCCATGTTTGTGTCCTTGGCGTCCCAATCGCCAGATGATTGCTGGACCACCAAGTCAGAGTCGCCATAACACAGGATCCGGCGAATGCCGAGTTCTTTGGCAAGCCGGAGCCCGTGGATGAGCGCCTCGTACTCGGCCACGTTGTTGGAGGCGGCGAAATGGATCTGCAGCGCATATCTGAGCTTGTCACCCTTGGGGGAAGTGAGGACGACGCCGGCTCCCAGGCCGGTGCGCATCTTGGAGCCATCGAAGTGCATCCGCCAATGGGTCGAGTCGGGCGCTGGCGGCAGATACTAGGTCTCGGCCCAATCGACAATGAAGTCGGCAAGTGCTTGTGACTTGATGGCGGTGCGGGGCTCGTAGTAGATGGTGTAGGGAGCTAAGTCGATGTCCCATTTGGCCACTCGGCCAGAAGCATCTCGGCGTCCGATGATCTCGGCTAGTGGGGCTGTACAGACCATAGTGATTGGATGCTCTTGGAAGTAAGGCTTCAATTTCTTGGCGGAAAAATGCACGCCATAGCACATCTTCTGGTAGTGGGGGTAGTTCTGCTTGGAGGCCGACAGTACCTCGCTCAGGTAATATACCGGTGTCTGGACAGGTAGCGCCTTGCCTTCCTCCTTGCGCTCGACTACAATGACTGTGCTGACTACCCGGCTGGTGGCAACAATGTATAGGAGCATGGGCTCTTTGGGAGTCGGAGCCGCCAGCACAGGGGGAGTAGTCAACATCTTCTTCAGTTTGAGAAAGGCCTCATCCGCCTTGGGAGTCCACTCAAAAAAGGTTGTCTTCTTCATGAGCTGGTACAAGGGGAGAGCCTTCTCGCCCAGCCGACTGATGAATCGGCTGATGGACGCCAAACAGCCGGTGAACTTCTGCACATCTAACAGTCGTCTGGGTGCTTCCATCCTCTCGATGGCCTTGATCTTCATAGTGTTGCACTCTATGCCGTGTTCGGAGACCAGGAAACCAAGGAGCTGGCCGGCTGGTACTCCGAAGATGCACTTCTCGGGGTTGAGCTTGATCTGGAATCGGCACAGGTTCTCAAAGGTCTCCTTGAGGTCTTCCAACAGAGTCCCACGTTTTCCGTCTTCACCACCACATCATGCACATAGACGTGGGCATTTCTGCCGAGTTGCTTGAGGAGGCACTTCTGCATGCAACGCTGAAAGGTGGCGCCGGCATTCCTCAAGCCGAACGTCATGGTCAGGTAGCAGAAGGCACCAAATAGCATGATGAAGGCGGTCTTCAGTCGGTCAGCCGGGATCAGTTTGATCTGGTGATATCCAGAGTATGCATCCAAAAAACTCAAGAGCTCGCATCTGGCTGTGGAGTCTATCACCTGATCAATTCTTGGCAGAGCAAATGGGTCCTTGGGGCAGGCTTTATTGAGACTTGTGTAGTCGATACACATCCGCCACTGCTTATTCTTCTTCAGCACCAGTACTGGGTTTGCTAGCCACTCTGGGAAAAACACTTCCATGATGAAGCCGGCTGCCAGGAGCCGGGCTATTTCTTCTCCAACAACTCTTCTCTTCTCTTCTGACAGGCGGCGCAAGGGCTGCCTGACGGGTTTCACATCAGACCGGACATGTAATTTGTGCTTGACGAATTCCGTCGGTACACCAGGCATGTCTTTAGGGGACCATGCGAAGATGTCTCGATTCTCACGGAGGAAATCGACGAGCTCGCCTTCCTATTTGCTGTCAAGGTTTGTACCCATGACAGCGCACCTCTCTGGGTGCTTCGGGTCCAAAGGTATCTTCTTTGTTTCTCTGGCCGGCTTGAATGATCCTTCTGCTTCTGACTCCTTGGGGTTGGGCGATAACTCAGGCTGCTTGCCGGCCATCGCCATGACCCGATCAAGAAGCCGTTTCTCAGCCGCGATCACCAAGGACTCGGCCAGCCGACTGCTCTCGTCCGCGCAAGCAGACGACTTTCTGTAGTTGCCGGCTACGGTTAGGATTCCCTTGGAACTCGGCATCTTCATCTTGAGGTAGGCGTAGTGGGGGACTGCCATGAACTTGGCCAACACTGGTCGGCCAAGCAACGCATGGTACGGGCTTTCAAGGTCCACCACCTCAAACCAAATTGGCTCTCGGTAGAAATGATCTTTGTCCCCAAAGAGGACGTCTATCAGAATCTTGCCGATTGGTGAGCAGGAAAGGCCAGGGTCAATGCCGTGGAACATAGTCCGGCTGCTTTGAAGCTATCTTCGCTTGATTCCTAACTTCTCCATCGTATCCTTGTACAGGATGTTGATACTGCTGCCTCCGTCTATCAGCACTCGCGAGAAGCGAGCGTCCCGCCTATCTGTGGTGAGTGTGGTGCCTAAGACCAAAGCGTAGGAGCCTGGACTCGGCATCACCTCTGGGTGATCGGCTCTACTCCAACTGATGGACCTTTCGGACCAGTGCATGAATTCTGGGGAGCTTGACGCGACTGCATTCACTTCTTGCTGCTGTTGGCGCCTGCTGCGCCGATCGTCTGCCACACTGGTGAACACCACATAGGCTCCGTGTTCATCCGGAAACTCGTCTTGTATCGCGCCGACTGGCCTGACAGCCGGCTGCTGGGGCGGCTGAGGCGGAGGCGGCCCAACAGGCGGGGGAGGGAGTAGGCCGTCTCCCTTGGCGATTCTGGTCAGCCAGTGGCATTTCCGGGTGGTGTGGTTTGACGACTTCGCGCCGCTGTGGAACTTGCAGGGGCCATCCAGGGTCTGCTCGTAGGAGAAAGCCGGCAACCAGTTGGACTTGCCGCCCTTCTGCCGCTTCGCCGTAGGTGGTCCCTCCGGCTGTTGGTCTTCGACTGTCGCCACTTGCCGGCTATTGGAAGCCGGCTGCGGGGCCTTGCGCTTGTGGTCGTTCTGCTGTTGCCACCGAATGGTGTCCCCAGCCGGAGTTCTTGGAGCCTGAGGAGCGACTTTGCCAGTCGCGCTGACTTGAATCTCCGCCTTCATGGAGGAGTCGGCCATGGCGTACTTGTCTGCCGTGATCAGCAGTTCATCGACGGTCTCCGGCTCGTCGCAGAGAAACTTGTGTTTGAGGAGGGTGCCTTCTCTGCACCCGGCAGTAAAGTACTCGATAGCCTGCACCTCGTGCACACCTTCGCAGGAGTTCCGGAGCTCGCCCTAGCGCGTGAGATAGTCGCGAGTGGATTCGTTGGGTCCTTTCACGCACAAGGAGAGTTGGTGAGGCTTGGGTGGTCGCTTGTACGTGCTTGTGAAGTTGCGGACGAAGGCCTCGGTGAAGTCGACCCAGCTGTTGATGCTGCGAGGCTTTAGACTGTTCAACCATGTCCGGGCCGAGCCCTGGAGCATGAGTGGGACATATCTTACGGCAACACGCTTGTTGCCGTTCGCTATATTGACAACGGTGGAGTAATCGATCAGCCAGTCCTCCGGCTTCACGGTGCCGGTATATTTGGGCGTGTCTCGGGGGAGCGTGAACCCTTTGGGGAAGGGCTCATCTCAGATGCGGGGTCCAAAGCAGGGAGGACCCAACTCGTCTTCTTCTTCCAGCGCCAAGGATCGGTGGAGTCGGTCGATCCGGTGGCGGGCATCGTTCTCTCCGACTCCCTCTCGGCGGCCAAGACGGTCGCCGAGAGTCGGATGTTCCACGGGCGGCGGGAAGACTCGCCTTTCTCTGCGAGGAGGGGGAGGCAGATAGTCATCCCTCCGTTCCATTGCTTTGGGATGGCCGTCTTGGTCGCGCTCGATGGTAATGCGAGTCCGACTGTGGCTAACAGCCGGCTCCTTGTCCTTCTTCCCGCGGGCCCTGCCAGTCGGCGTCCGGGACGTCGCGCCTTGGTCTCGGCGGGGTGGCGGGTCGTCGTTTTGTCGCTGCAGCGCCTCTGTGCGGCAGCCGGCTTCGTTCTGCGCGGCAGCCGCGTCGAGGAGCTGCTGAACTCGCTCCATCATCGTGTGGCGCTCTTCGCCCTCGAAGTTGTTGAGCTCGTCTGCCGCCGCCTGGGCGGCACGGATGTTCTCCGCAGGCGTGGCATACACAGGGCGATCAGCCCCGAACAGATTGGTGATTGCCTCGCCGCGTTGTCGGACCGCGCCTAGGTGGCTAGGCTCAGTCGGAGCCGGCGAGACGCCCACAGCGTGATCCATCTCGCGCTGGTAGGCTTCTGACAAGCGCCTCATGCTTGCCAGCTTCTTTGCACCCTCGATAAGTTGAAGGCGGCATGCCTCCAGCGTCTCGGCGTCGGCGTCTCCCGGAATCGGCGTGGTGAGGTCTCGCAGAGCCGCGTCGAGCGGGTCGTGCGCTCCCTCACCGGAACGCTTGCCATGATCGAGGACGAGAATCTCCATGACGGTGCTCCCGCCGCTCCCCTCGCAAGGGAGCGGCTCATCGTAGACCACCACGTTGGTGGGAAATGCATCGAGCGACGCCGTGTTGGAGTCGACCAGCATCGGGTCGGTGGATTCTATGGACTCCAGGTCCACGGCAGGCTCGCCGACGACATGGAGTTTGTCGAGGAGACCCGCGAGGAGGCTCTCGGGGCCGCTCGTGCGTGCGTCGGACGCAGGCTCGTCGGAGTGGCGAACCTCACCGATAAGCTCGGCGAGGCTGCTGGTCGCGCATGCGATCTCAGCCCCGTGCAGCGCGTCGGCGCAAACTCCATCTGGTGTGCCGGGCTGGCTGCACTCGCCAGGGAGGAAAAGGGTTCCCGTCCAGAGCAGGTCTCTGGACGACGGTGCACCTCGCCCCACGGTGGGCACCAAATGTCGGGGGTTGGGTACGACATATGCCAAAGGATGGCTTATCATGGTGGGAGCGAGTCGAACGTCGCCGGTGCCCGGAAGCGGGATAAGGCGAAGACATGCACGCCAGCGGAACTTACCCAGCTTCAGGGCTCTCCGAGGAGATAACACCCCTACTGCTGCTCTGCGGGGTCTCCGCATGGTCACTATGGCAAAGTGGTTACAATGGTGCTCCTGGAGCTATTTCTGGAGGTAGGAGAGGGCAAGGCTAGCTCTCTCCTTCCTATGATCTAAGGTCTATCTCTATCTGGGTCCGAACCCTTTGCATGGGCTTCTCGGGGGGTTTATATAGGCCTACTCCCCAGGGGTACAATGGTAATCTGGCTGGGCGCGGGTCCCAGCCGTCTGTCTCTCATGCTGTCGTCCTCTTTGCCGACTACTGGGGCCCGCCGACTGGCGGGCCCCGCGGACAGGCCTGATACTGTAGCGGTACTCCTGATGACGCTGGCTTGGTCATATGGACATGGCAATAGCGCCGCCGTCCGGCGTGCGTTCACTGTCGCCATTCCCTATCTTGTCTGATTAATGGCGCGCAGGGCCCGTGGGAGGGGGCGGCCGACTCCAGGGGGCCGACTCCAACGGGTCCGTCTTCAGGGCGCTCGTGCCGTCTTCTGTCTACCCACTGACAGGCGGCCCCACTGTCCTTCGGTCGTACAGGCAGGCGTAGTGGGAACAGTGCGCTGCCCACTGTGGCTGAGGTCAGGGCAAGCATGGTGACAGTGCCACGCCTCGCCGGAGATCTTCAGCGATACGGCTTACTGTAGCCACGCCGGCCCCTTGTAAGCAGGGGGACGGCCATGTCGTGGCCGTACCCCGCCTCGCCCTTCGAGACGAGGGTGGAGTCACGGGCCGACTCTCCATATCCGGCCTCTCCGGAAGTCGCCGACCATGAGTCGGCTTATCTTGGAGTCTCCGTCTGAGACTCGGCTCGTCTTGGAGTTGCCGTCTGAGACTTGGCTCATCTTGGAGTCGTCCCTGGGACTCGGCATAACTTGGAGTCGTCCCTGGGACTCGACATAACTTGGAGTCGTCCCTGGGACTCGGCATAACTTGGAGTCGTCCCTGGGACTGGGCATAAGCGGTGCTACTGATCCCAATGTCTTGAAAGGTTCTGGGGCTCAGGTTAGCCTACCCGTGGCCCATTACTCCGACAATGGGAGGACGGCTAGCATCCACCCTATAGTTTGCAAAAATTTCTTTGGCTTCTTTTATTATAAATCTAAATTCATGTGACAAAAAGATAGTAGCTGCGCGGTTAACAGAAGAATGCTCAATATTAGAAAATTCTAGAAAAATCCTTTGTATGCAAGGATGCATGTGCATAAATTGCCTTTCAAGTTCAACTATAAGCATGGCAATAGCATCCGCAAGACTACTAGTTCTATGTAGAATAGAACTACCCAGAGAAGGTAAAGCACTGGCACAAGTAAAGAAATCTTGAATAACCCCTTTTCCAATAATATTTCCACTACCGATTCGAAACTTTTTAGTATGTAAGATAGGTGGTTCTTCAACAGGAGTATCAGAATTTTCCATGTTATCATTATTATCCATATCGACAATAATCTCCCCAATTTTAGACATAACGGCAGACAAAAGCGAGAGTGAAGAAGATGGAGAACTATAAAGAGAGGGCGAATAAAACTGCAAGGGTGAAGTGGGGCAGAGGAAAACGAGAGGCAAAGAGAAAATAATGTAATGCGAGGGAGATGAGTTTGCGATGGGTACTTGGTATGTCTTGACTTGAGCGAAGACCTCCCCGGCAAGAGGCCAGAAATCCTTCTTGCTACGTCTTGAGCTTGCGTTGGTTTTCCTTGAAGAGTAAAGGGTGATTCAGCACAGTAGCATAAGTATTTCCCTCAGTTTTTGAGAACCAAGGTATCAATCCAGTAGGAGGCTCCTCAAAAGTCCCACGCACCTACACAAACAAACAAGAACCTCACAACCAATGCGATAAAGGGGTTGTCAATCCCTTCACGGAAACTTGCAAAAGTGAGATCTGATAGAGATAATATGATAAGATAAATATTTTTGGTATTTTTATGATATAGATTGGAAAGTAAAAGATGCAAATAAAAGTAGATGGAGAACCTATATGATAAAAGATAGACCTGGGGGCCATAGGTTTCACTAATGGCTTCTCTCAAGATAGCATAAGTATTACGGTGGGTGACCAAATTACTGTCGAGCAATTGATAGAAAAGTGCATAGTTATGATATTATCTAGGCATTATCATGTATATAGGCATCACGTCCCTAACAAGTAGACCGACTCCTGCCTGCATCTACTACTATTACTCCACACATCGACCGACTCCTGCCTGCATCTAGAGTATTAAGTTCATGAAGAACAGAGTAATGCATTAAGAAAGATGACATGATGTAGAGGGATAAACTCATGCGATATGATATAAACCCCATCTTTTTATCCTCAATGGCAACAATACAATACGTTCCTTGCTGCCCCTGCTGTCACTGGGAAAGGACACCGCAAGATTGAACCCAAAGCTAAGCACTTCTCCTATTGCAAGAAAGATCAATCTAGTAGGCCAAACCAAACTGATAATTTGAAGAGACTTGCAAAGATAACTTAATCACACATAAAAGAATTTAGAGGAGATTCAAATATTTCTCATAGATAAACTTGATCATAAACCCACAATTCATTGGATCTCGACAAACACACCACAAAAAGAGTTACATCGAATAGATCTCCAAGAAGATAGAGGAGAACTTTGTATTGAGAATCAAAGAGAGAGAAGAAGCCATCTAGCTAATAACTATGGACCCGAAGGTCTGTGGTAAACTACTCACAACTCATCGGAGAGGCCTAGGAGATGATGTAGAGGCCCTCCGTGGTGGATTCCCCCTCCGGTGAAGCGTCAGCAACGGCTCCAAGATGGGATCTCGCGGATACATGAGGTTGCGGCGGTGGAATTAGGTTTTCATGGTCGCTTCTGATGGTTTCGGGTACGGGTGTATATATAGGAGGAAGAAGTATGTCGGTGGACGATCGAGGGGCCCACGAGGGTGGAGGGCGCGCCCACCCTTACAGGGCACGCCGGGTGTCGGTGTCAAAACCGGCGGATCTCGGGTAGGGGGTCCCGAACTGATCGTCTAAGGCTAATGGTAACAGGAGGCTGGGAACACGATGTTTACCCAGGTTCGGGCCTTCTCGATGGAGGTGATACCCCACTTCTTGCTTGATTCATCTTGCTGATATGAGTATTACAAGAGTTGATCTACCACGAGATTGTAGAGGCTAAACCCTAGAAGCTACCCTATGATTATGATTGTTCTTGTCCTTCGGACTAAACCCTCCGGTTTATATAGACACCAGGGGGGGCTAGGGTTACCCAGAGTCGATTACAGAGAAGGAGATCTATCATCCAAATCGCCAAGCTCGCCTTCCACGCCAAGGAGAGTCCCATCCGGACATGGGACGAAGTCTTCAATCTTGTATCTTTATAGTCCAACAGTTCGGCCAAAGCATATAGTCCGACTGTCCGGATACCCCCTTATTCAGGACTCCCTCAGTAGCCCCTAAACCAGGATTAAATGACAATGAGTCCGGCGCGCAGATTGTCTTCAGCATTGCAAAGCGGGTTCTCTCTCCGAATACTCCGTAGAAGATTCCGAACACAAGGATTGTGTCCGGCTCTGCAAAGACAATTTCCACATTCCACCGTAGAGAGAACAATAATCCACAAATCTAATATGCTGACAACTCTTCGTAGAGTGATATCACGCCATGGTCCAGTCATTATTCAAATCGTTTTCTCCTAACCAGCTACTACGCATATTGCGAGGCAGTTTCCTTGGCACATCTTGTCAAAGCAGAGATTGTGCCCCCCTTATCGCGGGATTCTCATCAATACGGGTGTGGGTAACCTAACCGCACCACCAATCGCGGTGAGTGGGGGACGAGCAGGTTTCATTAGGCAAGCGGGGAGGCGCAAAGTTTCATTGCCTATATAAATAGGAAATGCCTCTTCCTTTTCTCCCACGCCCTCTCCTTCTGCTCGTCCATTCTCTTTCGGTTGAGCCCTAGCGCCCGAGCGTTCATCTTCTCCACCAACAAAGGTTCTCCAAAAATGTCCGGATCCGGAGCAGGAGGCAAGTGGATGGCCTCTACCGTCCAGGAGAAGGATATCAAAAAGCTTCGGGAGGCCGGGTACCTGGCCCAGAAAATCGGCCATCGTCTTCCGACGGCGGGACAGATTGTCCCTACTCCGAAGTCCCATGAGAGGGTCGTGTTTCTCCCTCATTTTGTCTGCGGTCTCGGGTTTCCCCTTTTTCCCATTTGTTCGCGGCATCATGTAATATTACGGGATGGATTTTCATGATCTATCCCCCGATTGCTTCCTCAACATCTCGACGTTTATCCTCGTGTGCGAGGACTTTCTCCGCATCACGCCACACTTCGGCTTATGGCTGAAGATCTTCAATGTGAAGCCCAAGGTGGTGAACGGCGAGCACGCCGAGTGCGGAGGCGCCATGGTGAGCAGGATGCCCAAGGTCACATGGCCGACAGGTACCTTCAATGATTCCGTCAAGGGGTGGCAGTAGCAGTGGTTCTATATTACTGAGCCGCGTGGCAAAAAGTGGGCCGCTGCCCCGAGGTTCCGATCCAGAGCCCCTTTGCGGCTTACGTCTTGGCCCAAGAAGGGCTTGAACTGGTCTTCATCCGACGAACTGTCGGTGATCCAAACACGTGTCAAAGGTATGGAAGACAAGACTATCAAGCTTGTTGACGTAGTCCAGGTGATGTTGGTCGGCCTGGTTCTTCCTTGTCAGCACCGAGCCTACAATTTGTGGGAGTATGACCCGGCCGAGCACCAGACACTGTGAGAGCTTTTCGGCTCCTCACACAAGGACATCTGGAAGGTGCCTTTTAAGTCTGGCAAACCGTGGCCGGACTCTGCCGCGGACCGTGGGTACCAACTATCCCGCCCCGCAAGTCCGGTAAGTAGTCATTATATTTTGTCCCTCCATATGTTTCATGGTCATATCCCGGGGAAGATGCCCTAACGCGCTTCCCACAATTATCCTAGGGATGGACAAAGAAGGCGGGGTGGATACACTTTCCAGCCCCGTTGCCAGAAGAACCAGCCGGACCACTTTTGATGAAGATGCTTGTCCCGGCGCCTTTACGAGGCTCCAAAGAAAGAGGCCCATAAAGAGGCCAAGGAGACTAGGAGCGGCCTCCGTCGTCGTGGTGCTTCGGACACAAAATCCGAAGACTCCAATACCCATCTCTCCTCCAAAGAGGAATAAGAGGAGGAAGAAGACGAGTCCCCCACGGGGGGAGGAAAGAAAAGGATGGCCTCCTCATCTCTGGAAGCCGAATTGGCTAAGAGGGGAAAAACTCTCCTGCCAGAGGCGTCCACTATGGCTACCAACAGCAGCCCGTAGTGGGATCCCATGGCCCAGCCCCTAGAAAACTCGTAAGTGCACGGAATCCGAACATATCTATGCGTCCAGGATTATTGAGGCATAATAAATTAATTGGTGCCATACTTTTTGCAGCCCGGCCAGGTCTCGCGCCGAACAGTCCTCATCGGAGGATTCGTTGAGCTCAGATGCCCTAGAGAGCGAGACACCTCCGAAGGCCCTTTCCCCGAAGCTCGGGCATGATACCGAGGTGTCATCCCAAAAGGAGCTAGACCAGGAGGGGCGTACCTCAGGGGTTGGATATACAGGAGCGGCGACTCCCCTGAGTGTCGACGGCGGGGGCGGTCTTGGATTCGGCCCACAGCCGGACACAGTCCCGGAGACCTTTGAGGCTTTGGGATTAGACAGGCAGCTCCCCTTGACTAGAGGAGGTGATCCTGCTCCACCGGCAACCTCTGTCCAACCATAGGTGCAGGGCAGCTTATTGACAGCACTAAAGAGTGCTTCCATCATTGATGAACACCACACCCTTGTGGGCGTGGTGATTGAGAAGGTTCAGGCCACTGAAAGTGGGCTGAATGAATCCTGCATCAGTCTTATAAAAGGCTTGGAGGTATGTTTTAGGAGTTTGTAGAAGAATTGTCATAGTATAGATAGTAGCCCCTGATACACTGTCCGGTGAAAGAAGGAACCAGACAGGGGATCAAATTTCCTTCCACAGGAGACTCAGTGCATGACATATATCTCCTCCTGTATAAACAGGCGTCTGCAGCGACTGCCGCCTCACATACTGCGGAAGTATCCAGATTGAAGCAGAGTCTTGAGCGGGCTGAAGAGGAACTTGGCCGGGTGAAGTAGCAGTTGGAGGACAATCAAGGTATGTCAAAACCTTATAAAGTTTAGCACAATTAAGTAGGTGTGCCTAATGAAAGTATATATATTGCACGCTCTAGGGGCGAATGCCGAAATTGAGGCATTGAAGAAAGTTGTGGCCTTAGCCGAAAAGAAGGCAGCCGCAGAGCAGGCCCTTCATGAGAAGCACGAGGCCAGGGTCATTGAAGCTGAACGAGAGCTTCAGGAGGCCGTGCAGAAAAGCGAGACTTTGGAGCAGAGTCTATCATTGAAAGAATCCAAACTCGCCCAAGCTCTCCAAGCTGCAACTGATGCTCGGGAGGAAGCCCAAGGTGCTCTGAAGGACATTTAGGAGGCAAGGAAGATTGCGGTTGGTAAGGCTTTTTCTTATCCAAAGCAATTGTTTATGCCGTAGCAGGAGAAATTCAAGTTGACAAATTGACTTCTGATTTCTCCAGGGGCGTTTACGGATCTTCCATGCAGCATATCTGATGCTGCTCAATTCTATCAAGCTGAGGAGAAGAAGACTGCGGAAAAGCTTTTTTGGTCGCAGTATTTGGCGCCGAATTATCCGGTGCCATTTGTCGATCAGCTGAAGCAGTTGGTCGAACTACACCAGGCGGCCGAACTAGCCATGAAGGATTTGATTGTCCGGCTATGGTCCGCCGAGCCCATTTCGAGCAGTTACTTTGGGCTCGTGAAGCGAATTGTGAGTGCTTGTCCTCGGCTTGACGTCATTAAGCGGTCGGTCTGTATAGAAGGTGCACGAATGGCATTTTCCCGCGCGAAGGTGCACTCGGGAAAGCTGGATGCTGAAAAGCTGATGACCGAGGGACCACCCGAGGGGAAGGAACACCGCAAGCCCGAATTATATTACGATGGTGTCCTGAAAGGATCCCACCTTGTGGCGGAGCAATGTACCAAAGACATTGTATTTCCATGAAGGCAATCATGCTGTCCTTTGTAAGGCGGAACAAAGTTATGTATTTCCGTGCTATATGAAAGTTTTTACTCCTGAGCGGCCGTTTTATATATTAATCTTGAGAGTTGGCCAGTCGTCGGCTTCTGCCCCCACGTAGGAAGTACGGGGGTGTTCGGGATACACCTGAACACTCTTTACCCCATTATTGGGTCCATAAAGGAGGTGTTTAGCACACCGAACCAGGCAATCAGACTATAGGGCTTTATCACTCTCACTTAGCCATAGGAATTCGAGTATGGTAGGCGCAGCCCCTGGTGTCCGGAAGACCGCACAAGGGGCTCTAACAGCACATGATTGCTAGACTGATCTGTCGTACTTTGCATTTATTATGGAATTATGCGGAATAAATCCTTAAAGATTTTACAACCTCTCGAACAGCTGACCAGCTCTCGCCTTATCATGAAAGTCAGTTTTCGGCTTTCTCTACTGAGGTGCTCGTCCGGAAAAACCGGGACACAATCGCAGTAGTTCTCCCAGTGCTACCTTAGCCGATATTGTGGAACGTACGGTACCAAAACATGGGAGCCGGGCAAACCCAACTAATGACCCAAGACATGATTCAGAGCTGATGCATATAATGCTATATGTTCGGGGTGCCGAGTGACTGAAAGGGTGGTCTGACTTTGTTGCCATAGTGCGGGTACAATGAAGCCCCTTGGCATTTTAAAGTCATAACACAGTATTCAGATGCCGGTATGACTAAAGATGTCAATGAGGAATGACAGCAGATAAGCTTCATATGACTCTACATGTTGTATTTGAGTAATACGTCTATGCGTATGAGTACGGTACATGTTATATAAAAGAGGTATGATGGCAGTACCTGTTAGGACCGGGCAGTAGGGAGCTGCGTGCGGATCCGAAGTATATCCGGATTGTATTTGGGGGAATTTATGAAGATTCCCCCTTTGCGCGTCCGAGCTGATTCCATGCCGCCAGTCCTGTTATGGGCAAAAGCGAACATGTAAAGAAAATGCTAGAGACATTTGTGTGCCACGGAATGGTTGTGCCGTCAGATGTGGCCCTTCCAGCTTATGCCGAGGTCTTTAACTGAGCCCTGGTCGAGCTGAGATGCCATGCCGTGAAGTAGTTTGGAATCCTTAATCGATGTCCGGGAGTCTCGCTGTCGAATCAAAGTTTGATTGAGAAAGCCGCGATTCGCTGCTCCTGTTGCTAAAGTGGCGGGGTACTCTTCGGCACCGAGATGGAGTTCGGCCTTGCCCGTAGTTGTGACTATGTCACGGAGGCCTGGTGTTTTAAGCTTGCCATAGGCATGGTGTGGTACTGCATTGAATTGAGCCAATGCAGTTCTCCCTGGCGGTATGTAATTGTTACTGCATAGAGGGACAGTGTCAAAGACGAACTTCTTGGTATGGTGACTTTTTGGTGGTCCGAGGACCATCTCCAGAGTGATGGGGCCTATACAACTGGCCTTCGCACCTGGTATGACACCTAGAAATGATGTTTTTAATGGGTTTGATCCTCAAGTGATCAATACCTATCCAGCACACTGTGTCCTGGTGTAGCAAGTTTGGGCTGCTGTTTCCACCAATAGGAGGATATCCCTGGTTGATATTGGCCAGACGGTCTAGTTGATCGAAGATGATCGGTCGTATTTTTATATGGTGGGGAAACTTGCTTTGTCGAGTTGACATCCCGAAGAGTACACGTCCGCTCCCATTTGGGGATGTGGACGGTGTTTATCATGTTCACTGTTTTGGTTGGCGGAAGAAATTTCTTTTGCCCTGTATTGCTTGATGATCTGAGCTTGAGATCCCTTCTTACTCTTTGGCGCCGACCTGCCGGCTTGTTTAAAGACCCATCATTCTCTATTGGTATGATTGGATGCCGTTCCTGGGGTACCATGAACTTGACATGGGCGGTCAAGTATGCGGTTCAGGCCGGATGGGCCCGAATTATTATTTTGAAGTGTCTTCTCCTGCTTACCGGACTAAGGGCCACGAACTCCTGCATTCACTGCCATGTCCTGGGCATTATCATTTTTCTTGGGATGCTTATGTTTGTTGCGTCGAGGTTTGCAGACGCTGTTCCTGGCCTCTGATGTGCCCGGGGTGCTTGCTATGTTGTTGTTTAGTATATTTCACTGGTCTTGCGCGTAGCCCCTAGCCGCAGTGTGTTGGTGGCAGGGTATAGACTGGCGTTCGGGTTTTAGTGCCTCCTCCTCTAATTGAGGTAGTAGCCTGCGCTTTGGGTAGCATTTTGTTCGGCGCTTGAGTCCGTATTCCATGGCTACCCGGACCTCAGCCCATCTGTCTATTAGCAGCTCCTGATCTGCTTGTAGCTGATGTTGCTTCTTCTTCAGGCTTCTTGTAGTGGCTATAAGCCGGCGCTCAAAGCGCTCCTGAAGCACGCCGAGTTCGTCGTTGCCTAAGCTTATCTCGTCTTCAGAGCGAGGCATATGATTGTCGTCCTTCAAGTCTCCGTCTGTCGCTGTTTCATCTGGGCTAGCATGCTCGTTTTCCTGTTCGACCTGTTCGAAGGTAGGCTGATCGGGATTGTATTTATCTTCGGCACCATCCGGGTTGTTTTCGTCTCCTGTCCCGGTATTGTTGTGGCGGGGCTTAGAGCGGCGTCGATGACGCCCAAGCTTTGGTTTCTTCCCTAAGGGGTTATCTTCTGTTGCCTCATCACCATTGTTTTCTTTGGGGGTGTCCACCATATATATATCATATGAAGAGGTGGCTGTCCAGCGCCCTGTGGGCGGTGGTTCCTGTTCTTCTCCTGCATCGTCGTCTATAACGTCGATGTCTTCGGAGTCAAAGTCAAGCACGTCGGTCAAATCATCGACCGTGGCTATGAAGTGGGTGGTGGGTGGTGAGGGAGTCCTAGATTAGGGGGTGTCCGGATGGCCGGACTATGGCCTTTGGCCGGACTCCCGATGCAAGATTGAAGACTTCGTCCCGTGTCTAGATAGGACTTTCCTTGGCGTGGAAGGCAAGCTTGGCGATACGATATGAAGATCTCCTCCCATTGTAACCGACTCTGTGTAACCCTAGCCCTCTCCAGTGTCTATATAAACCGGAGAGTTTTAGTCCGTAGGACGAACAACAATCATACCATAGGCTAGCTTGTAGGGTTTAGCCTCTCTGATCTCGTGGTAGACCAACTCTTGTACTACCCATATCATCAATATTAATCAAGCAGGAGTAGGGTTTTACCTCCATCGAGTGGGCCCGAACCTGGGTAAAAACATCGTGTCCCTTGTCTCCAGTTACCATCCGCCTAGACGCACAGTTCGGGACCCCCTATCCGAGATCCGTCGGTTTTGACACCGACATTGGTGCTTTCATTGAGTGTTCCTCTGTGTCGTCACCTTTAAGCCCGATGGCTTCTTCGATCATCAACCACGACGCGGTCCAGGGTGAGACTTTTCTCCCCGGACAGATCTTCGTGTTCGGCGGCTTCGCACTATGGGCCAATTCGCTTGGCCATCTGGAGCAGATCGAAAGCTACACCCCTGGCCATCAGGTCAGATTTGGAAGTTCAAACTACACGGCCAACATCCGCGGGGACTTGATCTTCGACGGGTTAGAGCCACCAACATTGGTCCTGGATTAGGGGGTGTCCGGATGGTCGGAATATGACCTTTGTCCGAACTCCCGGACTATGAAGATACAAGATTGAAGACTTCGTCCCGTGTCCGGATGGGACTTTCCTTGGCGTGGAAGGCAAGCTTCACGATAGATATGAAGATCTCCTCCCGTTGTAACCGACTCAAGTAACCCTAGCCCTCTCCGGTGTCTATATAAACCGGAGAGTTTTAGTCCATAGGACGAACAACAATCATACCATAGGCTAGCTTCTAGGGTTTAGCCTCTCTGATCTCGTGGTAGATCAACTCTTGTACTATCCATATCATCAATATTAATCAAGCAGGAGTAGGGTTTTACCTCCATCGAGAGGGCCCGAACCTGGGTAAAAACACCGTGTCCCTTGTCTCCTGTTACCATCCGCCTAGACGCATAGTTCGGGACCCCCTACCCGAGATCCGCCGGTTTTGACACCGACATTGGTGCTTTCATTGAGAGTTCCTCTGTGTCGTCACCTTTAGGCCCAATGGCTTCTCCGATCATCAACCACAACGCGGTCTAGGGTGAGACTGTTCTCCCTGGACAGATCTTCATGTTCGGCGGCTTGGCACTGCGGGCCAATTCGCTAGGCCATCTAGAGCAGATCGAAACCTACGCCCCTGGCCATCATGTCAGATTTGGAAGTTTAAACTACACGGCTGACATTTGTGGGGACTTGATCTTCGATGGATTCGAGCCACGGCCGAGCGCGCCACCCTGTCACGATGGGCATGATCTAGCTCTGCCTCCAGACAGCGCTCAGAGCGCCGCTCAGGTGTCCGCTCTGACCCTTAGCTCGGAGCCGACCGCGCCAATCGGGGACAGACGGTTGGACGCTGCCCCGGAAGCTGCAATCTCTACGGCGATCGAGCCGAATACCAGCCTAGTCCTTTGTGAGGCCTGTGACTCCAAGGTGCCGGACTCCTTTCCGGACTCTGAATCTTCCGCACCCCTTCCGATCGAACCCAACTGGGCTCCGATCATGGAGTTCACCGCCACGGACGTCTTTCAGCACTCGCCCTTTGGCGACATCCTAAAACTAAAGTCTATCTCTTTGTCAGGAGAGCCCTGGCCGGACTATGGTCAGCAGGGTTGGGATGCGGACGACGAAGAAATTCGAAACCCACCCACCACCCACTTCATAGGCACTGTCGATGATTTAACCGGCAGGCTCGACTTCGACTCCGAAGACATCAACGGTATGGACGCCGATGAAGGAGACAAACAAGAACCAGCGCCTATAGGGCACTGGACAACCACTTCATAACACGATGTATGCATGGTGGACACACTTAAAAGAAACAACGATCAGGATCAAAAGGGCGCAACGAGGGATCGTTCCCTCGAAAAGCAATCAAAGCGGCGGCATAAGCGCGGCGCCAAACCCCACCTCGACAGAGACCCAGCCATAGAGCAGGGTGAACCGGCGGACGACGAACATGCCGTCAAGCAACCGTCCGGACAGGGCAACTTGGATAAACAAACTGAACAACCCGTCCCCGACGAAGATAATAGTCCGGACGACCTCACGTCGGACAAGTTGCTGGAGCAGAAGAACCTCCACCAAAGGCTCATCGCCACCGTGCGTAGCCTGAAAAAGCAGAAGCGGAAGCTCAAAACAGCGGAAGATGCACTCAGAATCACACGGGGCAAAGTACTCAGCACCGCACACAAGTATGGCGAAAGTCACCACACAAAGAGCTATCCGAAGCGAAAATTACTACCGGAATTTGATGAGGAGGCCTTAGAGCCCCCACAGTCAAAAAACAAGGAAGCCACCAGGTCGGATAGACGACCCCACGATCGACATCGAGCGACACAGGGCCCCGCACTCAATCCGGCACGCTATCCGCCTAAGGATTCACATCAAAAAGACAGTCCAACCAGATCCATCTACGGGCCAAGTAAGCAAGCTCTAGTAAGCAATGCAGTGCAACAAATATCCGAACATCGCGGAACACCCAAATACAGGGGCGCCGCACATCCCCTGTGTTTCACCGATGAGGTGCTGGACCATGAATTTCCAGCAGGATTCAAGCCCGTAAGCATAGAGGCATACGACGGAACAACAGACCCTGGAGTCTGGATTGAGGATTATATCCTCCACATACACATGGCTAGAGGAGATGACCTCCACGCCATAAAATACTTACCCCTCAAGCTCAAAGGGCCAGCCCGGCATTGGCTTAAAAGCCTTCCCGAAAACACCATAGGAAGTTGGGAAGAGCTCGAGGTTGCTTTTCGAGCAAATTTTCAAGGGACCTATGTCCGACCTCCGGATGCAGACGATCTAAGTCATATAACTCAACAACCCGGAGAGTCAGCCCGGAATCTCTGGAACAGATTTCTTACGAAAGAGAATCAGATAGTCGACTATCCGGATGCCGAAGCCCTAGCAGCTTTCAAACATAGCGTCTGAGACGAATGGCTCGCTAGACACCTCGGCCAAGAAAAGCCAAGAACAATGGCCGCGTTGACAAGCCTCATGACCCGCTTTTGCGCAAGAGAGGATAGCTGGTTGGCAATGAGCAGCACCAGTGACCCAAACACATCCGAACTCATAGATGGAAATGGGAAACCGCGCCGTAGCAAGGAACAACGCCGGATCAAGGATAACAGCCCGAAGAGCACGACACTGAACACCGGATTCAAAAGCTCTCGACAAAATCGGAAAAAGGCGCCTCCCAAAGATGACAGTGACGAGCTATATAACCTCAACAAAATCTTGGACAAAATATGTCAAATCCATAGTACCCCCGGGAGGCCGGCAAACCATACCCACAGAGATTGTTGGGTCTTCAAGAAACCCGGCAAACTCAACGCTGAACACAAGGGGCTCGACATACCAAGCGAGGATGACGGTGAATCCCATAAGCAGAACACCGGAGAACAAAAGAAGTTCCCACAAGAAGTCAAAACAGTAAATTCACTTCATGTGACAAAAGGAAAAAACAGATTGGCGCCTACGGAGACACTCGCCATACGGCATGTCCCAGAGGAATCCAGCCACTGATTGTTACAACCAATCACCTTTGACCATCAGGATTACTCTAGAGGTATCCAGAACGCAGGCCGGACTGCCTTGGTCTTAGATCCGATAATTGACGGACTCCACTTTACACAAGTCCTCATGGACGGCGGCAGTGACCTAAACTTACTATATCAGGATACAATCCGCAAAATGGGGTTAAACCCAGCAATAATCCGCCATGGCAACACTTCCTTTAAAGGGGTCACGCCAGGCCCAGATACCCATTGTATGGGTTCCCTCTCGTTAGAAGTTATGTTCGACTCCCCCAACAACTTCCGAAGCGAAATGCTAACCTTCCACATCGCCCCATTCATAAGTCGCTATCAAGCGCTACTGGGACGCGAAGCTTTCGCCCGCTTTAATGCAATACTGCATTATGTATCCCTTACACTCAAAATGCTCGGTCCACGAGGAATCATCTCATTAAAGGGAAATATCAAGTGTTCCCCAAGCACGTAGGATGGTGTGGCTGCCTTGACAACTGCACACTTACCCAGCTTTACTACTCAGAGCACCTACATAGGTCGTTAAAGACCCCGGACATGGCTCAACGAATCCGGCGTAAACATGCAAAAGCTTCATAGCCGCATAACCCTGTACAAGGGGCTCCGCGCGACAATAAAGCTCAATCATACCCATGTTTTTGTATTATGCTTTGTTTATTTTAACATAGATTTCTCGCACGATTGATTTTCCACTAAGTTCCTCTCTTTTGCAGACGAACGCCACGCTGCACCCATCTAGGATACGGCACAATGGAGACACAGGCGCAGACGTGCAGCAGGGACCCATTTCAAGGATTCTTTTCAGATTAAGACCCTGTGTAAACCTCTTTTACTGTCTCTTGTTGATAACATCCCCCAGTTTTTGCTATCACCGAGGAGGAGGCTGGCGTCTTGGCATGTGGCCACGCTAGAATTTTGCGCGTACCTGGACACCAGGGGCTTTTTTACCAAGGGCTTTTGTTCGGCCCGTTTTCATAAAGACCGAATACCTTAGGGAGTGTTCGGCGTCGTGAGTTTGGGCTTATATGCATCAGCTCCAAATCATGTCTCTGGTCAAATGTTGGGTTTTCCCGGCTCCTGTGTTTTGCTGCCTTACGTTCCGCTCTATCGGCTAAGGCGGCACCAGGAGAACTACTGCGATTGTGCCCCGGTTCGGCCAGGTGAGCCCCTCAGTAGATAAAGCCGAAAACTGACTGTCATGATCTAGCGAGAGACTGGTCAACCACTGATGACCTGCCGGAATCTTTAGGATTCCTTCACATTAATGAAGGGCCGTTTCCCAGCCAGGCACACGCACGCCCTGAATTCGGGCGAGCGCGGTGCCACTAGGGACTATTCAGTAGCCCCACTGTCAAACTCCTATGGCTAAGTGAAAGTGATAAAGCATTATAGTCCGGTTGCCTAGTTCGCCGCACTATCACCTCCTTTATATGACCAAGACATTGGGTCAAGTGTGAAAAGGCGCCTTTGCGAACACCCCCGCATTATATGCATGGGGGCTGAAGCCAACGACTGCATCTTTCAGGTTATATACACATATACATTAAAGGCCGCACAGGAGGCATTATGATTCTTGAAAGCACAAGTATAAAAAGCTTTTACGTCCTATCAAAATATTGTTTTACAATAGCACATGCTATTCAAACACGACATCCTTCAAGCACTGCGTCTCTATTAAACGAGCGCCCTGAAGAACTTCCTCAAAGTAGTGCTTGGCAGGTACTCGGCTTTCGTCCGAATCCCGGGATGCAACAACACTGGCCTTCATATCCGCCCAGTATGTCTTGACATGGGCAAGAGCCATCTGTGCACCCTCTATGCATGCTGACCTCTTCAGTGTATCAACATGCGGCACCGAACCAAGGAACTATTGCACGAAGCCAAAATAACTCTTCGGCTCTGGCTCTTCCGGCCACAGACGACTCGCGACATACCTCATAGCGAGTCCGGACAACCTGTTCAGCTCCGCCCAAGCGGCCAAACGGTCGGATACCGAAAGTGGGTGCTCCGGATTATGGAACTACGACCAAAACAGTTCCTCCAATTTATGGTCATCCAGACCCCGGAAGTGTTCGGTCGCGTCCGCGG
The DNA here is from genome assembly GCF_018294505.1 of Triticum aestivum. Taxonomy (NCBI): domain Eukaryota; kingdom Viridiplantae; phylum Streptophyta; class Magnoliopsida; order Poales; family Poaceae; genus Triticum; species Triticum aestivum. The sequence goes on from NC_057798.1 coordinate 89,460,494, forward strand.
CACTTGCCGCCAAATCCAGATAAGTGTTCGCCGCACTCCACTTCCGATCCAATGGAGCATACTTAGGATCCCCGAACTTCATCCGCAGCATATAGGGCTTTCCAGCCGTGATATCTCCGGCCTGACGTAGCTCCTCCTTCATAGCTCTCATTGCAGAGCGATTGTCCTTGGCCTCGAGATTGACCTTTTCTAGGTCCTTCTGTGCCACCCTATCTTCTTCACGAAACTTTACGGCCATCTCGGCAATTTCCTTCTTGCTTTGGCAGTGAGCAGCCTGTTCGGCTTTTAGCTCTTCAACCGCTTTGGTGGCAGCCGCATCACTCTTCCTCGCTTGCTCCTTGGCTCGGGCAAGTTCCACCCGAAGGTTCTCCATGGCAGCGGCACCATCCGCATTAATCACATATGTTATAAGGGAGGAGCATCAAGCTCCTCTTATCAGATGTCTTTGGAGACATTACATACCTTGTGCCTCGTCTAGCCGCTTATTTACAAGCGCTGTGTCGGCATTTTCTACGTCAAGTTGCCTCTTTAGCTCGGCAGATTCATCAGTCCGGCTAGCCACCGAACGCCTGGCCACCTACATAGGAAAGGCAACATATTATACCTGGGATTATGATCCTCTATGCACCGTCATTTTTGACAACACACAGAGTCTCAGGGGCTACTATTTATACAGCGCGCATTTTATATATGCAACTCTGTCAAAAGGTACATCTTTTCGCGTACCTCAAAACATGTCAGTAAACTCCTGGCTGCCTCGTACAATCCGCTTTCCGCGGATGAAATCCTTCTAATCACCGTGTCCATTAACACACGGTGTTCTTCTGAGATAGACGCTCGCTCGAGCAGATCCTGCAGCCCCTCCGACCGTGCACCTAAAGGTGCCGGACTAGTCCAACGACCTTTTTCAAAGTCTAGATTTGGAGAAATCCTCCGAGACGACACCTCGGGGTCGCCAGCCTCGCAAGATGGTACAGCGGGGGGAGGCGTTTCGCTCTCCATCATCTCTGGACGAAGATCCCCGAAAGATGAGCTCTGCTGAGAAGGGTTGAGATCCGAACTATGAGGTAAAATTTTGGTTATCTTTCTCAGAAAGAAAACAGGGATATCACTCATTTCAAACCCCCCCTCTTTACTTACGGCTCATTGGAGAGTTGATCCCCTTGGGGGCACAATGCGGCCGGAGCACCCTCAGGCGCCGGACCCTCTGACGAAGATTTCTTCCCCCGCTTCGAGGCCATCGCCTCCGGGTCTTCAGAGGCGGTCCTCTTCTTTCCCCGGATAGAGGAATTCTTGATTCCTCCTTTCCTGATAGCTTCGTTCGAGGAGGCGGTAGCTTCTTTGTTCCCCTCTTCGCCTTCTTCCAAAGGCGCAATCTCCAGCATCCTGGTCAACACGGGATCCGGCGTGGTCTCAGGGAGTGGGGCCGGACACCTGATAAGCTTTGCTTTCGCTATCCACTCATGTTTGAAGGATAGCTCTTTTAAAGGCAGTGTTATGATAAATGTACGGATAGCGTGTCCGGGTACATGGCTACTTACTTGAGTGTCCGGGCGATTGCAGCTCAGACCTGCGTCCTCGGACAAGTCCGGACACATTACTTGTGATCCGAAGAATAATTTGTACATCTCCATAGGCGTCGTGCCCATAAAGTGTTGGAGGGCTCGCGGTCCTTCCGGATTAAATGCCCATAGGCGGAGGGGGCGACGTTTGCAGGTCAGTATGCGGCGAATCAGCATAACCTGCGCCACTACCGCCAGATTGATGTCTCTTTCTAGGAGATCTCGAATGCGGCCCTACAGCAGGGGCACATTCTTGGGAGGCCCCCAGTTAAGCCCTTTATTAACCCATGACGCTAGCCGCGGTGGGGAACTCGAGCGAAAAGTAGGTGGCGCCACCCACTTGGTGCCCCTGGGGGCTGTGATGTAAAACCAGTCCCGTTGCCATAAGCCGAACTCCTCTTGAAAAGAGCCCTCGGGCCATGGAGCGTCGGCAATCTTACTTATAATAGCCCCTCCGCACTCAGCGTGCTGCCCCTCGATCATCTTCGGTTCTACCTTGAAGGTTTTAAGCCACAGTCCGAAGTGAGGAGTAATATGGAGGAAGGCCTCACACACGACAATGAACGATGAGATTTGGAGGATGGACTCTGGAGCTAAGTCGTGAAATTCCAGCCCGTAATAAAACATGATCCCCCTCACGAAGGGATCAATCGGGAAGCCTAGCCCCCGAAGGAAGTGAGATGTGAACACCACACTCTCACCGGGCTGGGGAGTGGGAATAGCCTGCCCTTGAGCAGGCAGCCTATGCGAGATTTCGCCGGTTAGATACCTGGCATCTCTCAGCTTTCGCACGTCTTATTCCGTAAAGGAGGAAGGGATCCACCGGCCTTGGAGGTCAGAGCCGGACATCATCGAAGGTCCAAAGCACCTGAATCTGGAGCTTTGGGTGTTGGAACTCGAGGCGAGAGGCGGATTTGATTGGATGGAAAGAAAAGAGTCGAGCCTTGGTCTCTTTATAAAGAGGTTGAATACCAAGAGCCCTCCCAGTGACCGTTTGGGACTCACTTTCAATTAAGAAGTCATACCAATGGCACGGTTGGGTTACCCACGCCTGTATTGATGGGAATCCCGGAATAAGGGGACACGATCTCTGCTTTGACAAGACGTGCCAAGGAAACCGCCTCTCTAAATGCGCTGAGGTGGAACAGTAAAACTATTCGAATAAAGGCTTGGCCGTGGCGTGATGTCACACTACGGAATACGTCAGCAGATTAGATTTGTGTAAATATTATTCTCTCTACGGTGGTATGTGGAACTTATTTTGCAGAGCCGGACACTATCCTTGTGTTCAAACATCTTCTATGAAGTATTCGGAGGAGGAACCCGCCTTGCAATGCCGAAGACAATTTGCGCGCCGGACTCGTCGTCATTGAAGCCTGGTTCAGGGGCTACTGAGGGAGTCCTGGATTTGGGGGTCTCCGGATGGTCGGACTATGACCTTTGGCTAGACTCCCGGACTATGAAGATACAAGATTGAACACTTCGTCCCGTGTCCGGATGGGACTTTCCTTGGCGTGGAAGGCAAGCTTGGCGATACGATATGAAGATCTCCTCCCATTGTAACCGACTCTGTGTAACCCTAGCCCTCTCTGGTGTCTATATAAACCGGAGAGTTTTAGTCCGTAGGACGAACACCAATCATACCATAGGCTAGCTTCTAGGGTTTAGCCTCTCTGATCTCGTGGTAGATCAACTCTTGTACTACCCATATCATCAATATTAATCAAGCAGGAGTAGGGTTTTACCTCCATCGAGAGGGCCCGAACCTGGCTAAAAACATCGTGTCCCTTGTCTCCTACTACCATCCGCCTAGACGCACAGTTTGGGACCCCCTACTTGAGATCCGCCGGTTTTGACACCGACATAGCCGCCGAAGCGAGTTGGCCCGCAGTGCGAAGCCGCCGAACACGAAGATCTGTCCGAGGAGAAAAGTCTCGCCCTGGACTCCGTATTTGAAGGTTGAGGGAGCCATCGAGCCTTACAGCGACGACACATAGGAACTCTTAATGAAAGCACCAATGCCGGTGTCAAAACCGGCGGATCTCGGGTAGGGGGTCCCGAACTGTGCGTCTAAGGCTAATGGTAACAGGAGACTGGGGACACGATGTTTACCCAGGTTCGGGCCCTCTAGATGGAGGTAATACCCTACTTCCTACTTGATTGATCTTGATGATATGAGTATTACAAGAGTTGATCTACCACGAGATCATAGAGACTAAACCCTACAAGCTAGCCAATGATTATGATTGTTCTTGTCCTTCGGACTAAACCCTCCGGTTTATATAGACATCGGAGGGGGCTAGGGTTACACAGAGTCGGTTACAGAGAAGGAGATCTATCATGTGAATTGCCAAGCTTGCCTTCCACGCCAAGGAGAGTCCCATCCGGACACGGGACGAAGTCTTCAATCTTGTATATTCATAGTTCAACAGTTTGGCCAAAGCATATAGTCCGACTGTTCGGATACCCCCTTATCCAGGACTCCCTCACCGGGCACCCTCGTGGACGCCTCGTTTTTTGCTTGACGTCCACTCCAAGTCTCCAGGTTGGCATTTGTTCCAAAAAGATCGTTCCTGAAGGTTTCATCCCGTTTGGACTCCATTTGATATTCCTTTTCTTCGAAACACTGAAATAGGCAAAGAAAACAGCAATTCGGGCTGGGCCTCTGGTTTGTAGGTTAGTCCCAAAAATGATATGAAAGTGTAAAGTAAACCCATAAACATCCAAAACAGGTAATATAATAGCATGGGACAATCAAAAGTTATAGATACGTTGGAGATGTATCACCCCACCCCGCACCCAAACTAGTCAACCCTTGTACTCCTCTTCACCCGCGAATTCACCGCCCCATCTTCCCTGGCTCTAGTTTGTTAACCTCCGAGGCCTCACCGTCATCCTCCGCGCGCCTTGGTGCTCTCGCTGTGGTGCCACCCTCTTGGGTTGTCAACATAGTCAACAAACGAGAGGAATCAGGAGAGGATTGTACATGGAGAGGACGACAGTAGGGACCCACCATGTCCATGGTGTACGCAAGCAAGTTCCTCATTTTTTTGTTATATACAAGTATATAAGAAAATGCTTCATCCAAGTGGTTTGCTGACATCTGGGACCCATGACATTGTCAGCGTATAGTCAATAGACAAGAGAACTGCACAAGAGCGGCTGACACCTCGGATGTAGCTGCTCGAGCAGTATTTTTTTGTTATTGTTGAGACAGAGCAAGGTTTCAACAGGGTTGTGGCCTGTCTACCCCAGGCTTCAATTTTATGTTCATCACATGACCAGCCCAGCTATTTTTTCTTTGTGAAGATGGCTAGCCCAGTTTATTTTTTCAGAAGAATACCCAATCCAGGCATACCTAACCCAGGCCTACTTATTTTTCTCTGCCATGCTGGGCTGCAACTCTTTCAAGACGGCTGCAAATCTAAAAAGTAATATGAAATGGGCTGTAAATATAAAAACACACAACAAATTGGCAATTACTTTGAAATTTCTAAATTGTTTCACATTTTCAGATTCCAATTTCCTTGGGTTTTAACCTAATTTAAATATATTTTGAAAGTACTTTGAATCTGACTCGTTTGGTATTAAAAATAGTTTGGACCCCACCAAAATATGCAAAATTTTGTTTAAATTTTAACCCTGGCCCACAAAAAGAAAATGGACTGCAATAAATTGCGTAAGAAGTTGCAAATGAGTTGTAAATTATTAAAAAATAGTAAATGGGCTGACTTGTGGGCCTATAAGTTGAGCATATGCAAGATTTTTTACTTATTATGTATTAGTCAACAAACGATTCTAGCAGAAGTGACCATTGGATGTCAATCCAACGGCCTTCGTGCTTCTTCAATCTCTGATCTTCTTGCTCCAGCCACCAAATCCAGCGCCGACGGGACCTCCTACTCCCACCTCCCATGGTAGGCCGTGCTACCGCGTAGGACTCACTGCCCCCTCCTACTCCCACCACTGGCCAGGCCATCCCTCTACTCACCCACATCCCTCCAGCTCCGCCGCCTCCAGGTCATTCCCTTCCGTTGGGAACATAGCATGCAATTTCAAAAAAATTCCTACACTCACGCAAGATCTATCTAGGAGATGCATAGCAATGAGAGGGGGAGAGTGTGTCCATGTACCCTCATAGACCGAAAGCGGAAGAGTTTGATAATGCAGTTGATGTAGTCGAACTTCTTCTCGTTTCGAACGATCAAGCACCGAACGTACGACACCTCCGAGTTCTACACACGTTCAGCTCGATGACGTCCCTCGAACTCTTGATCCAACAAAGTGTCGAGGGAGAGTTGCGCCAGCACGACGATTTAGTGACAGTGATGGTGAAGTGATCCACGCAGGGCTCCTCCTAAGCACTACATGAATATGGCCGAAGGTGTAAACTGTGTAGGGGGCGTCGCACATGGCTAGGAATAAATATTGTGTGTTCTAGCGGTTCCCCCCACATATATATAGGTTGGAGGGGAGGAGAGGCAGCCAAGGGGGCACACCAAGTAGGAGGATTCCTACTTGGGCGCCTCCCATTTCGGCCTCCCCCCTTACCATATCCATCGGAGGGGAAGGGAAAGGAGGAAGGAGGGAAGGAAGGGGGAGGCCAAATCCCTCCCCTTCCTTCTCTCTTCTCCCATTTCCTTTCCCTTATGTGCGGCACATATGGGGGGCGCAGCAACCCCTGTTGGCTGCTGTGTTTCCCCTCTTGGCCCAATAAGGCCCATATCTATGTCCGGGTTGCCCGAAACCCCTTTCCGGTGACCCGATACGTACCCGGTACCCCCGGAACACTTACGGTGTCCGAATACTATCGTCATATATATCCGTGATCTCATCCGGGACTCCGAACAACATTCAGTCACCAAATCACATAACTCATATAATACAAAATCGTCATCGAATGTTAAGCGTGCGGACCCTATGAGTTCGAGAACTGTGTAGATATGACTGATACACCTCTCCGGTCAATAACCAACAGCGGAATCTGGATGCTCATATTGGCTCCCACTTATTCTACGAAGATCTGTATCGGTCGAACCATTATGACAACATACGTTATTCCCTTTGTCATCGGTATGTTACTTGCCCGAGATTCGATCGTCGGTATCTTCATACCTAGTTTAATCTCGTTACTGACAAGTCTCTTTACTCGTTATGTAATGCATCATCCCGCAACTAACTCATTACTCACATTGCTTGCAAGGCTTCTTATGATGTGCATTACCGAGAGGGCCCAGAGATACTTCTCTGATACTTGGAGTGAGAAATCCTAATCTCGATCTATGCCAACCCAACAAACACCTTCGGATATACCTGTAGAACTTCTTTATAATCACCCAGTTACGTTGTGACGTTTGATAGCACACAAGCATTCCTCCGGTATTCGGGAGTTGCATAATCTCATAGTCGGAGGAATATGTATTTGACATGAAGAAAACAATAGCAATAAAACTGAACGATCATAATGCTAAGCTAATGAATGGGTCTTGTCCATCACATCATTCTCCTAAATATGTGATCTCATTCATCAAATGATAACACATGTCTATGGTTAGGAAACTTAACCATCTTTGATTAACGAGCTAGTCTAGTAGAGGCTTACTAAGGACACGGTGTTTTGTCTATGTATCCACACATGTATCAAGTTTACGGTTAATACAATTCTAGCATGAAGAATAAACATTTATCATGAAATAAGTAGATATAAAATAACAACTTTATTATTGCCTCCAGGGCATATTTCCTTCAGCCTCCCACTTGCACTAGATTCAATAATCTAGTTCACATTGCCATGTGATTTAACACCAATAGTTCACATCGCATGTGATTAACACCCATAGTTCACATCGCCATGTGATCAACACTCAAAGGGTTTACTAGAGTAAATAATCTAGTTCACATCTGAAAGTGCGTTATATCGACTAGAGGGGGGTGAATAGGCGATTTTTATGAATTCTTCACTGAGAAATTTGTTGGTGAGGAAATTCCTAAATGAAGAACTACTTGCAGCAGAATAAGTACTCAGAAGGGAACAAAACAGAACGCAAGCATAGTCATCATGATGAAATGAAGACAAGCACAGAGTACAGAAAGCGTAAACACAGGATAACACAAGGAAGAAGACGGACAGACTGAAGAAATAGAACTAAGGAAATTGAGGAAGTCTTCAGTCAATGTCCTCAAACAGATATGAACAGGCACACAACAACATGCATGAGGAATTGAAAGAGTTGAGGAAATAGAACCAGAAAGCTCGGTGAAGACAATGATTTGGTACACCAGTTCCAACTGCTGTCTCAGTTGTACATCTGGTTGGAGTGGCTGGGTATTTAAACTCGAGGACACCCAGTCCCGGACACACAGTCCTCACCGTATTCTCCTTGAGCTAAAGTCACACAGACCTCGCCCAATCACTCGTGGTAAGTCTTTAGGTGACTTCCGAACCTTCACAACCTCGGTCGCTCGGTGATCCACAATTCCTCTTGGATGCTCTAGACCATGATGCCTAACCATCTGGAAGAAGCACAATCTTCAAAGGAAACAAGCGGCGGATCCACACAGGATCAATCTCTTCAGTGATGCTCAATCACTTGGGGTTTTGTAGGTTGGGGTTTGGGATTTCCTTGTTGGGGAATGTAGCAGAAATTCAAAATTTTCCTACGTGTCACCAAGATCTATCTATGGAGAAACCATCAACGAGGGGAAGGAGAGTGCATCTACATACCCTTGTAGATCGCTAAGCGGAAGCGTTCAAGAGAACGGGGTTGAAGGAGTCGTACTCGTCGTGATCCAAATCACCGGAGATCCTAGTGCAGAACGGACGGCACCTCCGCGTTCAACACACGTACAGCCCGGTGACGTCTCCCACGCCTTGATCCAGCAAGGAGAGAGGAAGAGGTTGAGGAAGACTCCGTCCAACAGCAGCACAACGGAGTGGTGGTGGTGGAGGAGCGTGGCAATCCTGCAAGGCTTCGCCAAGCACCTGCGGGAGAGGAGGAGGTGTCACGGGAGGGAGGGAGGCGCCAGGGCTTCAGGTGCGGCTGCCCTCCCTCCCCTCCACTATATATAGGGGCAAGGGAGAGGGGGGGGCAGCCTTGGCCCTTCCTCCAAGGAAGGGTGCGGCTAGGGAGGAGTCCATCCTCTCCAAGGCACCTAGGAGGTGCCTTCCCGCTTTAGGACTCTCCCTTTCCCTTATCCCTTGGCGCATGGGCCTCTTGGGGCTGGTGCCCTTGTCCCATATAGGCCAAGGCGCACACCCCTACAGCCCATGTGCCCCCCCGGGGCAGGTGGACCCCTGGTGGACCCCCGGACCCCTTTCTGCACTCCCGATACAATACTGATAATGCGCGAAACTTTTTCGGCGACCAAAACAAGACTTCCCATATATGAATCTTTACCTCCGGACCATTCTGGAACTCCTCGTGACGTCCGGGATCTCATCCGGGAGTCCGAACAACATTCGGTAACCACATACAAACTTCCTTTATAAACCTAGCATCATCGAACCTTAAGTGTGTAGACCCTACGGGTTCGGGAATCATGCAGACATGACCGAGACGTTCTCCGGTCAATAACCAACAGCGGGATCTGGATACCCATGTTAGCTCCCACATGTTCCACGATGATCTCATTGGATGAACCACGATGTCAAGGACTTAATCAATCCCGTATACAATTCCCTTTGTGTAGCGGTATTGTACTTGCCCGAGATTCGATCGTCGGTATGCCGATACCTTGTTCAATCTCATTACCGGCAAGTCTCTTTACTCGTTCCGTAACACATCATCCCGTGATCAACCCCTTGGTCACATTGTGCACATTATGATGATGTCCTACCGAGTGGGCCCAGAGATACCTCTCCGTCAACCGGAGTGACAAATCCCAGTCTCGATTCGTGCCAACCCAATAGACACTTTCGGAGATACCTGTAGTGGACCTTTATAGCCACCCAGTTATGTTGTGACGTTTGGTACACACAAAGCATTCCTACGGTATCCGGGAGTTGCACAATCTCATGGTCTAAGGAAATGATACTTGACATTAGAAAAGCTTTAGCATACGAACTACGATCTTTGTACTAGGCTTAGGATTGGGTCTTGTCCATCACATCATTCTCCTAATGATGTGATCCCGTTATCAACGACATCCAATGTCCATGGTCAGGAAACCATAACCATCTATTGATCAACGAGCTAGTCAACTAGAGGCTTACTAGGGACATGGTGTTGTCTATGTATCCACACATGTATCTGAGTTTCCTTTCAATACAATTATAGCATGGATAATAAACGATTATCATGAACAAGGAAATATAATAATAATAACTAATTTATTATTGCCTCTAGGGCATATTGCCAACAGTCTCCCACTTGCACTAGAGTCAATAATCTAGTTCACATCGCCATGTGATTAACACTGATAGGTCACATCGCCATGTGACCAACATCCAAGAGTTTACTAGTGTCTTAAACTAGTTCACATCACCATGTGATTAAGTCTCAATGAGTTCTGGGGTTTGATCATGTTTTGCTTGTGAGAGAGGTTTTAGTCAACAAGTCTGTAACATTCAGATCCGTATGTACTTCGCAATTCTCTATGTCATATTGTAAATGCTGCTTCCACGCTCCACTTGAAGCTATTCCAAATGGTTGCTCCGCTATACGTATCCGGTTTGCTACTCAGAGTCATTCGGATAGGTGTTAAAGCTTGCATCAACGTAAACCTTTATGCCGAATTCTTTATCACCTCCATAATCGAGAAACATGTCCTTTATTTACTCCAAGGACAATTTTGACCGCTGTCCAATGATCAATTCCTGGATCATTCTTGTACCCCTTAACTAACTCATGGCAAGGCACACTTCCAGTGCGGTACACAACATAGCATACTATAGAGCCTATGTCTGAAGCATAGGGGACGACCTTCGTCCTTTCTCTCTCTTCTGCCGGGGTCGAGCTTTAACTCTTAACTTCATACCTTACTACTCAGGCAAGAACTCCTTCTTTGACTGATCCATCTTGAACACCTTCAAGATCATGTCAAGGTATGTGCTCATTTGAAAGTACTATCAAGCATTTTGATCTATCTTATAGATCTTGATGCTTATTGTTCAAGTAGCTTAATCCAGGTTCTCCATTGAAAAACACTCTTCAAATAACCCCACATGCTTTCTAGAAATACTACATCATTTCTGATCAACAATATGTCAACAACATATACTCATCAGAAATTCTATAGCGCTCCCACTCACTTCTTTGGAAATACAAGTTTCTCATAAACTTTTGTATAAACCCAAAATCTTTGATCATATCATCAAAGCGTACATTCCAACTCCGAGATGCTTACTCCAGTCCTTAGAAGGATTGCTAGAGTTTTGCATATTTGTTAGCGTTCTTCAGGATTGTCAAAACCTTCTGGTTGTATCACATACAACCTTTCCTCAAGAAAACTGTCAAGGATACAATATTTTGACATTCTATCTGCAAGATTTCATAAATAATGCAGTAACTGCTAATCAATTTCCAACAGACTCTTAGCATCGCTACAAGTGAGAAAGCCTCACCATAGTCAACTCCTTGAACTTGTCGGAAAACATCTTAACAACAAGTCGAGCTTTCTTAATGGTGATTCTTACCATAATTGTTTGTCTTCCTTTTAAAATCCATCTGTACCCAACGACCTTACGACCATCAAGTATTTCTTCCAAAGTCATGGATCCTTTCTCGGATTTTATGGCCTCGAGCCATTCATCGGAATCCAGGCCCACCATCGCTTCTCCATAGCTCGTAGGTTCATTGTTGTCTAGCAACATGACCTCTAAGACAGGATTGCGTACTACTCTAAAGTAGTACGCATCCTTGTCACCCTACGAGGTACGGTAGTGACTTGATCCGAAACTTCATGATCACTATCATAAGCTTCTACTTCAATTGGTGTAGGCGCCATAGGAACAACTTCCTGTGCCCTGCTACACACTAGTTGAAGTGACGGTTCAATAACCTCATCAAGTCTCCACCATCCTCCCACTCAATTCTTTCGAGAGAAACTTTTCCTCGAGAAAGGACCCGTTTCTAGAAACAATTACTTTTGCCCCGGATCTGAGATAGGAGGTATACCCAACCATTTTGGGTATCCTATGAAGATGTATTTATCCGTTTTGGGTTCGAGCTTATCACGATGAAACTTTTTCACATAAGCGTCGCAGCCCCAAACTTTTAAGAAACGACAACTTAGGTTTCTCCAAACCATAGTTCAAACGGTGTCGTCTCAACGGAATTACGTGGTGCCCTATTAAAGTGAGTGCGGTTGTCTCTAATGCCTAACCCATGAACGATAGTGGTAATTCGATAAGAGACATCATGGTACGCACCATATCTAATAGGGTGCAACTATGATGTTCGGACACACCATCACACTATGGTGTTCCAGGCGGTATTAGTTGTGAAACATTTCCACAATGTCTTAATTGCGTGCCAAAGCTCGTAACTCAGATACTCATCTCTATGATCATATCATAGACATTTGATCCTCTTGTCACAATGATCTTCAACTTCACTCTGAAATTACTTGAACCATTCAATAATTTAGACTTGTGTTTCATCAAGTAAATATACTCAGTATCTACTTAAATCATCCGTGAAATGAAGAACATAATGATATTCACTGCATGCCTCAGCACTCATTGGACTGCACACATCAAAATGTGTTACTTCCAACAAGTTGCTATCTTGTTCCATCTTACTGAAAACGAGGCTTTTTTAGTCATCTTGCCTATGTGGTATGATTTGCATTTCTCAAGTGATTCAAAATCAAGTGAGTCCAAACGATCCATCTGCATGGAGTTTCTTCATGTGTATACACCAATAGACATGGTTTGCATGTCTCAAACTTTTCAAAAACGAGTGAGTCCAAAGATCCATCAACATGGAGCTTCTTCATGCGTTTTACACCAATATGACTTACATGGCAGTGCCACAAGTAAGTGGTACTATCATTACTATCTTATATCTTTTGGCATGAAAATGTGTATCACTACGATCGAGATTCAATAAACCATTCCTTTAGGTGCAAGACCATTGAATGTACTATTCAAATAAATAGAGTAACCATTATTCTCCTTAAATGAATAACTTTATTGCGATAGACACAATCCTATCATGTCTATGCTCAACGCAAACACCAGATGACAATTATTCAGGTTTAATACTAATCTTGATGGTAGAGGGAGCGTGCAATGTTTGATCACATCAACCTTGGAAACACTTCCAACACATATCGTCAGCTCACCTTTAGCTAGTCTCCGTTTATTCTGTAGCTTTTATTTCGAGTTACTAACACTTAGCAACCGAACCGGTATCCAATACCCTGGTGCTACTAGGAGTACTAGTAAAGTACACATTAACATAATGTATATCCAATATACTTCCGTCGACCTTGCCAGCCTTCTTATCTACCAAGTATCTAGGGTAATTCTGCTCCAGTGGCTGTTCCCCTTATTATAGAAGCACTCAGTCTCGGGTTTAGGTTCAACCTTGGGTTTCTTCACTGGAGCAGCAGCTGATTTGCCGTTTCATGAAGTATCCCTTCTTGCCCTTGCCCTTCTTGAAACTAGTGGTTTCACCAGCCATCAACAATTGATGCTCCTTCTTGATTTCTACTTTCGCGGTGTCAAACATCGTGAATACCTCAAGGATCATCATATCTATCCCTGATATGTTATAGTTCATCACGAAGCTCTAGCAGCTTGGAGGCAATGACTTTGGAGAAACATCACTATCTCATCTGGAAGATCAACTCCCACTCGATTCAAGTGATTGTTGCACTCAGACAATATGAGCACAAGCTCAACGATTGAGCTTTTCTCCCTTAGTTTGCAGGCTAAGAAAATCGCCGGAGGTCTTATACCTCTTGACGTGGGCACGAGCCTGAAATCCCAATTTCAGCCCTCGAAACATCTCATATGTTCCGCGACGTTTCGAAAACGTCTTTGGTGCCTCAACTCTAAACCGTTTAACTGAACTATCATGTAGTAATCAAAACGTGTATGTCCGATGTCTGCAACATCCACAGACGACGGTTTGGGGTCCTGCACACTGACAGTGCATTAAGGACATGAGCTTTCTACTGATCGCATAATCGCTACTGTCAACTTTCAACTATATTTTCTCTAGGAACATATCTAAAATAGTAGAACTAACGCGCGAGCTATGACATAATTTGCAAAGGGCTTTTGACTATGTTCAGGATAATTAAGTTCATCTTATGAACTCCCACTCAGATAGACATCCCTCTAGTCATCTGAGTGATTACATGATCCGAGTCAACTAGGCCGTGTCCGATCATCATGTGAGATGGACTAGTCATCATCGGTGAACATCTTCATGTTGATCGTATCTACTATACGACTCATGCTCGACCTTTCGGTCTCTTGTGTTCCGAGGCCATGTATGTACATGCTAGGCTCGTCAAGTTAACCTAAGTGTTTCGCATGTGTAAATCTGGCTTACACCCGTTGTATGTGAACATAAGAATCTATCACACCCGATCATCACGTGGTGCTTCGAAACGACGAACTTTCGCAACGGTGCACAGTTAGGGGGAACACTTTCTTGAAATTTTAATGAGGGATCATATTATTTACTACCGTCGTTCTAAGGAAATAAGATGTAGAAACATGATAAACATCAGATGCAATCAAAATAGTGACATGATATGGCCAATATCATTTTGCTCCTTTTGATCTCCATCTTTGGGGCTCCATGATCATCATCGTCACCGGCATGACACCATGATCTCCATCATCATGATCTCAATCATCGTGTCTCCATGAAGTTGTCTCGCCAACTAATTACTTCTACTACTATGACCCTTTTCATCGAATCCGTTTCGACTAAAGTGGGAGAGACTGGCACCCGCTAGCCACCTTATGCACCAAGTGCATGTTAGTCGGTGGAACCTATCTCACGTAAGAGTACGTGTAAGGTCGGTCTGGGCCGCTTCATCCCACAATACCGTCGAAACAAGATTGGACTAGTAACGGTAAGCATATTGAACAAAATCAACGCCCACGACTACTTTGTGTTCTACTCGTGCAAAGAATCTACGCAATAGACCTAGCTCATGATGCCACTGTTGGGGAACGTAGCAGAAATTCAAAATTTTCCTATGTGTCACCAAGATCTATCTATGGAGAAACTAGCAACGAGGGGAAGGATAGTGCATCTACATACCCTTGTAGATCGCTAAGCGGAAGCGTTCAAGAGAACGGGGTTGAAGGAGTCGTACTCGTCGTGATCCAAATCGCCAGAGATCCTAGTGCATAACGGACGGCACCTCCGCGTTCAACACACGTACAGCCCGGTGACATCTCCCACGCCTTGATCCAGCAAGCAGAGAGGAAGAGGTTGAGGAAGACTCCATCCAACAGCAGCACAACGGAGTGGTGGTGGTGGAGGAGCGTGGCAATCCTGCAAGGCTTCGCCAAGCACCTGCGGGAGAGGAGGAGGTGTCACGGGAGGGAGGGAGGCGCCAGGGCTTCAGGTGCGGCTGCTCTCCCTCCCCTCCACTATATATAGGGGCAAGGGAGAGGGGGGGCGCAGCCTTGGCCCTTCCTCCAAGGAAGGGTGCGGCTAGGGAGGAGTCCATCCTCCCTGAGGCACCTAGGAGGTGCCTTCCCCCTTTAGGACTCTCCCTTTCCCTTATATCTTGGTGCATGGGCCTCTTGGGGCTGGTGCCCTTGGCCCATATAGGCCAAGGTGCACACCCCTACAGCCCATGTGCCCCCCCGGGGCAGGTGGAACCCTGGTGGACCCCTGGACCCCTTTCGGCACTCCCGGTATAATACCGATAATGCGCGAAACTTTTCCGGCGACCAAAACAAGACTTCCCATATATGAATCTTTACCTCCGGACCATTCCGGAACTCCTCATGATGTCCGGGATCTCATCCGAGACTCCGAACAACATTCGGTAACCACATACAAACTTCCTTTATAACCCTAGCGTCATCGAACCTTAAGTGTGTAGACCCTACGGGTTCGGGAATCATGCAGACATGACTGAGACGTTCTCCGATCAATAACCAACAGCGGGATCTGGATACCCATGTTGGGCTCCCACATGTTCCACGATGATCTCATCGGATGAACCACGATGTCAAGGACTTAATCAATCCCGTATACAATTCCCTTTTTCTAGCGGAATTGTACTTGCCCGAGATTCGATCGTCGGTATGCCGATACCTTATTCAATCTCGTTACCGGCAAGTCTCTTTACTCGTTCCGTAACACATCATCCCATGATCAACCCCTTGGTCACATTGTGCACATTATGATGATGTCCTACCGAGTGGGCCCAGAGATACCTCTCCGTCAACCGGAGTGACAAATCCCAGTCTCGATTCGTGCCAACCCAACAGACACTTTCGGAGATACCTGTAGTGCACCTTTATAGCCACCCAGTTATGTTATAATGTTTGGTACACCCAAAGCATTCCTACGGTATTCGGGAGTTGCACAATCTCATGGTCTAAGGAAATGATACTTGACATTAGAAAAGCTTTAGCATACGAACTACGATCTTTGTGCTAGGCTTAGGATTGGGTCTTGTCCATCACATCATTCTCCTAATGATGTGATCCCGTTATCAACGACATCCAATGTCCATGGTCAGGAAACCATAACCATCTATTGATCAACGAGCTAGTCAACTAGAGGCTTACTAGGGACATGGTGTTGTCTATGTATCCACACATGTATCTGAGTTTCCTTTCAATACAATTATAGCATGGATAATAAAAGATTATCATGAACAAGGAAATATAATAATAATAACTAATTTATTATTGCCTCTAGGGCATATTTCCAACATTCCTCACTTGATGATTTTCACTCAAAGTCCTCGGAGGATGGGTTGCTCTCAAATGACAAGTGTCAGTTTCTCTTGGAGCAGTCAACCAACTAGTGGTTGTTGGGGGCGGCTATTTATAGCCGGGGAGCAGCCCGACATGATAAGACATAAATGCCCTTGTCTGATATGACCGTTAGGTGGGTAGATATTTTGGGACAGTGGTGCGTAGCATAGCAATGGTCGGAATATTTGGGGTTCGAATTCCTCAGGGCTATCATGTTACTCACTTGGTAGGCAATCCGCACTGGTGAATTCCTAACTCTTCAGTCAGAACAAATTCCTTAGAGATCAGAAGAACTTTGTCTCTGTCACTGAAGATTATGACTGAACTGTGCGAGATTTTTAATGGCTTCACTTGAAAGGATTGGTAGGTGTAGGATTTTGAGTTGAGCATCACATGGAAAATTTTCCTTAGTATTTCCTCGACCCCCTTTAATAGTATGGTGTTTCCTGAGACTCAAGAAGGAGAAAATGAAACAGTAAAAGCAAAGTCTTCTTGCTTCATGTTCCTCGAATGATTGCCAAGTCTTCGAGGTCACACCAATTTCTTCACTTTCAAAGTCTTCAGAAAGTCTTCAAAATTCCAAAGTCTTCAGTCGAAGAACTTCATTTTTAGGGGCCGACATTCTCTGTAACTATCAAACTCCTAATAGACTTATAGACCTATGTACACTCACAAACGCATCAGTCCCTTATCCTATAAGTCTTCAATACACCAAAATCACTAAGGGGCACTAGATGCACTTACAATCTCCCCCTTTTTGGTGATTGATGACAATATAGGTTAAGTTTTCAACGGGGATAATTGTATGAAGTGTAAATACTAATATTGAGGAATTTGATTGCAAGATATTGAAGAACTCCCCCTGAAGATGTGCAATGTGAGGAATTTTCTTTTGAAGCAATGCACACTTGAAGAGTATAATCATGGAGATCTCCCCCCATATCTTGCAATTCATACACGCATTTGACATATAATATGAAGAATTTGAAATGCATGATGAAATATGGTGACTGATGTAATTCAGCATGCGTGCATTAACACTAATGAGGAATAAGCATGCATAAAATCACAGCAAAAGTATCAAGCCACCATAGAGTTTAAGATTACAACTCGATCCAGCAAAGTCATCAGAAGAATGATAGTTGTAACTTAGAAAAAAAACGCCCATATATAGACCCGCTTGGAGACTAACTCAAATTTCCCCCCCTTTGTCATCGAATGACCAAAAGGGTTGAAACTGAGGACTAACACCCCTGAAAAATATCATGATGATGGAGGAGCACCAACGTTGTCAGGGTCTTGAGTCGTTGTAGGGCCTGCTGCAGTGTCGTCCAAGTCTTCATGCTCATCCGTGGTGCATGGTGAAGAATAGGAGCTTGCGACCAGTGGAGGAAACTTGACCTTCTTGTATCTCTTCGGTGGAGGTGAAGACCACTCAAATTCTTCCTTGAAGCACATTTGCTTCAGATCTTCTTCACCATATAGATGTGACAGAATAACCCAGGTGCGATCAAACACTTCATGGAGGTAGTAGTGGTTTTTCTTCACTGCATTATGCGTAGAGGTCATGTTGTGAAGAATAGAGCCAAACTAACGCTTACCCCATTTGTGATTCCGATCGACCTTCTAGTGAAGACTTATAAGCAGTTCATGGTCAGTCATCACACGAGGAGCAGTAGCTTGAGGACTTGACTTTGGAGCATTTGCAGCAGAATCATGTGTGGCAGAGTCATCATTGGTGGAATAAGATGCAGCTTTTCGGAACTGACCATCCAATGGACGAATGCCTTCATCGATCACAGCTGGTGACTTGCCCTTCTCATCGGATGAGGAAATTGTCCGCTTGAGGACTTCAATTGGGGGCAAGTAGCTGCCATGGTTAAGAGTGTCAGCCTTGTAGTTGAGTGAAGACCTTGATCTGAGGAATCTCATGATCCATGGAGCATAAGGCTTCAACTCAAATAGTGAAAGTGCAACATTTGCTAGAGTCCTCATGAAGAAATCATGATAATTGATAGGGATACCATGCATGATGTTGAAGAGCATATTCTTCATCATCCCCACAATTTCTTCATCTGATGAATCATGACCTTTGATGGGACTCATGGTCTTCGTCAGAATGCGGTAGATGGTTCTGGGCACATACAGCAAATCCTTTACGAGGAATTTGGTCCCTTGGGATTGGCCAGGCTTCAGCGGCTTCATGAGCACTTCCATATAGTGATCAGTAAGTCCAGGTTCATCATACAGACAGTGAGCACCTTCTGGTGGAGGACTGATTGGCAAGGCACGAAGCAATTCAGAGGCTGGTGCCTTGTAGTGAGTGTTTTCAGTCATCCAGTCCAACACCCATGAGTTGACATCAGCAGCATTGCCTGTGATATGCACAGTTGTGTAGAACTGAAGAATAAGCTCTTCATTCCAATCAATGATGTCAAAGAAGAAATTTAGGAAGCCTACATCATGAAGCATACTAAGAACCGGCATGAAGCAAGGCATAGAGTCCATGTCCATGTGAGGAATGTGCTCATGATCGAAGACTTTGTCCTTGTCAAAGAGAACTGGGGAATAGAAGTTGGCCTGGCTGGCAGTCCAGAAACGCTTCCTTCTAAGACGAGCATTGTCATAGGGGTTGAATTCAGTGAAGAATACACGCTCGCCGAAGAAATCATCAGCCTTGAATTTTGGCTTCTTGGAGAAGGGATTCTTTGGCTTTGGTTGAGGGGTGTCAGTGATCTGCAGAACCACCTCAGGAATCGCAATCTCAGGTTCCTCAGGCTGAGGAATTTCAGTTTCTTCTGCATTTGCAGCCTGGGTCATCACCTCTTCATCCACATTTTCATCAGCGCCAGTGGCTGCAATTTCTTCATGGACGGACGGGGTTGCACGAGGTTCATCAGATTCCACTCGTACTTCTGTAGCGACGGGGGACTGAGGAACAACTTGGAGAGGAGTGAACAATGGAGAATTGGGGTGCTAACTTTCCCAAAAGTCATCATTCAGCACTGGTGTGGTACATCCGATGTCCACATCCTCATCTGCAATTTCTTCAACACCTGCCTCTTCAGTGGTAAACTGAGGCATAGGTGAGGAAATGACTGGGGTTAAAGGGATCTCATCCACTTCAATTTCTTCGTCCAACTGCTCTGTCGAAGCAGCAGATGGAGTTTCTTCATCAGATTCCTCGGGAATCTCATAGTCTTCACCAAAAGGAACAAGGTCCTTTGATGGCATTGATGACACAGGAACGGCATCAATTGGATTGTCAATTGAGCTGATCAGAGTCTTCATCTTCTTTGCAGTTGAAGAATTTGAAGAAGTTGATGCCTTCCTCTTTTTCATCGATGCACGTTCTGCATCCTTTGTCTTCTTCACATCTGATGCAGATGGAAGGATCGGAGTTGGTGTAGGTGCAGGAGGTGCATTTTCTTCAGGCGCAACTGTTGAAGTTGCCTTGACTTGTTCACTTTCCTCAGGCGCATCACTAGTGGATGCCCTGGCAATATCATCAGCGGCTGGAATGGAGTCATCAGCCCTGGTACTCTCATTTTCTTCAGCAGCCATACTAACATCAGCGGTGCTGGCATGTTCTTCAGTGGGCTGGGAAGATGCTTCAGCCTGAGGAATTTCAACATGCACCGGAGCAGTGGCAGTGGAAGAGAAAGTTTTCGTCAGATTGACGAACCAAACCTTTGCGCCCTTCCAATCAGCATAGTAGCGAGCAAAGTCATTGCTCAGTTGTTTGATTTCCTGTTGCAAGGCAAGGAGCTGATCTGGAGTGAGAGTGAGGACATTGTCCTTGAGGTAGCGCTGTTTCTTGTATTGCGCTTTCTTCAATCTTCGTCCTTCTTCATTCTTTGACTTCTCTTCATCAATGAAGTGAGTGAGAACATGGCTTTGACCAAGAGTGAGATTCATCTCCGGCAAAGGTGTAGTGGGGTCCTTGTGCCACAAGTCAATAAAATCAGATCAACTTGGGATCCAGCATTAGTGGCACATTGCTGCCTTTGGCTCTAGTGGCCTTGGCTTGCCTGTCCCTGATGATTTCAGCAAGTTCTTCATCATCAGCCTCATCGTCATCAGAGGGGATTTGGAAGGCAACCTGCTTCTTGTGAGGACTTGGGAGAAGGCCTCGTCTTGTAGTGGCCTTTTTCTTCAGCAGAGATGGTCCGGCTGAGGAACTTGGTGCAGCAGTGGAGCTAGCAGATGCTCCTGAGGCAATAGAGATGCCTTGAGTCCTTTGGCACGTGGCAAGATGCACAGGTGCCGAAGATTTTGTCGGATCAGCCGAAGACTTTGTCGGAGGAACTGAGGACTTTGGAGGCAGAGGAGCAGAATGAGGAATTGGCCGTGAGGGCTTTGAAGATGCTAGCCGTGAGGGCATTGCTGAGGAGCTTGGCCGTGAGGGCATTGAAGGAGAAGCACTGGAATTGTGGGCAGGCTTCTTTGGCATAGCCTTCCTGGGCTTACTACCAGAGGCCTCAGCAGCGTTAGCAGTAGCAGCATAATCTTCATTGAATTTCCTCACTGCTTCTTTTTCTTGCTTAGCTAGTTTGGCCTAGCGCCTAGCCCATTCAGCAGCATAGTCCTCGCCGCGCTTGAGACTGGTGGGATCCACCAGTTGGCCTGGTCTCAATGGAGGTCTTGAGCATGGAGGGTTGAGCGCGATTTTCTTCATGTACTTGGGAGTAACATACATGTACTCCCTCCATTCTTGTGCCCATCTCCTCTCAATACGTTGTATGCGCACTTTGCGCTGATTCTTGTCCTCCTTGCCAAAATTGGCCTCATCTAGAGTGCAATATCCAGCATAAATATCCTCAGGGATTTCAAACGCTGTGTTGACCTCAGGACTTTTTCCTCCCTTTTTTGGCTTCTTGCCATCAGCCATTTTCTTCAGCTGAGGATAAACAACTGAAGTTTCTGAAGATGTATGCAACTTTTCTTCAAGGAACGCTGCAAATGAGTTAAGTTGATGAGAACCTTGTGATTCAGCAGCGGACATTTGTACCTGTGAATAGAGTATAGTTGCGAGGTATTTGGACAGGTCATATGCGTTCTCAGAACATTTTCAAAAAGAGAATAGGTTTGAGGAATTTGACCGATGAGTCTTGAAGGATTTCGCTAAGCGTTCTTTATCTTAGGTTCCAGAGTTGTAAAGATTTGAAAATCCACACAATTGAGGAATCTTGAAGAAAATCATTGCTTAGAGAAACAAATCAAGAACAGATAACATGTGAGGTGTTTTAGTGTGTGAAGATTTGAGAAATAAACACCTTTGAAGATTTTTAGGAAAACACATGAATCAAAGCGGGCAATAAAAGTAACTTTTAATTAACCGAAGTGAAGAACGACGAACTGGGAAGCGTTGAGGTGAAGTTCGTCTGTTCAGATCTTCCATGCCCTAACTTGGCAGAGGAAGACAACTATGGCGGCGGCGGAGTGAAGAAATCCGCAACTGGCGCGAGTACGACGGTGACGAGGTCGAGGCAGTGAAGCTCTTCCTCACCGGCGATGATGAAGTAGCGGTGGCGCTAGGGTTTGGGAAGCTCGAGCAGGAGAGAGGTCGAGCGGAGTAAAAGTGAAGTGAGGAAGAGGCAGGGGTATTTATAGCGGCAGTGAAAAACTGTGCACCCGAGGATTTCGGACGAACGTGCCCCTGGCTCTTCTCATTCACGTGACATGTGCCACCCACGTACTGTGAGGTGGCGATCATGTAGGATCGTGGGTGAATAGATAAGTATTTGTCGTGAGAAGCGGAACGGTTTGAGCGGCAAAGCCGAAAATTTAGATAGGATAAGTTTTAAGTTACCGTTCGCAATTTCTTCAGCTGTCAAGGACACAGTGAAGATTTTGAAGGAGTTTCAAATCAGAACGCACATAAAGAATTTGTGAAAAGATTAGATTGAGTTTAGCATAGAGGGGGAAGGGTCCGATCACATTCACTTAGCGGAAAAAGTCAACTTGAAAAATTAGCAATAAGTGAATGTTGTAGAGGACATAAACTCATATATATATATATATATATATATATATATATATATATATATATATATATATATATATATATATATATATATATATATTCAACTGAAGACAAACGACGGAAATAGTGAAGACATTGCAAGTTGAAGAATTTGTGAAAACTGAGGAATTTCAAAAACAAAGAAAAACTCAAATTGAAGATTTTCAATTTTGGGTGGTGGTGTAACCCACCGTATAAGAAAGCTGATTTCAGACCCCGTGTACAATTGTTGTAGGGCTCTCAGAATCAATTTCTTCATTAATTTCTTCACACTTAGAGGGTTAGTCTTCAATGATTGAAGAAAATGGTTACTTCGTGTGTTGCGCATCTAAGTCATCAAGTCAGCATAAGTGTTAGGATGAGTGTCCATTTCAGAGTACATTCGAAGATTCTAGGATATTTAGATCACATCGCAACTTGCTAAATCTCTTCTCATCAAAGGGCTTAGTGAAAATATCAGCCAGCTGATCTTTAGTTCTTGCATGGCAGATGGAGATATCGCCCTTCAACACATGATCACGAAGAAAATGATGATGAATCTGGATGTGCTTTGTCTTCGAGTGCTGAACTGGGTTGCAAGAAATCTTGATAGCGCTCTCATTGTCATAGTAGAGAGGCACATTATTCACATTGATGCCATAGTCCTTGAGAGTTTTCTTCATCCATAATAATTGAGCACAGCATGATCCAGCAGCAATGTACTCAGCTTCTGAAGTGGAGAGAGATACGCAGTTCTATTTCTTCGAGGACCAACAGACCAAAGATCGTCCGAGGAAATGGCAAGTGCCTGACGTTGACTTGCGGTCCACGCGATCGCCAGCATAGTTAGAGTGTGAATATCCAACGAGATCAAATGAAGATCCCTTGGGATACCATAATCCAAGTGTTGGTGTGTGAGCTAGATATCGAAGAATATGCTTCACAGCCTTATGGTGTGATTCCTTCGATGTAGCTTGAAATCGGGCACACATGCAAACACTAAGCATAATATCTGGCCTAGATGCACATAGGTACAATAAAGAACCAATCATGGAGCAGTATACCTTTTGATCGAAGTCTTGACCATTTTCATCAGTGCATAGATGGCCATTTGTGGGCATTGGAATTTTGACCCCTTTGCAATCTTGCATGCCGAATTTCCTCAATACTTCTTTGAGGTATTTCTCCTGAGATATGAATATACCATAGAGTTGTTGACGAATTTGAAGACCACGCCCGAGGGGCTTGCTTGAGGCCATACAGGGCCTTGTTGAGTCTGAAGACTTTGTCGGGATTCTTTGGATCTTCAAAACCTGGGGGTTGAGCAACATATACTTCTTCCTCAAGCTTACCATTGAGGAATGCACTTTTCACATCCATTTGTTGTAAGATAATATCATGATGGTTAGCATAAGCAAGTAATATGCGAATAGCCTCAAGTCTAGCAACAGGTGCAAAGGTTTCATCGGAATCAATTCCTTCAACCTGTGTGTATCCTTGAGCTACAAGCCGTGCCTTATTCCTCACCACAAGGCCATTTTCATCTTGCTTGTTGTGGTAGATCCACTTTGTGCCAATGATGTTGTGCTTGCGAGGATCTGGACGTTTGACCAGTTCCCAGACATTGTTGAGCTCGAACTGATGTAATTCTTCTTGCATAGCCTGAATCCACTCAGGCTCCAGAAATGCTTCATCTACCTTAGTGGGCTCTGAGATAGAGACAAAAGCAAAGTTCCCACAAAAGTTAGATAAATGTGAATATTTTGAGCGAGTGAGAGGACCTGGTGCTTCGATGTCATCAATGATCTTCTCAATTTGCACTTTGTTAGCAATGCGAGGATGAGTGGGTTGTCTTCAAGGAATTTGACCAGCATTCCCTTTAGGAGCATTTTCTTCAGGTGCGCCAGCTCGGTGATCATCACGATCAGGAATGAATTCTTCAGTAGATTCTTCGGTAGAAATGACATCCTCAGTAGCCTTGAACTTGATAGAATCTTCAGGTGCTAGTTCATCTATCACAGAAGGTAGGTGCTCTCTTTGCGAGCCATTAGTTTCATCGAACTGCACATCTACAGTTTCAACAACTTTGTGAAGAACGCTGTTGAAGACTCTGTAGGTGTGCGAGTCATTTCCATAACCAAGCATAAAACCTTCATGTGCTTTCGGTGAGAATTTTGAAGTGTGATGAGGATCTCTAATCCAACATTTAGCACCGAAGACTTTGAAATAACTCACATTTGGCTTTTTGTCAATGAGGAGTTCATAAGCAGTTTTCTTGAAGAATTTGTGAAGATATACCCTGTTGATGACATGACATGCAGTATCAATTGCCTCAATCCAGAAGCAACGAGGCGTCTTGTATTCATCAAGCATAGTGCGAGCCATTTCAGCGAGGGTTCTGTTCTTGCACTCCACGACGCCATTCTGCTGAGGAGTATAAGGAGTAGATAACTCATGAGTAATACCAAGTTCATCAAGATAGCCATCTAGACCGGAATTCTTGAACTCGATCCCATTGTCAGTTCTGATGTGCTTGATCTTCACACCAAAGTTGGTTGAAGCCCTTGAGGAAAATCGTTTGAAGACTTCCTGCACTTCATGTTTGTAAGTGACAATGTGCACCCATGTGTAACAAGAATAATCATCAACAATAACAAATCCATATTGAGATGCATCATTAAGAATTGCAGAATAGTGGTTAGGACCAAAGAGATCCATGTGAAGAAATTCAAATGGACGAGTGGTAGTCATGACAGTCTTCGCTGGATGCTTGGCCTTTGTTATCTTTCCAGCTTCACAAGCTCCGCATAAGTGATCCTTGAGGAACTTGACATTCTCAATGCCAATGACATGCTTCTTCTTCGCAAGCGTGTGCAGATTCCTCATGCCAGCATGACCAAGTCGTCGATGCCATAGCCAGCCTTCTGAAGCTTTTGCAAGTAAGCACACGGCTGGTTGTGGTCCTGTAGAGAAATCAACAATATACAGATCTCCTCTCCTAAAGCCTTCGAAGACTTTGGAATGGTCGGCTTCCATGATCACAACACAATGATATCTTCCAAAGACAACAACCATATCGAGATCATAAAGCATTGAAACAGACATGAGGTTGTATCCTAAGGACTCGACAAGCATGACTTTGTCCATGTGTCGATCCTTTGAGATCTCAACCTTACCTAGACCCAATACCTAACTTTTTCCTTTGTCAGCGAAGATGATATGCTTCAGATGTGACGGTGATAAAGGAGCATCCATCAATAGATTCTTGTCACCCGTCATGTGATTTGTACATCCACTATCGAGGACCCACTCGTTTGCTTTGCGCTGATCATCCTTGGCACCCTTTTCCATGAAGCAATAGGTGGGAGCGCAATCATCGTTGCCTTCATCAGCATTGTTGGTGTTGCCATTTTCTTCAGACTTGAAGATAGACTTGCTGACAAATGCGGTAGCAAGAGCTAGACTTGCCACACCTGACTCAGACTCCTGAGATGCCTCCTCTTCCTCATGATCCTCAGATTCAGCATCAGAATCCATTTCCTTGCCAATGAATGCCTGAGCCTTCTTGGAGCTGCTCTTCTTGTGAGATGAAGACTTTGAGGATTTTGATGATGAAGACTTTGAAGATTTGTTCTTCTTCTTGGCATCATCAGAACTCTAATCCTTGTATTTCTTCTTCTTTAATTCCTTGTCCCACTGAGGACAATCTTGAATGTAGTGACCAGGCTTCTTGCATTTGTGGCACAGCCTTTTCTTGTAGTCACCGGATGAGGAATCGTTGCTCCTTGAAGATTTTCCAAAGCGACCACGTCTTGAGAACTTCTGAAATTTCTTCACGAGCAGTGCTAGTTCCTGGCTCAGTTCTTCAGGATCACCAAGGCTGCTGGTAGAGTCTTCTTCCTCAGACTCAGAGACTGCCTTGGCCTTCAGAGCACGTGGTTTGCCATAGCTCAAACAATAGAGATCTCTCTTCTAAGCAAGCTGGAACTCATGAGTGTTTAGCCTCTCGAGGATATCAGCGGGATCAAGTGACTTGTAATCAGCACGCTCTTGAATCATCAGTGCCAGAGTGTCAAATGAAGAATCGAGTGATTTGAGCAATTTCTTCACCACCTCATGGTCGGTGATATCAGTGGCGCCAAGCGCTTGAAGCTCATTTGAGATATCAGTGAGGCGATCAAAGGTTTGCTGAACATTTTCATTGTCAAGTCTTTTGAAGCGGTTGAAGAGATTGCAAAGAACGTCAACACGGGAGTCACGTTGAGTTGAGACTCCTTCGTTTACTTTGGAGAGCCTATCCCAGATAAGCTTAGCAGTTTCCAAAGCACTCACTCTACCATACTACCCTTTACTCAGATGGCCACATATGATATTCTTAGCTTGAGAATCGAGTTGCTTGAATCTCTTCACATCAGCAGCATTCAGGGAAGGTGTGACTGAGGCAACACCATTTTCCACAACATACCAGAGATCGTTGTCAATTGCCTCAAGATGCATTTGCATCTTGTTCTTCCAGTAGGGGTAGTCCATGCCATCGAAGGTAGGGCACCCAGTAGAGACCTTGATCATACCTGCGGTCAAGATAACTAGAACTCCAGGTGGTTAAACCAAAATCACACAAAACAAGGGAGTACCTTGCTCTGATACCAATTGAAAGTGCGTTATATCGACTAGAGGGGGTGAATAGGCGATTTTTATGAATTCTTCACTGAGAAATTTGCTGGTGAGAAATTCCTAAATGAAGAACTACTTGCAGCGGAATAAGTACTCAGAAGGGAACATAACAGAACACAAGCATAGTCATCATGATGAAATGAAGACAAGCACAGAGTACAGAAAGCGTAAACACAGGATAACACAAGGAAGAAGACGGACAGACTGAAGAAATAGAACTGAGGAAATTGAGAAAGTCTACAGTCAATGTCTTCAAACAGATATGATCAGGCACACAACAACATACATGAAGAATTGTAAGAGTTGAGGAAATAGAACCAGAAAGCTCGGTGAAGACAATGATTTGGTAGACCATTTCCAACTGTTGTCTCAATTGTACATCTGGTTGGAGCGGCTGAGTATTTAAACTCGAGGATGCCCAGTCCCGGACACACAGTCCTCACTGTATTCTCCTTGAGCTAAAGTCACAGAGACCTCGCCCAATCACTCGTGGTAAGTCTTCAGGTGACTTCCAAACCTTCACAACCTCGGTCACTCGGCGATCCACAATTCCTCTTGGATGCTCTAGACCTTGACGCCTAACCGTCTAGAAGAAGGACAATCTTCAAAGGAAACAAGCGTCGGATCCATGCAGGATCAATCTCTTCAGTGATGCTCAATCACTTGGGGGTTTGTAGGTTTGGTTTTGGGATTTCCTCACTTCATGATTTTCACTCAAAGTCCTCGGACGATGGGTTCCTCTCAAATGACAAGTGTTAGTTTCTCTCGGAGCAGCCAACCAACTAGTGGTTGTAGGGGGAGGCTATTTATAGCCGGGGAGCAGCCCGACATGATAAGACATAAATGCCCTTGTCTGATATGACCGTTAGGTGGGTAGATATTTTGGGACAGCTGGCGCGTAGCCCAGCAACGGTCGGAATATTTGGGGTTCGAATTCCTCAGGGCTATCATGTTCCTCACTTGGTAGGCAATCCACACTGGCGAATTCCTAACTCTTCAATCAGAACAAATTCCTCAGAGATTAGAAGAACTTCGTCTCTGTCACTGAAGAATATGACTGAACTGTGCGAGATTTCCAATGGCTTCACTCGAAAGGATTGGTAGGTGTAGGATTTTGAGTTGAGCATCACATGGAAATTTTTCCTTAGTATTTCCTCGACCCCCTTTAACAGTAAGGTGTTTCCTAAGACTCAAGAAGGAGAAAATGAAATAGTAAAAACAAAGTCTTCATGCTTCATGTTCCTCGAATGATTGCCAAGTCTTCAAGGTCACACCAAT
Source organism: Triticum aestivum (assembly GCF_018294505.1). Classification (NCBI taxonomy): domain Eukaryota; kingdom Viridiplantae; phylum Streptophyta; class Magnoliopsida; order Poales; family Poaceae; genus Triticum; species Triticum aestivum. Next base: position 89,488,923 of record NC_057798.1, read on the forward strand.
TTCTTCACTTTCAAAGTCTTCAGAAAGTCTTCAGAATGCCAAAGTCTTTAGTCGAAGAACTTCATTTTTAGGGGTCGACATTCTCTATAACTATCAAACTCCTCATAGACTTATATACCTGTGTACACTCACAAACGCATCAGTCCCTTAACCTATAAGTCTTCAATACACCAAAATCACTAAGGGGCACTAGATGCACTTACAACATCGCCATGTGATTAACACCCAAAGAGTACTAAGGTGTGATCTTGTTTTGCTAGTGAAGTGAGGTTTAGTCAATGGGTCTGTTACATTCAGATCTGTATGTATTTTCCAAATTTCTATATCTACAATGCTCTGCATGGTGCTACTTTAGCTAATTGCTCCCACTTTCAATATGTATCCAGACTGAGACTCAGAGTCATCTAGATTAGTGTTAAAGCTTGCATCATCATAACCCTTTACGATGAACCCTTTATCACCTCCACAACCGAGAAACATTTCCTTAGTCCTCTAAAGATAATTTTGACCGCTGTCTAGTGATCTACTCCTGGATTACTATTGTACCCCCTTGCAAAACTCATTGGCAAGGCACACAATAGGTCTGGTATAGAGCATGGCATACTTTATAGAACCTATGACTGAGGCATTGGGAATGACTTTCATTCTTTCTCTATCTTCTGCCGTGGTCTGGCTTTGAGTCTTACTCAACTTCACACCTTGCAATACAGACAAGAACCATTTCTTTGACTGATTCATTTTCAATATCTTCAAAACTTTGCCAAGGTATGTGCTTTGTGAAAGTCCTATTAAGCGACTTGATCTATCCCTATAGATCTCGATGCCCAATATGTAAGCAGCTTCACCGAGGTCTTTCATTGAAAACTCTTATTCAATTATCCTTTTATGCTATCCAGAAATTCTATATCATTTCCAATCAACAATATGTCATCTACATATAATATTAGAAATTCTACACAGCTCCCACTCACTTTCTTGTAAATATGGGATTCTCCGAAAGTTTGTATAAAACCATATGCTTTGATCACCTCATCAAAGCGTATATTCCAACTCCAAGATTCTTGCACCAGTCCATAAATGGATCGCTGGAGCTTGGACACTTTGTTAGCACCTTTAGGATCGACAAAACCTTCTGGTTGCATCATATACAACTCTTCTTTAAGAAATCCATTAAGGAATGCAGTTTTGACGTCCATTTGTCAGATTTCATAATCATCAAATGCGGCAATTGCTAACATGATTCGAACAGACTTAAGCATCGCTACGGGTGAGAAAGTATCATTGTAGTCAACTGCTTGAACTTATCGAAAACCTTTTGTGACAAGTCGAGCTTTATAGACAGTAACATTACCATCATCGTCAGTGTTCTTCTTGAAGATCCATTTATTCTCTATGGGTCGCCGATCATTGGGCAAATCCACCAAAGTACACACTTTGTTCTCATACATGGATCCTATCTTAGATTTCATGGCCTCAAGCCATTTATCAGAATTTGGCCTCATCATAGCTTCTTCATAGTTCGTAGGTTCATCATGGTCAAGTAACATGACTTCCAGAACAGGATTGCCGTACCACTCTGGTGTGGATCGTGCTCTGGTTGACCTACGAGGTCCAGTAGTAACTTGATCTGAAGTTTCATGATCACCATCATTAGCTTCCTCTCTAGTTGGTGTAGGCAGCACGGGAATGGATTTCTCGGATGAGCTACTTTCCAAGTTTAGAGAAGGTACAATTACCTCATCAAGTTCTACTTTCCTCCCACTCACTTTTTTCGAGAGAAACTCCTTCTCCAGAAAGGTTCCATTCTTGGCAACAAAGATTTTGCCTCCGGATCTATGGTAAAAGGTGCACCCAATTGTTTCCTTAAGGTATCCTATGAAGACTCACTTCTCCGATTTGGGTTCGAGCTTATCAGGTCGAAGCCTTTTGACATAAGCCTCGCATCCCCAAACTTTAAGAAACGACAACTTAGGTTTATTGCCAAACCACAGTTCATACGGTGTCGTCTCAATGGATTTAGATGATGCCCTATTTAACGTAAATGCAGTTGTCTCTAATGCATAACCCCAAAATGATAGTGGTAAATCGGTAAGAGACATCATAAATCGCACCATATCTAATAAAGTACGGTTATGACATTCAGACACACCATTACACTGTGGTGTTACAGTTGGCGTGAGTTATGAAACTATTCCATATTGTTTTAAACGAAGGCCAAACTCGTAACCCAAATATTTGCCTCCATGATCAGATCGTAGAAACTTTATTTTCTTGTTATGATGATTCTCCACTTCACTTTGAAAATCTTGAATTTTTCAAATGTTTCAGACTTGTGTTTCATTAAGTTGATATACCCATATCTGCTCAAATCATCTGTGAAGGTCAGAAAGAGGATACCTTCCGCGTGCCTTAACACTTATCGGACCGCATACATCGGTATGTATTATTTCCAATAAGTCATTGGCTCGCTCCATTGTTCTGAAGAACGGAGTTTTAGTCATCTTGCCCATGAGGCATGGTTCACAAGTATCAAATGATTCATAATCAAGTGATTCCAAAAACCCATCAGCATTGAGTTTCTTCATGCGCTTTACACCAATATGACCTAAACGACAGTGCTGCAAGTATGTTGCACTATCATTATCAACTTTGGATCTTTTGGCATCAGTATTATGAATATATGTATCACTACAATCGAGATTCAATAAACCATTAACATTGGGTGTATGACCACAGAATGTTTTATTCATGTAAATAGAATAACAATTATTCTTTGTCTTAAATTAATAACCATATTGCAGTAGACACGATCCTATCTTGTTCATGCTCAACGCAAACACCAAATAAAAAATTTAGGTTCAACACTAATCACGAAAGTATAGGCAGTGTGATGATGATCATATCAATCTTCGAACCACTTCCAATACACATCGTCACTTCACCCTCAACTATTCTCCATTTATTATGCAACTCATGTTTCGGGTTACTAATCTTAGCAAACAAACATGTATCAAATACCCAGGGGCTACTACAAGCACTAGTAAGCTACACATCAATAACATGTATATCAAATATGTCACTTTGCCATCCTTCTTATCCGCTAAATATTTGCGGTATTACCGCTTCTAGTGACCATCTCCTTTGAAGTAGAAGCACTCAATTTCAGGCTTAGGTCCAGCTTTGTGCTTCTTCACAGGAGTGACAACTTGCTTGCCATTCTTCTTGAAGTTCCCTTTCTTTCCCTTTCCCTTTTTGTTGAAACTAGTGGTCTTGTTTCACCATCAACACTTGATGCTTTTTCTTGATTTCTACCTTCGCTGATTTCAGCATCATGAAGAGCTCAAGAACCTTTTTCGTTATCCCTTGCACATTATAGTTCTCACGAAGTTCTAGTAGCTTGGTGATAGTGACTAGTGAACTATGTCAATCACTTATCTTATCTGGAAGATTAACTCCCACTTGATTCAAGCGATTGTAGTACCCAGACATTCTGAGCACATGCTCACTAGCTGAGCTATTCTCCTCCATCTTTTAGGCAAAGTACTTGTTAGAGGTCTCATACCTCTTGACATGAGCATGAGTCTGAAATATCAATTTTAGCTCTTGGAACATCTCATATGCTCCGTGGCGTTCAAAACATTTTTGAAGTCTCGGTTCTAAGCCTTAAAGCATGGTGCACTAAACTATCAAGTAGTCATCATATAAATCTTGCCAAACATTCATAACGTCTGCATCTGCTCCTGCAATAGGTCTGTCACCTAGTGCTGCATTAAGGACATAATTCTTCTATGCAGCAATGAGGATAATCCTTAGATCACGGACCCAGTCCTGCATCATTGCTACTATCTTCTTTCAACTTAGTTTTCTCTAGGAACATATCAAAAAACATAGGGGAGCTACAACGCGAGCTATTGATCTAGAACATAATTTGCAAACACTATTAGGACTAAGTTCATGATAAATTAAAGTTCAATTAATCATATTACTTAAGAACTCCCACTTAGATTGACATCCCTCAAGTCATCTAAATGATGCGTGATCCAAATCAACTAAACCATGGCCGATCATCACGTGAGATGGAGTAGTCATCAATGGTGAACATCTCTGTGTTGATCATATCTACTATATGATCCATGTTCGACCTTTTGGTCTCCAGTGTTCTGAGGCCATGTCTGTACATGCTAGTCTCGACAAGTTTAACCCGAGTATTCTGCATGTGCAAAACCGGCTTGCACCCGTTATATGTGAACGTAGAGCCTATCCCACCCGATCATCATGTGGTGTCTCAGCACGAAGAACTTTCGCAACGGTGCATACTCGGGGACAACACGTATACCTTGAAATTTAGTTACGGGATCATCTTATAATGCTACCGCCGTACTAAGCAAAATAAGATGCATAAAGATAAACATAACATGCAATCAAAATATGTGACATGATATGGCCATAATCATCTTGTGCTTTTGATCTCCATCTCCAAAGCAACGTCATGATCTCCATCATCACCGTTAGGGAGTCCTGGATTAAGGGGTCCTCGGACAGCCGGACTATATGCATATGCCGAACTGTTGGGCTATGAAGATACAAGATAGAAGACTTCATCCCATGTCCGGGTGGGACTCTCCTTTGCGTGGAAGGCAAGCTTGGGATTCGGATGTGTAGATTCCCTTCTCTGTAATGGACTCTGTGTAACCTAGCCCCCTCCGGTGTCTATATAAACTGAAGGGTTTAGTCCATAGGACAAGAACAATCATAATCATAGGTTAGCTTCTAGGGTTAGCCTCTACGATCTCGTGGTAGATCAACTCATGTAATACTCATATCATCAAGATCAATCAAGAAGGAAGTTGGGTATTACCTCCATAGAGAGGGCCCGAACCTGGGTAAACATCGTGTCCCCCGCCTCCTGTTACCATTAGCCTTAGACGCACAGTTCGGTACCCCCTACCCAAGATTCGCCAGTTTTGACACCGACATTGGTGCTTTCATTGAGAGTTCCACTGTGTCGTCATCATAAGGCTCGATGGCTCCTTCAATCATCTACAACAGCGCAGTCCAGGGTGAGATTTTTCTCCCCGGACTGATCTTCGTATTCGGTGGCTTCGCACTGCGGGCCAACTCGCTTGGCCATCGGGAGCAGATCGACAGCTACGCCCCTGGCCATCAGGTCTGGTTTGGAAGCTTGAACTACACCGCCGACATCCGTGGAGACTTGATCTTTGATGGATTCCACCCCAGGATAGCTGCACCTTGTAGCCACGATGAACATGACTTAAATCTGTCATCGGATCATGCTCAAGAGACAGCGCCTGTAACCGCCCTGGCCTTAGATCCAGTGCAGATCGTGCCATCCGAGGCCGAGAGGATGGACCCCGCCACAGAAGCCGCATACTCAACGGCTCTAGAGCCGAACACAGATCTAACCTCCAATGAGGTCTGTGTCATCAGACCCTCGGACTTATCTCCGACCATAGGTTCCGAACTGTGTGTACCCACGCCCATCGAATCTGACTGGGCGCCGATCTTGGAGTTCAACTCCGCGAACATCTTCCAACACTCACCCTTGGGTGACGTGTTAAAATCACTAAAATATATCTCCTTGTCAGGAGATTCTTGGCCGAACTATGTCCGGCTTGAGTGGGAAGCGGACTACGAAGAACTTCATTACCCACCCACCACCCACTTGATAGCCACTGTCGACAACTTGACCGACATGCTTGATTTTGACTCCAAAGACATCGACGGTATGGACGACGATGCCAGAGAAGAACATGAACCACCGCCCACAGGGCGCTGGACAGCCACCTCGTCATATGACATTTACATGGTGGATACACCCAAAGAAGAGAATGACGAGGACAAAAAGGATACAGTTGAGGATAAGCCTCTTGAGAAGCAGCCAAAGCGGTGCCGCTCTAAACCACGCCATGGTAAAAATAGAGATACCAACACAAGAGACAATAGCACTCCGGACGATGCCGAAGACAAAGACGACCCCGCCCAGCCAAGCTTCGAACAGGCCAGACGGGAGGACGGGCGAGCCAGCCCTGACGAACAGGCCATGAATGAAGACTCGGAGGACGATAATTACATGCCTCTCTCCGAGGATGAGGTGAGCCTCGGCGACGAAGAATTTACATGCCGGAGGACCCTGTCGAGCAGGAGCGCTTCAAGCGCCGGCTTATAGCCACTGCAAAGAGCCTGAAGGAAAAACAGCAGTAGCTTCAAACTGATCAAGATCTGCTCACTGATAGATGGACCGAGGTCCTGGCAGCCAAGGAATACGGACTCGAGCGCCCAACCAAAAGTTACCCAAAGCGCAGGTTGCTACCTCAATTCGAGGACAAGGCACTAGAGCCCACACTACCAGCGCATGATGCGGCTGACCGACCACCGCATGTCCGGGACAAAGTGGCGTATCAGTCCGAACACCAGCCCGCACCCCATCGCCGAACAAATAGAAACACAAAGGCTCGGGGATACACACATGACCTCCAGTATGACTTGGAAAACAAAGCAGGACAGTCCAGATCGATCTATGGATCATGGGGGCATGCCCCAACGCGCGATGATGACCGTCACGCCGGATACACCAAATACAAACCTGTCCAGGCCGAATACAGCAGACCAGCTCCACCCGAACTGCGTCGTGAAGTAGCCCGAGATAGAAGCGCCGCACACCCCCTATGCTTCACTGATGAAGTAATGGAACATGAGTTCCCAGAAGGTTTTTAACCCGTAAACATCAAACCGTATGATGGGATAACAGATCCCGCAGTATGGATGTCGGTGTACTAGAGTAGGGGTACCCTAGTATCCCGAACTTGTGCACGGGCAGTTGCAGCACCCCGCGGCAAGGCTTGCCAGGTGACCGCCAAGGTCCTCCGTGGTTCCTTTGGAGCCATTCAAGAACAAAGTATTCAAGCCAAGGAGACAAGGCCCCGGCAAGAGGAGCTTGCCGGGAAGGCCAACCAAGGTACTTCAAGGAACTTGCCGCGACGCGCCACGCGTCCCGGCAAGGCCTGGTGAGCGACAAGCTTCCGGGCGCGGCAAGACAACGACCGCGGCAAGGCGCTTGCCGCGGCAAGCGACCACTCTGTACCCACGCTCCAGCACATCCACCAACGTGTCGCCCTGAGGGCCTTTCCAGGCGCGCGTGGCGAGAGGCTGTGCAGCCAGCGGTGCACGGTGGCAAGCGACGCTGACAAGAATGCCATCGTGGCGAGCGGTGGCGTCCCTGACGGTCCTTTTCGCACTATTTGGGTGACGCAGATGGGCATTTAATGCCTTTGTCCCCTGCCGTCAGGGTTAGGTAGGATACACTGTACAGGTAGTTGTACCAACCACCCCTCTTTTTCCATTTCTACCCTTGTCTACTTTGCCACCTGTCGGTGACCCCTTGAGCATATAAAAGGAGGCCCGTGCGCAACGTAGAGGGGGTTCGAGGCCAGAGAACACTCACGCTCGGTCTCGTTAGCAGCTCGAGTGAACTGTAGCACGCAGCGCTCCTGAGCAAGAAATCAATACAATCAGACAAGCAGCAGTAGGAGTGTTATCTCTCCGAAGAGCTCCGAAGCTGGGTAAACTGCTCGTGTGTTTCGCCTCGATCTGCTCTTCGTGCGATCTCCGCCCCCCGCCGAACCGAAAGGGACTCGGTCCGCCGGTCCCATAGGTGTTCGTGGATCAGCTTCCCCGACATCTTTGGCGCGCCAGGTAGGGGGCGTCGAGATTGTGTGAACCTGATCCGGTGTTCACACGGGCTAGATCTTCATTTTCTTCATCGACATGCCACCGAAGAAGAAGACTTCGGCGGCAGCTGTTCCGTCCACGTCAATCCCACCACCACCGGAGCAAACAAGTGGTGGGGTAGGCGCCAGCGGAAGAACGGACATCGACGAGGAAGCTCATGGTGCTGCCAGGTCCAAGGACAAGGCTGCGCAGACCTCGGCGTCCGTACATGTTCCGCGCCCATCTCAGGAGGCGCAGGACCGACAGTGTCATAGTACTCGCAGTACCATACGTCTGTTGGGCCAAGATCGAGCTGGTGGATCTCGGGGTGCTCATGACCAGCATGCACGCCAACATGCTGATACGAGCGAGACACGGTCGCCTGGACGGGATACTGCTCCTTCTAACATAGTTTGAAGTCCGAGCATACCCCGCTCCTCGCACCGTTCGCCACTGCCTCCCACCACTCCAGCAGAAGCTTTGGCGCGAGCTCAACTGCTCCTGGATTACCCTCCAACGGAAGACAAGATCGACGGATGGAGGGCCACTATTCAAAGTCTCATCGGCTTCGCCAACGGCGACACTCCACGGCAGCCGAGTACATCGCGGCCGCGGCAGGACTGCCAGGCACGAGCCGGTGGCGACGAAACCGGCGGAGGTGCAACCACCATGCACTCTCCACCCCGAAGGCCAAGATCGCCGACTCGCCGGATCCACGAGCTTGTCGTGATCAGCGCCAAGTTCTTCACGAACGATAGCACAGTCAGCAGTCAAGTTCTTCAGGTCGATTGTTTGTCGTTTCGGGATCCCTAACAGGATCATCACCGACAACGGCACGCAATTTACGAGCCGCACCTTCATGTAGTATGTCCAAGATCTTGGCGCCAAGCTCTGCTTCGCTTCTGTTGCTCATCCGAGAAGTAACGGCCAAGCGGAGAGGGCGAATGCTGAAGTGCTGCGCGGACTCAAGACCAGGACTTTCAACAGGCTGCACAAGTGCGGAAAGAACTGGATTGAGGAGCTGCCGGTGGTTCTTTGGTCAATCAGGACGATGCCGAATCGAGCCACTGGCCAGACACCTTTCACTCTAGTCTATGGAGCAGAGGCAGTTCTCCCCACGGAACTCGTATACGGATCACCTCGAGTGCTCGCTTATGATGAGCTTGAGCAAGAGCAGCTGCGACAAGATGACGTGCTGCTCCTTGAGGAGGACCGTCTTCAGGCTGCTGTACGAGCTGCTCGATACCAGCAAGCTTTGCGCCGCTACCATAGCCGCAAAGTTAATGCCACAAGTCTCGAGGAAGGCGACCTTGTTCTTCGGCGCGTTCAGTCCGCCAAGAATTCCAACAAGTTGACGCCGAAGTGGGAAGGCCCTTACCAGGTGAAACGAGTCACTAGGCCTGGCGCTGTCCGCCTTGAGACCGAAGATGGCATTCCGGTGAGCAACTCCTGGAACATTGAGCATCTTCGTAAGTTTTACCCGTAGGGCGCGGTTGCCGGAACCTGTTCTGGCAACCACCTTTTGTACAAGTCTTGCCGATGTTGCATGTAATCCTTTGTACAAAGCCGGGCGCAGAACCCGTGCATAAGTAAAGCTCATGTGCTCCGCACATCTTGTCAATTTCATGCTTTCTACTATCTTTGCATGCATTATCTGACACTTTGTGCAGCGCCTACCCCCGGTAAGCAATAACGAGCCGTAAGGCTCCATATCTTTATTTTCTCTTCTTTCTTTTTCTCAAAAAGGAAAGGAAGGTTCCCTCGCACACAAGTTTGTCGGGGGGGAAGGAGAAGATAATGGTGTGGACCAGGCATCGTTCAAGGAAGTTTCGCCTTGCCGGAAAGTGAACGACAGAAAAGCTAAGTTGCCAAAGTTTGAGCAATCAGTTTTAAATTTTTAAGTTATCTTCCTCGAATGACCGTGCTTTGTATGGAAAACCTGTGCGCGGAGGAACCAACTCGTAGCTAGTTGCGCCCTTACTTTGTTTCGAGTCCGCTCAACAACTTAAGTGAGCTGCGACTAGTTGCGACAAGGTTTCTTGTCGGAAGCGGCACCGCCAGCAGGCTGCTGACGTCCCGCACTCAGCGCTCGCGGCTCAGGTGCCTGCGCTGACAAGTTCCCTAAAAGCGTAGGGCAAAAACATACAAAGGAAGGAATCAAGTAGAGGAAATAACACAAGAAATCTCTACCCAAAATAGAGTTATATTACAAGATAGCTTGTCGCAGCTCTAACAGATTGTTCTTATAACATGACCAGCAGCGACAAGAAAAAGAAAAAAAACGGGCGGCCTAATCTACGCGATCGCCCTCAACCCTCTTGATCTCGCTCACCTTGTCCACAATGGGTGCGACAAGGGCCTTGAGCGCCTCCAGATCAGCATCCGGCGGCAAGGACCTGAGGACATTGGTGAGGTTGTGGCCTGGGTTGCGGAAGGCCACCTTCACCAACACTTTTTGAAGAACTCCCGCGCAGATCTTGCGCGACTCGTCGGCCAGCTGCTTTGGGATCTTCTCTCGGAGTCGCTAGAAGGCCGTCACCACGCCTTTGAAGAACAAGCTGAGCTTGGCGCTGGGTTGGAGGTGCTCGTCGGAGGAGTACCCGAGATCCTCCATCCCCAGCTGCGCTAGCTCCCCATCGATGGTTGTGGCAACATTCACCAGACCCTAGGTCCAGTGCTCCACAGTCTCCCTAAAAGTATCCTGGGCGGCAGCAGCACTCGCCAGCAGCGCCTTGTCGGCCTTGATCTTCTCCGACAAGGCCACCTCCCACTCCCTGGCGCCGTCCAGCGTCTGAGTCAAGGTAGCCAGCTTCAACTCGAGATTTGCATTGGAATCCTTGGCGGCGCTGAGCTCCTTGCTCCTCTCAGCGAGAAGACCTTGGAGCTCACCATGAGCGGTAGCGTCCTTCTCGCGCTCACGCTTGAGCGCGGCAAGCTCCTCGCCGCTCGCCCTCAGATCGGCTTCCAGCTGCGCAACCTTCGTCTCCAGCTCCTTCTTGGCGGCCTCGGCAGCTGCGGCAGCATCCTTTGCCTCCTTGAGAGCCCCGCCAATTGCTTGCTCGCGCGCGGCAAGCTCCTCCTCGTGGCTGTCAAGGTTGACCTTGCGCTGCGCCAACTCTCCTTCCTGCGCAAATAGATCTTCGGCGACAAGCCGTTGCTTCTCTTCAACTTCAGCCTTCTCGAGGAGGAAGGCTTTCCGCTCCTCGATAAGTTGCTCCCGCTCCTTTGCCAGAGACCGGAGAGTTTCCTTCCTGAGACCCCGGGGCTCCTCCGCGCGCTTCTCGATATCCACTCCCGCCTTCGCGACAAGCGCTTCTCGGGATGCCAGCTTGGCTTGTCGGGCGCGGTAGAGCGAAAGCAGCTTCCGCAGCAGCCGCTCCTCCTCAGGCTCGTCGTTGCTGCTGCTTGGTGCGTCGACCAACGTCAGCCCAGCGGAGGCGAGCACCTCTCCACCCACGATCTCTCCCACGACGCCGCATTCGACGCGTGCCATTGGGGGAGGGCGCGGTGGATACGGAGTAAGATACGGCGTAACCCAGGCCGCGCGTGCACGTGCCCTGTTTTGGGCCTGGCCCAACAGCGCTCGGCACCATGTGTGGCCCAGGCCCGGGGGCTCCTGTCGGTGTACTAGAGTAGGGGTACCCTAGAATCCCAAACTTGTGCACGGGCAGTTGCAGCACCCCGCGGCAAGGCTTGCCGGGTGACCGCCAAGGTCCTCCATGGTTCCTTTGGAGCCATTCAAGAACAAAGTATTCAAGCCAAGGAGACAAGGCCCTGGCAAGAGGAGCTTGCCGAGAAGGCCAACCAAGGTACTTCAAGGAACTTGCCGCGACGCGCCACGCGTCCCGGCAAGGCCCAGTGAGCGACAAGCTTCCGGGCGCGGCAAGACAACGACCGCGGCAAGGCGCTTGCCGCGGCAAGCGACCACTTTGTACCCACACTCCAGCACATCCACCAATGTGTCGCCCTGAGGGCCTTTCCAGGCGCGCGTGGCGAGAGGCTGTGCAGCCAGCGGTGCACGGTGGCAAGCGACGCTGACAAGAATGCCATCGTGGCGAGCGGTGGCATCCCTGACGGTCCTTTTCGCACTATTTGGGCGACGCAGACGGGCATTTAATGCCTTTGTCCCCTGCCGTCAGGGTTAGGTAGGATACACTGTACAGGTAGCTGTACCAACCACCCCTCTTTTTCCATTTCTACCCTTGTCTACTTTGCCACCTGTCGATGACCCCTTGAGCATATAAAAGGAGGCCCGTGCGCAACGTAGAGGGGGTTCGAGGCCAGAGAACACTCACGCTCGGTCTCGTTAGCAGCTCGAGTGAACTGTAGCACTCAGCGCTCCCGAGCAAGAAATCAATACAATCAGACAAGCAACAGTAGGAGTGTTATCTCTCCGGAGAGCTCCGAAGCTGGGTAAACTGCTCGTGTGTTTCGCCTCGATCTGCTCTTCGTGCAATCTCCGCCCCTCGCCGAACCGAAAGGGACTCGGTCCACCGGTCCCATAGGTGTTCGGGGATCAGCTTCCCCGACAATGGATGAAAGATTTCCTTCTCCACATTCATATGGCCCGCGGCGATGATCTCCATGCCATCAAGTATCTCCCGCTAAAACTCAAGGGACCAGCTCGGCACTGGTTGAATAGTCTGCCCAAAAACTCTATTGGCAGTTGGGAGAACCTGGAAGACGCATCCTTGACAACTTCCAGGGTACCTATGTCCAACCTCCGCACACCGATGAATTAAGCCATATGACCCAACAGCCCGGAGAGTCAGCCAGGAAATTCTGGACTCGCTTCTTAACTAAAAAGAACCAAATCGTCGACTGTCCGGATGCCGAAGTCCTAGCAGCCTTCAAGCATAACATCCATGACGAATGGCTCGCCCAACACCTCGGACAAGAGAAGCCGAGATCCATGGCAGCCCTTACGATGCTTATGACCCGCTTCTGTGCGGGCGAGGACAGCTAGCTAGCTCGTAGCAATAGCACCCCAAGTAAACCTGGAACTTCTAAATCCAGACATAACAATGGCAAGCCCCGATGCAGCAAACACAAGCATCAAAACAATGGCGATAGCACCGAAGACACGGCTGTCAACACTGGATTCAGCGGCTCTAAGACCGGTCAAAGAAAGAAACCATTCAAAAGAAACAATTCGGGCACGTCCAGTCTGGACGGCATACTCGACCGTCCATGTCAAATTCACGGGACCCCAGGCACACTAGCTAATCATACCAATAGAGAATGCTAGGTCTTCAAATAGGCCCGCAAGTCAAATGCCGAAAGCAAGGAGAAGCGGTCGCAATGTGACGACGATGACGAGGAGCCCCGGCCACCGAAGACAGGAGGGCAAAAGAACTTTCCTCCACAAATCAAAACGGTGAACATGATATACGCCACCCATATTCCCAAGCGTGAGCGGAGGCACGCACTTAGGGACATCTACACGATGGAGCCAGTCGCGCCAAAGTACAACCCATGGTCGTCCTACTCGATCACCTTTGATCACAAGGATCATCCGACCAGTATCGATCACGGCGGTTCAGCCGCACTGGTCCTTGACCCAATAATTGACGGATTCCACCATACGCGAGTCCTTATGGACGGCAACAGCAGCCTGGACCTGCTTTGTTAGGACACAGTGCGCAAGATGGGTATCGATCCTTCAAGAATCAAACCCACCAAAACCACCTTTAAAGGTGTCATACCAGGTGTTGAGGCCTGCTGTACAGGCTCAATCACTCTAGAAGTGGTCTTTGGATCCCCGGATAATTTCCATATAGAAGAGTTAATCTTTGATATCGTCCCTTTCTGCAGCGGCTATCACGCACTGCTCGGACGAACCGCATTTGCACGATTCAATGCGGTGCCACACTACGCTTATCTAAAGCTTAAGATTCGCGGTCCACGTGGCGTCATAACAGCAAATGGAAATACGGAACGCTCCCTCCGTACCAAAGAGCACACTGCCACCCTAGCAGCAGAAGCACAGAGTGACCTCTTTCAATCGAACCTCAATTCAACGGCCAAGCTCCCGGACAATGTCAAAAGAGTCTGAACTACCCTGCGGCAGGATAGCCCAGCTCATCAAGAGCTCAACGAACCACTTCGGCAACAGACGGAGGCACATCTAGGTTGTGTCCCACAATGTCGCTTAACCGCTTCGGGACACACAAACATTTTTTACATTTTCTTTTCAAGTTCACTTTTGTTTAGGCCATCACTGGTGACCTGGCGACTGGACCTATGAAGGGACGAACATACCAAGGAGGGAAACAGCTCGAACGCGCAAGGGAATCCCTAGATATTCCCCTGGACGATCATCCTATTATTCTCCGGATCCGCATACAGCTCCCTCCTGGTCTCAGCAGGTTCTGAAGTCATATTTCTTTTTATCGCACTACTTGTACCCATACACTTTGATGTATTATTCAATTACAATCTGCGGCTTTATATGACGATCACTTGCTGTTCTTCTTTATTGATATTTTTTGTCAAGTAGCAGCCATACACTCTGGTACACCTTAATATGCCAGGGACTTTGTAGTACCCATAATACGACAAGAAAGTCCAAACACCTTCACGGTCGTTCGGCACCCTGAACTTATAGCATTATATGCATCGGCTCCGAGTCATGTCTTGGGTCAATATTGGGTTGCTTGGCTCCTGTGCTTCCTACCATATGTTCCGCTATATCGGCTAGGGTAGGAAAGGGAGAACTAAAGCGATTGTGTCCTGGTTCTTTCGGACGAGCAACTCAGTAGAGAAAGCCAAAAACTGACTGTCATGATGCGGCAAGAGCTGGTCAGCTGTTCAAGAGGTCATAAAATCGTTAACGATTTATCCCGCATTATGCGACAACTAATGCATCGTGCGATGGATCGGTTCTTATCCGATCAGGTGTTTATAGAACCCAAAGTTCGGTCTTCCGAACACTAGGGGTTGCGCCTACCTTTCTTTTGTCAAACTCCTATGGCTAAGTGAGGGTGATAAAGCCTTTTGTCATGGAATTGTCACGTCAGATGTCCTAGCGTAAGGACTTAGTCGTGGAGCCATCGCAACTAGGAAGCTTAAAGGGGTTAAACGAGACAAAGTACACGAGGTTTATACTGGTTCGGCCCCTTACGGTGAAGGTAAAACCCTACAATCCAGTTTTGGGTGGGATTGCTTATGTCTCGATAACCAGGGAGCGAAATCGCTTGACCTAGTTCTTGATCTAATCTTACTTGCCCTAAACCGCCGCCGGGTCATCCCTTTATATACAGAGGTTGACACCCAGCGGCCCACAGAGTCCCGGCCGGTTCATAAACAGTGTCCGACTCGGTCTCTCTCTCTATTCTTGTCTTACAATACAAGTTATACATATATGGCGGTTTATCTACAGGCCTTAAGTCACCTATGGGCCTTGGGCCTTTAACTGAACTGCCATCTTCAAGTGTCTTCAATGGGCTTCGTCATAGGTGTGACCAGGCCCCTCTTCGGTGGGTCATACCTAATATTTATATCCCCAACATTAGCCCCCAGATTTATTTGAACTGGTTCATGTCAATCTTCAACACTTAAGGAAAATCTTCTGCTCTTTGCTTATGAAAATTTTGTAACCCGCCATGACGTCATCCTTTGGATTTGTGGTAACCCGCCATGACATCACCTACCATAAATCCACGTTTTTTCCAACATATATCAACGGATCTTTATCTTAATGACCATCCCGAAAATCGAGGTGTCCTTGCAGTTGGATAACTATGTCTTTGGCCTCCTCATTTTTCACGCCCACTTATCAGTCTTCCCTTATAAATAGGCATGACCAGATCTCCTCTCATTCTACCCTTTCCTCATCTTCTTCCTCTCGCAACCCTACTGCCGCTCGAGCTCCACCGCCGTTGCAGCGCACCTCGTCTTCCTTGAACTTGGCCGTTGCATCAACCTAAATCAGTCCAGAGAATGGCGGCGACCCTCCGAAGTGGATCTACAGCCGTAAGTCCTCGCCTTTCCGCACCTTAGATCCACATTAGGGTTTGCAAGTTCTTCTGTATTCTTTGATGTTCATCACGGGTTCTTCGTAGTTTCTCCACCGCAGCCTCTTTTGATCCAAAAGAAGTACGAAACTCATGCGGTAGCTGTTTCGCGTCCATTATCAATACTAGCAGATCCCTTTTTCTTGTAAAAAGGCCTCATTAGAACTGATGAACTCATCTGTACTTCGTTTTTAGGTCTAGAATATTTTCTTTTCTGAACAGCTGTTTGATCCAAAATAATAGCTGCAACCTGTGAAACTTGTTTATGCAACACTTAGGCAAAAACTGTATTTATTAGATCCACCTAGCCATGGCGACTCTCATCACCGGCTTAAAAGTCAATGCTCAGTTGATAATCTTAACCACCCATGGCGGTTTAAATAACTTAACTGCTTATGACGCTCATGGCGGCTTAAATAATCTGACATAATTAGCCTTATACCATTAGGCCTCTTTATAAGCCGCCATCTTGAATATGCACTGTAATATTTTCTCCAGCTTAAAGTTGAACCGGAAATTTTTATCCTTTCTTAGGCTTCCATTACAATGCCGCCTAAGACAAACACCTCATGCAACTGGGTCCCGTCCATTGTCATTGAGAAGACTTTTGAAGACTTTGAGAAAGTCGGCTATCTACCGAAAAGGGATGTCATGTCATACCGTGCTCCTGACCCGACAGAAGAGAGACCTCAACCCAAGGAAGGGGAAGTGATTGTTTTTACGGATCCTATGAACCGGGGTTTCTCACCACCTGGCTCAAAATTCTTTAGGGATGTCCTACACTTCTTTGATCTCCGTCCTGAAGACATTGGACCCAATTCCGTGTCTAACATTTGCAATTTTCAAGTATTCAGCGAGGTATATCTTGGAGAAGAACCCAACTTGCTACTCTTTAGAGAGTTATTCTACTTGAACCGCCAGAATGAATGTGCCAATGGACAAAGTTTAGAACTCAGCGGCGTCTCAATCCAGCATTTGAGAGAGATTATTTTTCCATATGCCAACCCGCCAACTCATCCTAAAGACTGGAATCAAACGTGGTTCTATTGCCAAGACACTTCTCCGGCTGATGAGAATCCTTTGCCCGGTTTTCGCACCCTGCATCTTGACTCCAGTCATCCACTTCCTGATAAGATATCAGCCGCCGAACACAAGATGCTCGCCCCCACCTTTGCTTAAATCAAGGCTCTTCTAAGGAACGGGCTAAACGGTATTGACTTGGTCCGGGTTTGACTTGCCTGGCGGATCATTCCATTAAGCCGCCGCCCCAGTCTAATGTGTAATTATTTAGGCAAGAAAGATGATCCTCTGCGGCACAGTCCTGATAATTTTCCTGATCACGACATTAATGACATGACAATGTATCTCCTGAATGAAAGCCTAGCAGACTGTGGCAAGGTGGGCTTAAGCCCATTCTGTGAAGCCAACCCGGCTCCAGCGGTAAGCCGCCAAGCTAAATAAATCATTTCCAACATTGATGTTTTATCTGTACTCAAACTTTTGCTGACTTTCACAGGATGATGACAAATTCCGGAAAGTAAAATATGATCATGAGGCCGCAAAAAGAGCCAGGAAGGCCAAGAGAGCCGCTAGGAGAGCCGCCGTGAAGAAACGAGGAAAGAAACCCAGTTCTTCTGAGCTACTTCAGCTAGAGGACTCTTCTGAGTCGGAGGTAGCCCTTGACTCTCTTGGCTCATTTATCACCTTGTTGATACCGATTATGATCAGGATGACATGGGCACGAGCCACGGGGTGGATAAAGAGGTAAATATTATTTCCTCCGACCCAGAGCCTTTGTCGCGCCCAAAAGTCCGCCAAGGAACCCGGAAAGTAAGATTTTCACATCCCTTAGCTTATCAAGATCCTCAATTTCTTTTGAAGTGACAGATTCATGAGAGCCGGAGATAGACTCAGACCACCAAAGATGCGGTACTCTCCTCCGGTCTACCCAATACACCAAGAAAACGTCAGAATGAGGTCATCTCCATCTTAGATTTCTCTTATCCTTTGGCGGGTCTCACTCGTCAACCACTGAACCCTTCTTACTTGAATTATCAGGAAACATCTCCTTCCTCCGGGGACTCAATTCAATGTTGGGGAACGTAGTAATTTCAAAATTTCCTACGCACACGCAAGATCATGGTGATGCATAGCAACGAGGGGAGAGTGTGATCTACGTACCCTTGTAGATCGCAACGGAAGCGTTGACACAACGTAGAGGAAGTAGTCGTACGTCTTCTTCTCGATCCGACCGATCCAAGCACCGTTACTCCGGCACCTCCGAGTTCTTAGCACACGTTCAGCTCGATGACGATCCTCGGGCTCCGATCCAGCAAAGCGTCGAGGAAGAGTTCCGTCAGCACGACGGCGTGGTGACGATCTTGATGTACTACCGACGTAGTGCTTCGCCTAAGCACTGCAACAATATGACCGAGGTAGAATATGGTGGCAGGGGGCACCGCACATGGCTAAGGAACGATCTCAATGATCAATTGTGTGTCAAGAGGTGCCCCCTGCCCCCGTATATAAAGGGGCAAAGGGGGAGGGGTGCGGCAGCCATAGGAGGAGTCCTACTCCCGCCGGGAGTAGGACTCCCCTCCAATCCTATTCCAAATAGGACTCCCCAAGTGGGGAAAGAGAGAGGGGTTGGCCGGCCACCTTCCCTAGTCCTAATAGGACTAGGGAAAGGGGGGGAGGCGCGCAGCCCATGGGGCAGCCCTTTCACCTTTCCACCAAGGCCCATGTTGGCCCATTTGGCTCCCGGGGGGTTCCGGTAACCCTCCCGGTATTCCGGTAAAATCCCGATTTCACCCGGAACACTTCCGATGTCCAAACATAGGCTTCCAATATATCAATCTTTACGTCTCGACCATTTCGAGACTCCTCGTCATGTCCGTGATCACATCCGGGACTCCGAACAACCTTCGGTACATCAAAATGCATAAACTCATAATAACTGTCATCGTAACGTTAAGCGTGCGGACCCTACGGTTCGAGAACAATGTAGACATGACCGAGACACGTCTCCGGTCAATAACCAATAGCGGGACCTGGATGCCCATATTGGTTCCTACATATTCTACGAAGATCTTTATCGGTCAGACCGCATAACAACATACGTTGTTCCCTTTGTCATCGGTATGTTACTTGCCCGAGATTCGATCGTCAGTATCCAATACTTAGTTCAATCTCGTTACCGGCAAGTCTCTTTACTCGTTCCGTAATCCATCATCCCGCAACTAACTCATTAGTTGCCATGCTTGCAAGGCTTAAGTGATGTGCATTACCGAGAGGGCCCAGAGATACCTCTCCGACGATCGGAGTGACAAGTCCTAATCTCGAAATACGCCAACCCAACATCTACCATTGGAGACACCTGTAGTACTCCTTTATAATCACCCAGTTACGTTGTGACGTTTGGTAGTACCCAAAGTGTTCCTCCGGCAAACGGGAGTTGCATAATCTCATAGTCATAGGAACATGTATAAGTCATGGATAAAGCAATAGCAACATACTAAACGATCGGGTGCTAAGCTAATAGAATGGGTCATGTCAATCAGATCATTCAACTAATGATGTGACCTCGTTTAATCAAATAACAACTCTTTGTTCATGGTTAGGAAACATAACCATCTTTGATTAACGAGCTAGTCTAGTAGAGGCATACTAGTGACACTCTGTTTGTCTATGTATTCACACATGTATTATGTTTCCGGTTAATACAATTCTAGCATGAATAATAAACCTTTATCATGATATAAGGAAATAAATAATAACTTTATTATTGCCTCTAGGGCATATTTCCTTCAGTCTCCCACTTGCACTAGAGTCAATAATCTAGATTACACTGTAATGATCCTAACACCCATGGAGTCTTGGTGCTGATCATGTTTTGCTCGTGGAAGAGGCTTAGTCAACGGGTCTGCAACATTCAGATCCGTATGTATCTTGCAAATCTCTATGTCTCCCACCTGGACTAGATCCCGGATGGAGTTGAAGCGTCTCTTGATGTGTTTGGTCTTTTTGTGAAATCTGGATTCCTTTGCCAAGGCAATTGCACCAGTATTGTCACAAAAGATTTTCATTGGACCCGATGCACTAGGTATGACACCTAGATCGGATATGAACTCCTTCATCCAGACTCCTTCGTTCGCTGCTTCCGAAGCAGCTATATACTCCGCTTCACATGTAGATCCCGCTACGACGCTTTGTTTAGAACTGCACCAACTGACAGCTCCACCGTTTAATGTAAACACGTATCCGGTTTGCGATTTAGAATCGTCCGGATCAGTGTCAAAGCTTGCATCAACGTAACCTCTTACGGTGAGCTCTTTGTCACCCCCATATATGAGAAACATATCCTTAGTCCTTTTCAGGTATTTCAGGATGTTCTTGACCGCTGTCCAGTGATCCACTCCTGGATTACTTTGGTACCTCCCTGCTAAACTTATAGCAAGGCATACATCAGGTCTGGTACACAGCATTGCATACATGATAGAGCCTATGGCTGAAGCATAGGGAACATCTTTCATTTTCTCTCTATCTTCTGCAGTGGTCGGGCTTTGAGTCTTACTCAATCTCACACCTTGTAACACAGGCAAGAACCCTTTCTTTGCTTGATCCATTTTGAACTTCTTCAAAATCTTGTCAAGGTATGTGCTTTGTGAAAGTCCAATTAAGCGTCTTGATCTATCTCTATAGATTTTTATGCCTAATATGTAAGCAGCTTCACCGAGGTCTTTCATTGAAAAACTTTTATTCAAGTATCCCTTTATGCTATCCAGAAATTCTATATCATTTCCAATCAGTAATATGTCATCCACATATAATATTAGAAATGCTACAGAGCTCCCACTCACTTTCTTGTAAATACAGGCTTCTCCGAAAGTCTGTATAAAACCAAATGCTTTGATCACACTATCAAAGCGTTTATTCCAACTCCGAGAGGCTTGCACCAGTCCATAAATGGATCGCTGGAGCTTGCACACTTTGTTAGCTCCCTTTGGATCGACAAAACCTTCCGGTTGCATCATATACAACTCTTCTTCCAGAAATCCATTCAGGAATGCAGTTTTGACATCCATCTGCCAAATTTCATAATCATAAAATGCGGCAACTGCTAACATGATTCGGACAGACTTAAGCATCGCTACGGGTGAGAAAGTCTCATCGTAGTCAATCCCTTGAACTTGTCGAAAACCTTTTGCGACAAGTCGAGCTTTGTAGACAGTAACATTACCATCAGCGTCAGTCTTCTTCTTAAAGATCCATTTATTCTCAATTGCTTGCCGATCATTGGGCAAGTCAACCAAAGTCCATACTTTGTTCTCATACATGGATCCCATCTCAGATTTCATGGCTTCAAGCCACTTTGCGGAATCTGGGCTCATCATCGCTTCTTCATAGTTCGTAGGTTCATCATGATCTAGTAGCATGACTTCCAGAACAGGATTTCCGTACCACTCTGGTGCGGATCTCACTCTGGTTGATCTACGAGGTTCAATAGTATCTTGATCTAAAGTTTCATGATCATCATCATTAGCTTCCTCACTTATTGGTGTAGGTGTCGCAGAAACAGTTTTCTGTGATGTTCTACTTTCTAATAAGGGAGTAGGTACAGTTACCTCGTCAAGTTCTACTTTCCTCCCACTCACTTCTTTCGAGAGAAACTCCTTCTCTAGAAAGTTTCCGAATTTAGCAACAAAAATCTTGCCTTCGGATCTGTGATAGAAGGTGTATCCAATAGTTTCCTTTGGATACCCTATGAAGACACATTTCTCCGATTTGGGTTCGAGCTTATCAGGTTGAAGCTTTTTCACATAAGCATTGCAGCCCCAAACTTTAAGAAACGACAACTTTGGTTTCTTGCCAAACCATAGTTCATAAGGCGTCGTCTCAACGGATTTTGATGGTGCCCTATTTAACGTGAATGCGGCCGTCTCTAAAGCATAACCCCAAAATGATAGCGGTAACTCAGTAAGAGACATCATAGATCGTACCATATCTAGTAAAGTACGATTACGACGTTCGGACACACCATTACGCTGTGGTGTTCCGGGTGGCGTGAGTTGCGAAACTATTCCACAATTTTTCAAATGTACACCAAACTCGTAACTCAAATATTCTCCTCCACGATCAGATCGTAGAAATTTTATTTTCTTGTTACGATGATTTTCAACTTCACTCTGAAATTCTTTGAACTTTTCAAATGTTTCAGACTTATGTTTCATTAAGTAGATATACCCATATCTGCTTAAGTCATCTGTGAAGGTGAGAAAATAACGATATCCGCCACGAGCCTCAATATTCATTGGTCCACATACATCGGTATGTATGATTTCCAACAAATCTGTTGCTCTCTCCATAGTACTGGAGAACGGTGTTTTAGTCATCTTGCCCATGAGGCACGGTTCGCAAGTACCAAGTGATTCATAATCAAGTGGTTCCAAAAGTCCATCAGTATGGAGTTTCTTCATGCGCTTTACACCGATATGACCTAAACGACAATGCCACAAATAAGTTGCACTTTCATTATCAACTCTGCATCTTTTGGTTTCAACATTATGAATATGTGTGTCACTACTATCGAGATTCATCAAAAATAGACCACTCTTCAAAGGTGCATGACCATAAAAGATATTACTCATATAAATAGAACAACCATTATTCTCTGACTTAAATGAATAACCGTCTCGCATTAAACAAGATCCAGATATAATGTTCATGCTCAACGCTGGCACCAAATAACAATTATTTAGGTCTAATATTAATCCCGAAGGTAGATGTAGAGGTAGCGTGCCGACCGCGATCACATCGACTTTGGAACCGTTTCCTACGCGCATCGTCACCTCGTCCTTTGCTAGTGTCCGCTTATTCTGTAGTCCCTGTTTCGAGTTGCAAATATTAGCAACAGAACCAGTATCAAATACCCAGGTGCTACTGCGAGCATTAGTAAGGTACACATCAATAACATGTATATCACATATACCTTTGTTCACCTTGCCATCCTTCTTATCCGCCAAATACTTGAGGCAGTTCCGCTTCCAGTGACCAGTCTGCTTGCAGTAGAAGCACTCAGTTTCAGGCTTAGGTCCAGACTTGGGTTTCTTCTCTTGAGCAGCAACTTGCTTGCTGTTCTTCTTGAAGTTCCCCTTCTTCTTCCCTTTGCCCTTTTTCTTGAAACTAGTGGTTTTGTTAACCATCAACACTTGATGCTCCTTCTTGATTTCTACCTCCGCAGCTTTCAGCATTGCGAAGAGCTCGGGAATAGTCTTGTTCATCCCTTGCATATTATAGTTCATCACGAAGCTTTTGTAGCTTGGTGGCAGTGACTGGAGAATTCTGTCAATGACGCAATCATCCGGAAGAGTAACTCCCAATTGAATCAAGTGATTATTATACCCAGACATTTTGAGTATATGCTCACTGACAGAACTGTTCTCCTCCATCTTACAGCTATAGAACTTATTGGAGACTTCATATCTCTCAATCCGGGCATTTGCTTGAAATATTAACTTCAACTCCTGGAACATCTCATATGCTCCATGACGTTCAAAACGTCGTTGAAGTCCCGATTCTAAGCCGTAAAGCATGGCACACTGAACTATCGAGTAGTCATCAGCTTTGCTCTGCCAGACGTTCATAACTTCTGGTGTTGCTCTAGCAGCAGGCCTGGCACCCAGCGGTGCTTCCAGGACGTAATTCTTCTGTGCAGCAATGAGGATAATCCTCAAGTTACGGACCCAGTCCGTGTAATTGCTACCATCATCTTTCAACTTTGCTTTCTCAAGGAACGCATTAAAATTTAACGGAACAACAGCACGAGCCATCTATCTACAATCAACATAAACAAGCAAGATACTATCAGGTACTAAGTTCATGATAAGTTTAAGTTCAGTTAATCAAATTTACTTAAGAACTCCCACTTAGATAGACATCCCTCTAATCCTCTAAGTGATCACGTGATCCAAATCAACTAAACCATAACCGATCATCACGTGAGATGGAGTAGTTTTCAATGGTGAACATCGTTATGTTGATCATATCCACTATATGATTCACGCTCGACCTTTCGGTCTCCGTGTTCCGAGGCCATATCTGTATATGCTTGGCTCGTCAAGTATAACCTGAGTATTCCGCGTGTGCAACTGTTTTGCACCCGTTGTATTTGAACGTAGAGCCTATCACACCCGATCATCACGTGGTGTCTCAGCACGAAGAACTTTCGCAACGGTGCATACTCAGGGAGAACACTTCTTGATAATTTAGTGAGAGATCATCTTATAATGCTACCGTCAATCAAAGCAAGATAAGATGCATAAAAGATAAACATCACATGCAATCAATATAAGTGATATGATATGATATGGCCATCATCATCTTGTGCCTGTGATCTCCATCTCCGAAGCACCGTCATGATCACCATCGTCACCGGCGTGACACCTTGATCTCCGTCGTAGCATCGTTGTCGTCTCGCCAATCTTATGCTTCCACGACTATCACTACCGTTTAGTAATAAAGTAAAGCATTACATCGCGATTGCATTGCATACAATAAAGCGACAACCATATGGCTCCAGCCAGTTGCCGATAACTCGGTTACAAAACATGATCATCTCATACAATAAAATTTAGCATCATGCCTTGACCATATCACATCACAACATGCCCTGCAAAAACAAGTTAGACGTCCTCTACTTTGTTGTTGCAAGTTTTACGTGGCTGCTACGGGCTTAAGTAAGAACTCATCTCACCTACGCATCAAAAACCACAACGATAGTTTGTCAAATAGACTCCGTTTTAACCTTCTCAAGGACCGGGCGTAGCCACACTTGGTTCAACTAAAGTTGGAGAGACAGTCGCCCGCAAGCCATCTATGTGCAAAGCACGTCGAGGGAACCGGTCTCGCGTAAGCGTACGCGTAAGGTTGGTCCAGGTCGTCTCGTCCAACAATACCGCCGAACCAAAGTATGACATGCTGGTAGGCAGTATGACTTGTATCGTCCACAACTCACTTGTGTTCTACTCGTGCAAATAACATCAAACCATAAAACCTAGGCTCTGATACCACTGTTGGGGAACGTAGTAATTTCAAAATTTCCTACGCACACGCAAGATCATGGTGATGCATAGCAACGAGGGGAGAGTGTGATCTACGTACCCTTGTAGATCGCAACGGAAGCGTTGACACAACATAGAGGAAGTAGTCGTACGTCTTCTTCTCGATCCGACCGATCCAAGCACCGTTACTCCGGCACCTCCGAGTTCTTAGCACACGTTCAGCTCGATGACGATCCTCGGGCTCCGATCCAGCAAAGCGTCGAGGAAGAGTTCCGTCAGCACGACGGCGTGGTGACGATCTTGATGTACTACCGACGCAGGGCTTCGCCTAAGCACTGCAACAATATGACCGAGGTAGAATATGGTGGCAGGGGGCACCGCACACGGCTAAGGAACGATCTCAATGATCAATTGTGTGTCAAGAGGTGCCCCCTGCCCCCGTATATAAAGGGGCAAAGGGGGAGGGGTGCGGCAGCCATAGGAGGAGTCCTACTCCCGCCGGGAGTAGGACTCCCCTCCAATCCTATTCCAAATAGGACTCCCCAAGTGGGGAAAGAGAGAGGGGTTGGCCGGCCACCTTCCCTAGTCCTAATAGGACTAGGGAAAGGGGGGGAGGCGCGCAGCCCATGGGGCAGCCCTTTCACCTTTCCACCAAGGCCCATGTTGGCCCATTTGGCTCCCGGGGGGTTCCGGTAACCCTCCCGGTATTCCGGTAAAATCCCGATTTCACCCGGAACACTTCCGATGTCCAAACATAGGCTTCCAATATATCAATCTTTACGTCTCGACCATTTCGAGACTCCTCGTCATGTCCGTGATCACATCCGGGACTCCGAACAACCTTCGGTACATCAAAATGCATAAACTCATAATAACTGTCATCGTAACGTTAAGCGTGCGGACCCTACGGTTCGAGAACAATGTAGACATGACCGAGACACGTCTCCGGTCAATAACCAATAGCGGGACCTGGATGCCCATATTGGTTCCTACATATTCTACGAAGATCTTTATCGGTCAGACCGCATAACAACATACGTTGTTCCCTTTGTCATCGGTATGTTACTTGCCCGAGATTCGATCGTCAGTATCCAATACTTAGTTCAATCTCGTTACCGGCAAGTCTCTTTACTCGTTCCGTAATCCATCATCCCGCAACTAACTCATTAGTTGCCATGCTTGCAAGGCTTAAGTGATGTGCATTACCGAGAGGGCCCAGAGATACCTCTCCGACGATCGGAGTGACAAGTCCTAATCTCGAAATACGCCAACCCAACATCTACCATTGGAGACACCTGTAGTACTCCTTTATAATCACCCAGTTACGTTGTGACGTTTGGTAGTACCCAAAGTGTTCCTCCGGCAAACGGGAGTTGCATAATCTCATAGTCATAGGAACATGTATAAGTCATGGATAAAGCAATAGCAACATACTAAACGATCGGGTGCTAAGCTAATAGAATGGGTCATGTCAATCAGATCATTCAACTAATGATGTGACCTCGTTTAATCAAATAACAACTCTTTGTTCATGGTTAGGAAACATAACCATCTTTGATTAACGAGCTAGTCTAGTAGAGGCATACTAGTGACACTCTTTTGTCTATGTATTCACACATGTATTATGTTTCCGGTTAATACAATTCTAGCATGAATAATAAACCTTTATCATGATATAAGGAAATAAATAATAACTTTATTATTGCCTCTAGGGCATATTTCCTTCATTCAATCCAACCTGCCAGCTTTGAAGACCTCACCAGGGTAATGATGAATTACCTATCTTGCACTTTGAATTCTTATGCTTATACTGACCTTTTAATCTTGTGCAGTGGCAAAGCAAAAGTTAGCAAGAAGGCCAAGAAGGAGAAGCTGGTCAACGAGCCAATCGTCAAAGAACTGGCACTTCAGATGTCCGTACCTGAAGCCTCCACTACTGAGCCGCCGCCTGAACTAGCGTATGAACCGCCAACATCAGCCACTGACCCGCCTGCTGAGCAAGCTCTTGATGGTTCTAAAAATCCTGAAGTTTCTAGCCCCGTCAAAACAGGCGACCCTCAAGACACTGACGTTGAAATTACCAAGACCAGCTATATTGAGCCGGGAAGGCCTACTATGCTCGCCAAGTGCTCTGCCAAAGAAGAACTCCTGGAATGCCGCAAGGTCAGATTTGACGTTGCTGATTACTCTCACATGAGCGTTGGAGAAGTTTTTTCTGGCTATCTTAGTCAAGTGCACAGCAGCTGTGATGTTGAAATCGACATGGTGAAGCAGATGCACCATAAATTTGAGGTATGATCTCTTCTTTTCCCTCAATCGCCCTTATTATGCCAGCCCCCAAGTCTATTGCTTATGATGAATATGCTGTAGACTTTAGAACAAACATATAATCTTTAGTAATATCCTTTGATCAAACCTGAAAAATCCGGCTTCATCCGTAGCCCCCAAGGGCCGGTTTAATCAAAATGAATGAGCCGGTCCTTTCACATGTTTGCGTAGAATACATTACTTGTATAATTTTGAACTGCAATATGCATTAGCCCCCAAGTGCCAAGTAATCTTGCTTGAAAAGTGCTTGGGACATTAATTTCGTGAACCGCCAAGTAGAAAAGATCTTTCAGTAGACATTAGCCCCAAAGTGTCAAGTACTCTTGCTTGCAAGGTGCTTGGGACTTGAATATGATATGCTAATAGTCATGATTTTGACCCAGTAATTGCACAGGTTGCCACCACCCAACTGCAATTTGAAGTGTCCAATTTGAAGAAACGCCTAGAGGCACAAGAAGCTGAAACCCAAAAAGCCAACTCCAAATTTGAATTCAGTGTATCTGAACAGGAGAAATTGAAGGCTGACCTTGAGGTGGAGAAAAAGGCTTGGGCTGATGAAAAGAATGCCTTAACCCAACGCGCTGACAGGACAGAGGCGGCTCTTGAAAAGGCGACCAATGAATTGTCCGGCTTAAAACGCCACGTAACCCAGATGGTTACAACAATCTTTGGTAAGTCGCCCTGCAAGTTATAAATATTTGAAACTTTCCAATGATCATATAAATTGTTATTAACGCACCTGACATTGCTATGCAGGACCCAGGAGTTCAAATCTCAACCAGGACATGCTGATAAAGCTGGAGGTGGTTTATACGCTGGTGGAGCAACTCTACACCAGGTCTCCGCGTGCCTTAGCCACCGTGGCCCTGTCAAATGAAATTCCCACACTTTTGGCAGATGTAGTAAGGAAGCTTTCTGTGCTGCCCCAACGGTTCACTGAACTGAGGCGATCGTCCGCAAGAGTCGGAGCTATAGCCGCATTAAGCCAGGCCAAAGCTTGGCTACCGGAACTAGACCCGTCCGACATCGCCATTGGGTATCCAAGCCTGTTGGAAGATGGTACTTCATTTGAACAGGAAGATTTTGCCGCTTGTGTGAAGGCAGTGCGCCCTGTGGCCACTCTGATTGCTGAAGAGGCGGATCTCTCAAAATACCAGGCGGGTTATGACGTAGAAAACCGGAGGATCCCGACGCCATAGTATACCTTGACAAGTCTGATTCCACCAATTCGTAAGCATACCTTTGCCCCTGAAGTTGAGCTGGCCAGACTAATTGATGACGAGGCTGAATTTAAAGCTTTGAATGGCATTGGCTGGTCGTCATCAACCTTCCAGGACCAGGAACAAGACAAAGAAGTGGAAAGGGCTGATCCGGAAGCTTCAGATCATCAAGAAAATTGATCCGCCTAGCGGCTCATATTGGTAGTCTTGTTTAAAAAACAATATTAACCACTTGGACTCGGGGAGTCGTGTAATAGGAGTAGTGACTTTGCCTTGTCGTGCCATCATGCACGTTTTGATGCCTTAAGCCATTGTCTTATATTTACTCCTTCTTACACTTATCTGTTCTCCTTGTGCATAAGAAAGCATGTAATCTGTCCTGCACAGAGAGATAGATCACAAAGACCCTTGGCGGCTTACCGCAAGGCGGGTCATAATTATCCCACATAATTATCAATGTGAAATATGAGTTATAAATAATCCTGATGAGAATCAGAACTTTCACTATAACTGTAATAGCATCATACCTGAGATGTCAAATTTTTACTGTCGGTTTAGATGACATGTACAGTAAGGGTGATGGCCCACTTGTTCTTAGAAGTCATCACTTCAATTGGAGTTCGTCACATGCCTGGCGACTTATTGTTCAAAGTCAAGCCGGCTTAAACAGAAACCTTATATGTCTTAAAACATGAACACAAAAAGGTCTCAAGACAAATCCAAAGAAAAATCAAACTCAGGCAAAAAAATAGAAAGACAAATCAAGGTTTCCGATTCGAATACAATCAGTAAACCATTCCAGAGGGGTTAAGCTAGGATTCGAATATGATCATGTATCCCCCAGTGGCTTTGGCATTGCACCGATCAAGAGGGTACCGACAGCTATGTTCTCTTTGGTTCGAATACGACCTATGTTTGAACAGGAAGCCCCCAAATGACCTTGAGAAGTTTTTAATGACCCTGATTTGAATACGATCAGAGTCGGACCCAAAAGGGGTTAAGCTATGATTCAAATATGATCAAGAAGCCCCCTAGTGGGTTTTGGCATTGTGCCAATCAAGAGGGTACCGACAGCTATGTTCTCTTTGGTTTGAATACGACCATGTTTGAACAGGAAGCCCCCAAATGACCTTGAGACTCACGGCTAGATTCAAATACGATCATAAGCCGGACCAAGAGAGTGAAGCTAGATTCGAATACGATCAGCCCCCACTTGATCATTTGAAATTATGATGATGAAGACATGTGATCTTTGAGGATGAAAACGACAGAGGACCTGCTTTATTATTTATAATATATACATCGTCAAGATATGTACATCATGAGAGTCGGTGGCTCAAGTGTAGTAAGGCCAAAGATGAGCTATATTCCATGGCCGTTGGGTCTCCTCCTCCGACTTACATGAGTCTTTGTGCTCTTGAACATCGATAAGGTAGTATGACCCATTGTTCAAATTCTTGCTAACCACAAAGGGCCCTTCCAAAGGCGGGGATAACTTGTGTGCATTAGTTTGATCCTGAATGAGCCAGAGCACCAAATCACCTTCCTGAAAGGTTCTGGACTTGACCCAGCGGCTGTGATAACGGTGCAGGTCCTGTTGGTAAATTGCCGAGCGGGCTGCTGCCAAGTCACGCTTCTCATCCAACAAGTCAAGTGCCTCCTGACGTTCTTGCTCATTATCAGCTTCCACGTAAGCCACCACTCGGGGCAAGTCATGACGGATGTCACTAGGAAGAACCGCCTCTGCTCCATAAACTATGAAGAAAGGGGTATAACTCGTAGATCTGTTGGGGGTAGTATTGATGCTCCATAACACTGATGGTAACTCTTCAACCCAACAACCTGGCGTTTATTGCAAAGGAACTAGAAGCCAGGGCTTGATACCCTTTAAAATTTCCTGACTGGCTCTTTCTGCTTGACCATTGGATTGGTGGTGAGCCACTAATGAGACATGAATCCGCATATGCTCATGTTGACAGAACTCCTCCATAACCCCCTTGGACAAGTTAGTGCCATTATTAGTTATGGTACTATGGGGGAAGACAAAATGGAAAATCACATGTTTCATGAATTGAACCGCCGTCGCCGCGTCACACTTACTGATCGGCTCTGCTTCTACCCACTTTGTGAATTTATCCACTGCCACCAAAAGGTGGATCTTTTTATCCTTGGATATTTTGAAAGGACCAACCATATCAAGCCCCCATACAGCAAACGGCCAAGTAATTGGTATCATCCTCAATTCTTGAGCCAGCACGTGAGCCTGCCGTGAAAATTTTTGACACCCGTCACATTTACTGGCCAGATCTTCTGCATCAGCGTGAGCCGTCAGCCAATAAAATTCATGACGGAAAACTTTGGCCACAAGGGACTTTGAACCGGCATGATGGCCACAATCTCCTTCATGAATCTCATGAAGAATCTCTTGACCTTCCCCAGGAGATACACAACATTGAAACGCCCCAGTAACACTTCGGTGATGTAACTCGCCATTGGCAATCGTCATTGACTTAGACCACTGGGTTATCTGTATAGCCAAGGTTTCATCCTCAGGCAATTCTCCCTGGGTCATTGAGGGAGTCCTGGATAAGGGGGTATCCGGACAGCCGGACTATGTGCTTTGGCCGGACTGTTGGACTATGAAGATACAAGATAGAAGACTTCGTCCCGTGTCCGGATGGGACTCTCCTTGGCGTGGAAGGCAAGCTTGGCGATCCGGATGTAGATCTCCTCCTCTGTAAACCGACTCTGGGTAACCCTAGCCCCCTCCGGTATCTATATAAACCAGAGGGTTTAGTCCGTAGGACTCAGATCATCATCTTCATTATCATCAACAATCATACAATAGGCTAGCTTCTAGGGTTTAGCCTCTCTGATCTCGTGGTAGATCAACTCTTGTAATACTCATATTATCAAGATCAATCAAGCAGGAAGTAGGGTATTACCTCCATTGAGAGGGCCCGAACCTAGGTAAACATCGTGTCCCTAGTCTCCTGTTACCATTAGCCTTAGATGCACAGTTCGGGACCCCCTACCCGAGATCCGCCGGTTTTGACACCGACATTGGTGATTTCATTGAGAGTTCCTATGTGTCGTCGCTACAAGGCTAGATGGCTTCTCCAACCTTCAACCACATTGTCCTGGGTGAGACTTTTCTCCCTGGACAGATCTTCGTGTTCGGTGGCTTCGCACTGCGGGCCAATTCGATTGGCCGTCTGGAGCAGACCGGTAGCTACGCCCCTGGCCATCAGGTCAGGTTTGGAAACCTAAACTACATTGCCGACATCCGCGGAGAGTTGATCTTCGACGGATGAGCCCGCGGCAGGAGCGCCGAATAATCACGACGTGCATGACCTAGATCTGCAGCCGGATAGTATTCGGAACATCGTGCCTGCCGCAACTCCGGACTTTGCTCCAAAGCAAGTCATGCCTTCCGAGGACGGGTGGATGGACCCCGCCCAGGAAGCCGCACACTCATTGGCATTGGAGCCGAA
This sequence comes from Triticum aestivum, assembly GCF_018294505.1. Taxonomy (NCBI): domain Eukaryota; kingdom Viridiplantae; phylum Streptophyta; class Magnoliopsida; order Poales; family Poaceae; genus Triticum; species Triticum aestivum. Next base: position 89,520,767 of record NC_057798.1, read on the forward strand.
TGCAGAATCCTCTGCTAAGGAAATATGTATTCCCGGGCCCTCGGACTCGTCTCCGGCCATGTGCTCCGGACCGCGCGCACTCATGCCCATCGAATCTAACTGGGCTCTAGTCATGGAGTTCACCGCTGCGGATATCTTTCAGCACTCACCCTTCGGAGACATGCTGAATTCGTTAAGGTCTCTCTCTTTGTCGGGAGACGCCTGACCGAACTATGTTCGGCTCGAATGGGAAGCTGGCGACGAAGAAATTCGTTTCCCACCCACCACCCACTTAGTAGCCACGGCCGATGACTTGACCGACATGCTTAACTTCGAATCCAAAGACATCGATGGTATAGACGACGATGCGGGAGTAGAACAGGAACCACCGCCCACAGGGCGCTGGACTACCACCTCCTCATATGATATATACATATATGGTGGATGCTCCCAAAGAAACCAATGGCGATGAGGCAACGGGAGAAAACACCTCGAGGAAGAAAAGAAAACAGGGGCATCATCGATGCCGCTCCAAGCCTCGCCACAACAGTACCGGCACTGGAGAAGAAAAGCCAGATGGTGCCGAAGAGGAATACGATCCTGATCAACCTACCTTCGAGCAAGCTGAACAGGAACATGGGCTGGCTAGCCCAGACGAACAGGCGACGGAAGGATACCTGGAGGATGATAACTATATGCCCCCCTCCGAAGACGAGGTGAGCTTCAGTGACGACGAATTTGGCGTACCAGAGGATCCCATAGAGCAGGAGCGCTTCAAGCGCGGGCTTATAGCCATTGCAAGAAGCCTGAAGAAGAAGCAGCAGCTCCAAGTGGACCAAGACCTGCTCGCAGATAGATGGACCGAAGTCCTGGTGGCCGAGGAATACGGACTCGAGCCCCCGAGTAGGGGATACCCAAAACACAAACCGCTCGAAGAAGAGGCCAAAGAGCCTGAAAATCCAGCGCAGGACGAGGCTGACCGGCCACCACGTGGCTGGGATAAAACGACACTTCAAACCGGACACCAGCCTGCACCCCCACGCCGGTTCACTATATGGCCTGGGGCAATGCGCAGGACCTGCAAGACATATTGGACAACAACGCAGGACAACCAAGATCGATCTATGGATCACGAGGGCGCGCCATAGCTCAGGACACCGATCGTCATGCCAGATACAACGCTGATAAATTCGGCCAGGCCGGACATTACCGACCAGACCTAATCGGAATACGCCGTGACATAGCCCGGCACATAGGCGCTGCACACCCCCTCTGCTTCACTGATGAAGTAATGGAACATGAATTCCCAGAAGGGTTTAAACCCGTCAACATCGATTCATATGATGGCACAACAGATCCCACGGTGTGGATCGAGGATTTTCTTATCCACATTCACATGGCTCGCGGTGATGACCTACATGCCATCAAGTATCTTCCGCTTAAGCTTAAAGGGCCAGCTAGACACTGGCAGAATAGCCTGCCAGCAAACTCCATTGGCAGTTGGGAAAATCTTGAGGACGCATTCCTCGATAACTTCCAGTGCACCTATGAGCGACCACCGGATGCTGATGATGTAAGTCACATTACCCAACAGCCCGGTGAAAGCACAAGTGCTCCCTGGGTGGTTTTGATAATTAATGTCAACATATCTCTTGTTGGACTAACACTTTTACCTAGTATGTTTCAGACAAGTTCAACAATGGAGTGGCATGGACTAAAGGATGTGGAACCCCTTCAAGATGCTAAGGACAAAGGATTGGCTCAAGCTTCAAGCTCAAGACTCTACATTTTATATTTTAGTGATCCAACATCACATTGAGTCTATAGGAAAAGCCAATACTATCAAGGAGGGATGAGGTGTTGCTTAATGAGTTTCTTGCTCCATAGTGCTTAGTGATATGCTCCAAAAACCCTCAACTACTTTCTCATATCCACACATGACCTAAACCTAAAGTCAAACTCGGACCCACCGATTCTTTCTATCCGGCGCCACTGAGTTCAGATGTCATAGCCACTGCTACAAACCCTAGGCAAATCGGTCTCACCGATAGGGATCTCGGTCTCACCGAGATGGGATTGTAATCTCTCTGTGTATGTCCATTATCAAAATCGGTCTTACCGAGTTTGAGCAATCGGTACTACCGAGATTACAATGCAAACTCTCTGGTTAACTTATTACCAAAATCGGTCCCACCGAGTTTGAGTAATCGGTCCCACCGAGTTTGCCTGACCAACTCTCTGGTTAGCTTATTACCAAAATCGGTCTCACCGAGTTTGTGTAATTGGTCTCACCGAGATTACGTTATGCCCTAACGCTAACCATATCGGTCCTACTGAGTTGCCTGTCGGTCCTACCAAAAACCCTAACGGTCACATTGTTTACTGAATCGGTCTAACCGAGTTTGTTGATTCGGTCCCACCGAGATTGATAAATTGTGTGTAATGGTTAGATTTTGTGTGGAGGCTATATATACCCCTCCACCTCCTCTTCATTCATGGAGAGAGCCATCAGAACAAACCTACACTTCCAACATACCATTTCTGAGAGAGAACCACCTACTCATGTGTTGAGGCCAAGATATTCCATTCCTACCATATGAATCTTGATCTCTAGCCTTCCCCAAGTTGCTTTCCACTCAAATCTTCTTTCCACCAAATCCAAATCCTGTGAGAGAGAGTTGAGTGTTGGGGAGACTATCATTTGAAGCACAAGAGCAAGGAGTTCATCATCAACACACCATTTGTTACTTCTTGGAGAGTTGTGTCTCCTAGATTGGCTAGGTGTCACTTGGGAGCCTCCGACAAGATTGTGGAGTTGAACCAAAGAGTTTGTAAGGGCAAGGAGATTGCCTACTTCATGAAGATCTACCGCTAGTGAGGCAAGTCCTTTGTGGGCGACGGCCATGGTGGGATAGACAAGGTTGCTTCTTCGTGGACCCTTCGTGGGTGGAGCCCTCCGTGGACTCGTGCAACCGTTACCCTTCGTGGGTTGAAGTCTCCATCAACGTGGATGTACGATAGCACCACCTATCGGAACCACGACGAAAACATCCGTGTCTCCAATTGCGTTTGAAATATCCAAACCCTTCCCTTTACATTCTTGCAAGTTGCATGCTTTACTTTCCGCTGATCATATACTCTTTGCATGCTTGCTTGAATTGTGTGAAGATTGCTTGACTTGTGCTAAGATAGCTAAAATCTTCCAAAGACTAAAATTGGGAAAAGGCATAGTTTTTAATTGGTCGAGTAGTCTAATTACCCCCCCCCCCTCTAGACTTACTTCTCGGATCCTACAAGTGGTATCAGAGCTTTGGTTTCCATTGCCTTGGATTAATCACCATTGGAGGAAGATGGATGAGTCTACTTTGGGGAGTCTTAGACATCAAGTGCCTATACTTGATGGAGAATATTTTCATGAGTGGAAAAATGAGATGCTTGTAATTTTCAATCAATATCATTTGAACAAGTACATTGCTAGTCCGTGTGCACCTCATGTTGATCGTATGCATCCTACCCTTGATGAGTCGATTGACATGATTAGGAATGTTAGAACTGTTAATCTTATCAGTAGAGGCTTGCCTAGAAACTTGATTGGAAAACTGCCTACTCTTGAGTGTGCCTACACTATATGGAAATTTCTTGAGGAACGATTTCCTAATTATTCTCTGAAAAATCTGAATGAAATTCTTCATAAGTCTATTGCCTTGAGTAAGATGAATTCCAATGATCCTATGTTTGGTAATTGCCTATTTAAACTTACAAATCTTATGCGTGCCAAAGGAAATGTTGGAATTATTAGCGATATTATTTCTGAAGCTACTAGACTTCATCGAGGAGATTTTTGTCAAACTCATACTAGTGAATCACCCTCACTAGGAATTGATCCATCACATGACGATGTTGAACATGGATACTATGATGAGGATGACTTTGATCTTGATGATGCAATGAGACACTTTGGTCTTATGGCAAACCTTTGGGGATATATGGAAGGAGGAAAGGAATGGGTTCTTGACAGTGGATGTACCGATCACATGACCGGAGATAAAGACATGTTTTGTGAGCTTGATGAAAATGATGGTCCTCGAAAGTATGTCACTTTCGGTGACAACTCAAAGGTTAAGGTGGTTGTCCTCGGTAAGGTGGCCATCCCACATGATAGCTCCATTCAGAATGTTATGCTCGTTGAATCTCTTGGCTACAACTTACTTTCAGTATCTAGACTTGTTGATTTCGGTTTCAATGTCCTATTTACTGAAGTAGATTGCCAAGTGTTTCGTAGATACAATCATAAAATGGTCTTTACCGGTATACGTAGAGGTTATCCTTACATTGTTGATTTCACTAAAAAGGCTCAACCTAGAACTTGCTTCTTTGCTAAATCCTCTAAAGGTTGGTTATGGCATAGATGACTAGGTCACATTGGCATGAGAAACCTTGACAAGCTTATTAAAGGAAATCATATCCTTGGTGTTAATGATGTCATATTTGATAAGGATAGACTTTGTAGTGCTTGTCAAGAAGGTAAACAGGTTGGAGGAAGGCATCCCGTGAAGAACATCATGACCACAAGTGAGGCCACTTGAGCTACTTCACATGGATCTCTTTGGTCCCAACGCTTACAAAAGTCTCGGTGGAAATTCTTTTGGTCTAGTTATAGTTTATGATTTTTCAAGATTTACGTGGGTGTTCTTTCTCGATGACAAATCGTAGGTCCAAAAGATCTTCAAAAACTTCGCCAGGAAGGGTCAAAATCAATTTCAAGTGAAGATCAAGAAGGTTTGCAGCGACAACGGAACGGAGTTCAAGAACGCAAATGTGGACACCTTTCTTGACGAAGAAGGGATTTCACATGATTTCTCGGCTGCGTACACACCTCAACAAAATGGAGTTGTTGAGAGGAAGAACCGGACGCTCATCGAAATGGCAAGAATGATGCTTGATGAGTACAAGACGCCGAAGCACTTTTGGGTAGAAGCGGTTGAGACAGCTTGTCATGCAACAAATCGCTTGTATCTTCACAAGCTACTTGGCAAGACGGCATACGAGCTTCTCACCGGTAACAAACCCCAAGTTGGATACTTTCGAGTATTCGTCTCAAAGTGCTACATTCTTGATAAGCATCATCGTTCTAAATTTGCTACTAAGTCTCATGAAGGTTTCCTACTTGGTTATGGCTCAAACTTTCACACATACCATGTCTACAACAACTTCACCCGAAAGGTTGAAGAGACGGTAGATGTGAAGTTTGATGAATCTAACGGCTCACAAGTAGAGCAATTGCCAATTGATGTAGGACACAAAGACCCCTCGGAAGCAATCCAAGACTTGTCTATTGGCAAGATTCATCCAATGGAGGTGAAGGAGAGTACCTCGTCCGTCCAAGTGGAAGCTTCTACTTCACGACAAGGTGAACCAAGAGTTGATACGGAAGCATCCACAAGTGGGACACACCAAGATGAAGAAAATGAGGAAGTACATCAAGAACATCAACAACCTCCTTCTCCACCACCACAAGAGAACGACAACGCCAATAATGAAGAAGGCCAAGAAGAAGAAGAACAAGATGAAGAAGATGTTCAACCAAGAGCCAAGTAAAAGCTTTCATGAGTTCGAGCAAGAATTGCTAAAGACCATCCCGTCGAGCAAATCTACAATGACATTCAAACCGGGAGAATCACTCGCTCTAAAACTCGTTTAGCTAACTTTTGTGAACACTATTCATTCATCTCTAGCATTGAACCTATGAAGGTCGAAGAAGCATTGGGAGATCCAGATTGGATAAATGCTATGCATGAGGAGCTACACAACTTTGAGAGAAATCAAGTTTGGACATTGGTTGAGAAGCCCGACAGCAACCACAACATCATCGGTACCAAATGGGTGTTTCGCAACAAGCAAGATGAAGATGGACAAGTAGTTTGCAACAAAGCACATCTCGTTGCCCAAGGCTACACACAAGTCGAAGGTATGGACTATGGTGAGACTTATGCTCCCGTTGCTACACTTGAGTCCATTCGCATCTTACTTGTCTATGCTAATCACCATGATATCACCTTATACCAAATGGACATTAAAAGTGCTTTTTTAAATGGTGAAATAGAGGAGGAAGTTTATGTTAAACAACCTCCTGGCTTTATTAATCCTAAGAAACCCAATCATGTCTATAAACTTCGCAAAGCTCTTTATGGTCTTAAACAAGCTCCTAGAGCTTGGTATAAATGCTTAACCGTGTATGTCCATTATCAAAATCGGTCTTACCGAGTTTGAGCAATTGGTACTACCGAGATTACAATGCAAACTCTCTGGTTAACTTATTACCAAAATCGGTCCCATCGAGTTTGAGTAATCGGTCCCACCGAGTTTGCCTGACCAACTCTCTGGTTAGCTTATTACCAAAATCGGTCTCACCGAGTTTGTGTAATCGGTCTCACCGAGATTACGTTATGCCCTAACCCTAACCATATCGGTCCTACCGAGCTGCATGTCGGTCCCACCGAAAACCCTAACGGTCACATTGTTTACTAAATCGGTCTGACCGAGTTTGTTGATTCGGTCCCACCGAGATTGGTAAATTGTGTGTAACGGTTAGATTTTGTGTGGAGGCTATATATACCCCCTCCACCTGCTCTTCATTCGTGGAGAGAGCCATCAGAACAAACCTACACTTCCAACTTACCATTTCTGAGAGAGAACCACCTACTCATGTGTTGAAGCCAAGATATTCCATTCCTACCATATGAATCTTGATCTCTAGCCTTCCCCAAGTTGCTTTCCACTCAAATCTTCTTTCCACCAAATCCAAATCCTGTGAGAGAGAGTTGAGTGTTGGGGAGACTATCATTTGAAGCACAAGAGCAAGGAGTTCATCATCAACACACCATTTGTTACTCTTGGAGAGTGGTGTCTCCTAGATTGGCTAGGTGTCACTTGGGAGCCTCCAACAAGATTGTGGAGTTGAACCAAGGAGTTTGTAAGGGCAAGGAGATCGCCTACTTCATGAAGATCTACCGCTAGTGAGGCAAGTCCTTTGTGGGCGACGGCCATGGTGGGATAGACAAGGTTGCTTCTTCGTGGACCCTTCGTGGGTGGAGCCCTCCGTGGACTCGCGCAACTGTTACCCTTCGTGGGTTGAAGTCTCCATCAACGTGGATGTACGATAGCACCACCTATCGGAACCACGAGAAAAACATCCGTGTCTCCAATTGCGTTTGAAATCTCCAAACCCTTCCCTTTACATTCTTGCAAGTTGCATGCTTTACTTTCCGCTGCTCATATACTCTTTGCATGCTTGGTTGAATTGTGTGAAGATTGCTTGACTTGTGCTAAGATAGCTAAAATCTGCCAAAGACTAAAATTGGGAAAAGGCATAGTTTTTAATTGGTCGAGTAGTCTAATCACCCCCCCCCCCTCTAGACTTACTTCTCGGATCCTACACCCGGAGAGTCAGCCGAGAAATTTTGGACTCCGTTTCTCACTAAAAAGAACAAAATTGTCGAGTGTTCGGACGCTGAGGCCCTGGTGGCCTTTAAGCATAATATCCGCGATGAGTGGCTTGCCTGACACCTCGGCCAAGAAAAACCGAAGACCATGGCGACCCTCACGACACTAATGACCCGCTTTTGCGCGGGTGAGGATAGTTGGCTAGCTCGCAGCAACACTGAGCCTAGAAACCCTGGAACGTTAGACATCCGTGATAGTAACGGAAAGCCACGGCACAACAGGCACAAGCGTCGAAATAATGGCGACAATGCGGAGGATACGGTAGTCAATGCCGGATTTAGCAACTCCAAATCCGGTCAGCGAAAGAAGCCGTTCAAACGAAACAATTCGGGATCGTCCAGTCTGGACTGCATACTCGACCGCACATGCCAGATTCATGGCATCCCCGATAAACCAGCCAATCACACTAACAGAGATTGCTGGGTGTTCAAACAGGCCGGCAAGATAAACGCCGAGAATAAAGACAAGGGGCTGCATAGCGATGACGACGAGGAACCCCGGCGTCCGAACACTAGAGGGCAGAAGAAATTCCCCCCCAGGTAAAAACAGTGAACATGATCTATGCCACTCACATCCCCAAACGGGAGAGAAAGCGTGCACTCAGGGACGTCTATGCAATGGAGCCCGTCGCCCCAAAATTTAACCCTGGTCATCCTACCCGATCACCTTTGATCGTAGGGACCATCCCACCAGCATCCATCACAGTGGCTCAGCCGCATTGGTCCTTGACCCCATCATCGACATATTCCACCTCACGCGAGTCCTCATGGACGGTGGCAGCAGCCTGAACCTCCTTTACCAGGATACAGTGCGCAAAATGGGCATCGATCTGTCACGGATCAAACCCACCAAAACCACCTTCAAAGGTGTAATTCCAGGGGTAGAGGCCCGATGCACGGGCTCAATAGCACTAGAAGTGGTCTTCGGATCTCCGGATAACTTCCAAAGCGAGGAGTTATTCTTTGATATCGTCCCTTTCCGTAGTGGCTATCATGCACTACTTGGACGAACCGCGTTCGCTCGTTTCAACGCGGTACCGCACTATGCATACCTCAAGCTCAAGATGCCAGGACCTCACGGGGTCATAACAGTTAATGGAAATACGGACCGCTCCCTCCGCACGGAAGAACACACTGCGGCCCTCGCGGCAGAAGTACAAAGCAGCCTCCTCCGACAAACAACCAATCCGGCAAAGACATCTCCGAACACCGTCAAGCGAGTCCGGAGTACCCCGCAATAGGACAGTCAGGCACGCCGGAGCTCGATTAGCAATCATGCCTCCCCCCAGCCCCATTCAAGTGGTGTTCGTACCACGCGCGCACAATTACGCGCTCAAAATACCATGGGCATAGGTGGAGGCAAGATAACAATGCGGTCAGAGTGCGGTTCAGCCGCCAGGAGGCCCGCATACCTTTTTTCCTTTTTCAGGACCCCACTTTCGGGCAGCCCCTTCAGAACAGATCGGATAAGCGGACTCATTATGGAGGGGGCACCAAGGAGACAAGAGGCTTTTGCACACAAGGGAATGCTCAGGTGGTCTTCTTCAATGATCGTTATACCTGTTCTTACATACCCGCATGTAGCCTACCCTTGGATAGGATATGTCAAATAGTCCTATTTTTTCTGCTTAATGCAATAATTGTACACCTACGTCTTGTCGTATTGTCCAAATAAATTGGAAGTAGTACGTAGCGTCAGCTTCTTATTACTATCCTCATATTTTCTGTTGAATATTTATTCAACATTGCATCCGTACATTTTGGTACGGTCATTTTGCCAGGGGCTTCTTATCGAGCCCCATGCTATGGCAAGGAAAGTCCGAACACTTTCAAAAGTGCGGCACCCCGAACTTATAGCATTATATGCATCAGCTCTGAATGATGTCTTGGGTCAATAGTTGGGTTAGCCCGGCTCCCTTGTTTTGGTACCTTATGTTCCGTTATATCGGCTAAGGTAGCGCAGGGAGAACTACTGTGATTGTGTCCCAGTTTTTCCGGACGAGCACCTCAGTAGAGAAAGCCGAAAACTGACTGTCATGATGCGGCGAGAGCTGGTCGCTGTTTGCGAGGTACCAAAATCCCTAAAGATTTTTTCCGCTTAAGGCGAGGAATCAGCTTCGTCCGATTTAGGTGTGTATAGCGCCCCAGTTCGGCTTTTCGAATACTAGGGGCTTCGCCGAAATTTAAAATTGTAGACTTCTATGGTCGAGTGAGAGTTATAAAGCCGAATAGTTCAATTGCCTTGTTCCTTGCGCCAAACACCTCCTTAAAGGACCAAAATTTTGGATAAAGAGTGTTTGCGTTTCCACAAACACCCCAGTACTAGTTACAAGGGGGCGGAAGTCGACGACTGGCCTACTTTCAGGTTTTGATAAATGACCACAGAGAAGGTAATATTTTAAATCAAGCAAAGTGTTGCATAGCACAAATAAACCCGTTCTCATATTACACGGACGATACGAGTACATTCACTCAAAAATTATGTTATTCGTACATTCATTCGCTACAAGATGAGCGCCTTTCATAACGCCATCATAATATTTTTCGGGGCAGCGATGCTCCTTGCCCTCCGGGGGTCCGTCCTTCACGAGCTTCTCAGCATCCAGCTTGCCCCAATGCACCTTCGCGCGGGCAAAGGCCCGTCGGGGACCCTCAATACATGCGGACTGCTTGATAACTTCTAGCCATGGACAGGCATGCACCATTCCCTTCACCAGGCCAAAATAGCTACCAAGCAGGGGCTCGCCAAGCCACATCCGGACTATGAGATCCTTCATGGCATGTTCAGCCGCATTGTGGAGTCCGACCAGCTGCTCCAGCTGGTCACTCAGAGGCATCGGGTGTTCGATCCCAGTATATTGGGACCAGAACAGCTTCTCCGTAGAGCTCCCCTCTTCAGCACGGTAGAACTCTGCAGCATCCGAAATGCTGCGTGGCAGATCTGCGAATGCCTCTGGAGAGCTCCAGATTCTTGTAAGTAAAAGAAATGACTCCTCCACATGCTTGCTTTGCATAAAGAATGCCTTACCCTCCGCTATCTTCTTGGCCGCCTAGATTTCCTGGAGGGCCTTTTGGGCTTCGGCCTTGGCATCCGCCGCACTCTGGATGGCCTTCGCAAGCTCAGACACTTGCGTCTTGTAGTCATGCTCCAGGGAGCCGAACTTCTGGCCGAGATCCTGGAGCTCTTGTTGTACCTCTCCAACCCGAGCATCTTGCTTCTCTCGATCGGTGCACTCCATATCTGCCTTGGCTTCGGCCACGGATAGCGCTTCCTTCAGGGCCGCCACTTTGTTTACGGTCCCTATCAAAAGCCATGATGCTTTTTATTAGCATCACCAACTTTTTGTCCTTCGTACGACATACGGACGGGGTTTATCTTACCTTTGTTCGCCTCGAGCTGCTTCTTCATGAGGCCGAGCTCTTCTTCGGCCTGCTCGAGTTCGCGCTTGAGTGGGGCGATCTCAGCCGTGCGCGCAGCGGCGGTCAGCCACTGTGCCTGTTTGATTCATATAGACAAATACTATTAGCTTCCTGCGGGTTTTTTTAAGTTGACCCTCTGTTTGGCTTTTCCTTTCAAACACCAACCGAAGTATCAGGGGCTACTATCTATTGGGTGAAATTTCCTCACACCCTTTTCACTTACCTCAAAGCCTGTTAATAGGCTGGTGCAGGCTTCGGTCAATCCGCTCTTAGGGAATCGAACCTTCTCAATCACCGTACTCATACGGTGATCATTATCGATGGAAGTGCCTCGAAGCACTTCCAACAACTTATCCAATGCCTTCGGCTGGGCAGAGGTCATCAGCATGGCCGGCTCGCTCTCCTTCGCAAGGGGCTGCCTTCTGGAATCCGGAGTCTTCGGAGGCTCTGGCGCAGTATCCGGCTGGGAGCCAGGCTTGCTCCGGCTCCCGTCTTCACAATCCACAGGGGTCTTACCCCCCATGTGTTCGGCACCCGAGATTTTGCCTTGAGGCGTCTCCGGAACCATCGCCCCCTGCTCTGGCATCCTTCGGGATAGCACTTTAGTGTCATCCACAGGTCGTGGGGATGTGGCCGTCAAAAGTGAATTCATCTCCAACTCGTCCAGCGATTCCTCCGATGAGGACACCTCGAGACCGGACCCGGCCAAACTGCATATACGTGTTCGGCATCATTACTCACCATGAGGTCAAAAGTCGTGCGAAAAATATTATGGAATGCGGATACTTACAACCTCGCTCGGGGTTTGCCCCTGGGCAGCCAATCCTCGTCGCTAAAAGCGGCGGTAGTGGATTGATTTGGAAGGGACGCCTTGCCCTTCTTTGGCGTCCCGGCCACCCCTGAGGGGGCGGCCTTCCTTTTATTCTCCTCCCTAGCGTGGGGAGGAGACATTTCTTCATGTTCGCCCCCGTCTTCGGGGGGAGAATCTTCCTCGTCGTCTTCAGATGACGACTCTATCACGGCCCTGCCCGGTGACCTTTTCTGGTCCCCACGGCCACCTTCTTGGACCCTTCGGCCCCCTCAGTTGAGGAGGCCTTCTTCTTATTCCCTCTCCTCACCTTCGTGGGAGGAGTGTGCCTCGTCCTCTTCTGGCGAGGCGTCGGGTGCGGCCTCGTGCTGGAGACCCTTTCGGGTCCCCATGGCCTTCTTTTCGGCCTTTTTATCCGGCACCTTGTAAGGCGCCGGAACCAGCACCTCCGCCAGGAGTGCGCTTACTGGGTCCTCATGCAATGGAGCCAGACAGTCGATCCGCTCCACCTTCTCCACCCACTCCTGTTTATTCAGCAAGGTGACTTAAAAATCCTCCCCCGAATGTACTAAGGGAACGTCTCGTAAATAGTCAAGGGACTTACCGGACTGGCAATGCGTGTTGCGCTAAGCCCCCGGTCTTCGGAAAGGGGGGGAGGGACTTCGCCGGTCTTGTACAGAACCTTCTAGATTTCTATGTGTGTTGTGCCGAAGAGCTCTAGCAGCATCTGGTGTTCGGCCGGGTCGAACTCCAACATATCAAACGCCCATCTTTGACACGGGAGAATCCGGTGAATGAGCATGACCTGGACCATCTTGACAAGCTTGATCTTCTTGTCCCTCATACTCCTGAGGCATGTCTCGAGTCCGGTCAGCTCCGTGGGTTCGCCCTAGGCCAGGCCCTTCTTCTCCCAAGAGGTGAGCCGTGTGGGGATTCCGGATCTAAATTTGGGGGCCGCCACCCAGTTGGCGTCGCGTGGCTCGGTGATGTAGAACCACCCTAATTCACACCCCTTTATGGACTCCACGAAGGAGCCCTCGAGCCATATAACATTGGGCATTTTGCCCACCATGGCGCCTCCGCACTCCGCCTGTTGGCCGCTCACGATCTTCGGCTTCACGCAGAAGGTTCTCAGCCACAGGTCGAAGTGAGGCTTGATGCGGAGGAAGGCCTCGCACACGGCGATGAACCCGAGATGTTGAGGACGAAATTCAGGGCCAGATCGTGAAAATCTAGCCCGTAGTAGTACATGATCCCGCGGATGAAAGGGTGGAGTGGGAACCCTAGTCCACGGACGAAGTGAGGGAGAAATACCACTCTCTCCCGAGACTTCAGCATAGGGGTAATATGTCCCTCTGTTGGAAGCCTGTGCGCGATGTTAGCGGCCAGGTATCCGGCTTCCCGAAGCTTGGTAATGTTATCCTCTATAACAGAGGAGGCCATCCACTTGCCTCCCGCTCCGGACACGCTGAGGTCTTACGGAGAAGGTGAGAACTTGGGTGCTGGAGCTCGAGGGTGCGAGAACAGATGAGCGAAGGAAGAAGAAGGTGTGGGTGAAAATGGGAGATTTCTGCCCCTTTATAAAGGCGATGTGAATGTGCGCCTCCCCACTTGCCTCTCGAAAACTCTTATTTTTCCAGGCGCCTCGGTTAAAGGTGCTGGTTGGGTTACCCGTACCCGTATTGATGAGAATCCCGCGATAAGGGAACACGATCTCTGCTCTGACAGGACGTGCCAAAGAAACTACCTCATGGTGTGTGTGGTAGCAAGTCGTAAGAACGGTTCGAATAAAAACCGGACCATGGCGTGATGTCACTCTTCGAAGAATTGTCAGCAGATTGGATTCGTGGATGATTATTGTTCTCTCTACGGTGGTATGTGGAAGCACTATCTTGCAGGGCCGGACATGGTCCTTGTGTTCGGATATTTTGGAGTATTCGGAGATGGAACCCGCCTCGCAATGCCGAAGACAAATCTACGCGCTGGACTCATCGTCATTTAAGCTTGGTTCAGGGGCTACTTAGGGAGTCCTGGATAAGGGGGTATCCGGACAGTCGGACTATGTGCTTTGGTCGGACTGTTGGACTATGAAGATACAAGATAGAAGGTTTTGTCCCGTGTCCGGATGGGACTCTCCTTGCGTGGAAGGCAAGCTTGGCGATCTGGATGTAGATCTCCTACTCTGTAAACCGACTCTGTGTAACCCTAGCCCCCTCCGGTGTCTATATAAACCAGAGGGTTTAGTCCGTAGGACTCAGATCATCATCTTCATTATCATCAACAATCATACCATAGGCTAGCTTCTAGGGTTTAGCCTCTCTGATCTCATGGTAGATCAACTCTTGTAATACTCATATTATCAAGACCAATCAAGCAGGAAGTAGGGTATTACCTCCATCGAGAGGGCCCGAACCTGGGTAAACATCGTGTCCCCAGTCTCTTGTTACCATTAGCCTTAGACGCACAGTTCGGGACCCCCTACCCGAGATCCGCCGGTTTTGACACCGACAGTCATGTAAGCCAAATATGGCATTGTCGAATCTGGGATGACATGAAGAGCCTCCACCAACTGTGCTTCTGGGTCAGGTACGGGCAAGTCTTCCTCTGTAGGTAACTTAACAGAAGGATTATGCAAAACATCCAAGAAAGTGTTCAGGGGTACCGGTTTATGCTGAGATCCAAGCCGGCTTAAAGCATCAGCCGCCTCATTCTTCCTCCAATCGATGTGCTCCACTGGATTACCTTTGAAGTGTCCAGTAATAGCATCGACTTCACGGTGATAAGCCGCCATGAGAGGATCTTTGGAATCCCACTTGCCTGAGACTTGTTGAGCTACCAAATCTGAGTCGCCGAAGCACCTTACCTGGCTTAAGCTCATCTGTTTAGCCATCCAAAGACCATGGAGCAAGGCCTCATACTCAGTTGCATAGTTAGTACAGGGAAACATCAACCTTACTACATAACAAAATTTGTCACCTCGAGGGGAAGCCAAAACAACTCCAGCCCCCGAGCCTTCCAATTGCCTGGATCCATCAAAGTGAATAGTCCAGTATGTGTTATCCGACTTCTCTTCAGGGACCTACAACTCTGTCCAATCATTGATGAAATCCACCAATGCTTGAAACTTGATAGCCGTGCGCGGTACATACTTTAAACCATGAGGCCCAAGCTCAATAGCCCACTTGGCGACTCGTCCCGTAGCCTCCTTGTTCTGGATGATATCCCCTAAAGGAGTAGAACTGACCACAGTGATGGGATGACCCAGAAAATACTGCTTAAGCTTCCGACTGGCCATGAACACCCCATAAACAAGCTTTTGCCAATGCGGATACCTCTGTTTGGACTCAATAAGCACCTCACTGATGTAGTAAACCAGCCATCGAACCGGATACTCCTTACCAGTCTCCTTGCATTCCACCACAATGGCCACACTGACAGCACGTGCGTTAGCAGCCACATATAACAATAAGGGCTCCTTATCAATGGGAGCGGCAAGAACCGGTGGCTCAACCAGTTGTCTCTTCAAATCCTCAAAGGCCATGTTAGCAGCATCACTCTAGACAAAGTCGCCTGTCTTCTTCAACATCTGATACAACAGTATGGCCTTCTCGCCTAACCGGCTTAAAGCAGCAATGCGACCCGCCAAATGCTGAACGTCATTAACACACTTGGGTTTTTCCAAAGAGGTAATAGCCTTGATCTTCTCTGGGTTAGCCTCAATGCCTCTGTTAGAAACCAGAAATCCCAAGAGTTTGCCTGCCGGCACACCGAAGACGCACTTCGCCGAGTTAAGCATCATATTGTAGACCCGGAGATTATCAAAGGTCTCCCTTAGATCATCTATCAGGGTTTCCTTCCCTATGGACTTCACCACAATATCATCCACATAAGCATGCACATTGTGCCCAATCTGAGTATGAAGGCAATTCTGCACACAGCACTGATAAGTCGCCTGGGCACTCTTAAGCCCAAAAGGCATAGAAACATAGCAGAAGGCTCCAAAGGGAATAACGAACAATGTCTTCTCCTGGTCCTCGACTGCCATTTTGATCTGATGATATCCAGAGTAAGCATCCAAAAAACTCAGATGCTCACACCCCACCGTAGCATCAATGATTTAATCAATACGAGGAAGAGCAAAGGGATCAGCCGGACGAGCCTTGTTTAAGTCCGTGTAATCCACACACATACGCCAAGTGATGTTCTTCTTGAGCACTAGCACCGGGTTAGCTAACCACTCAGGATGAAATACCTCAATGATGAACCAGGCTGCCAAGAGTCGGGCCACCTCCTCACTAATGGCCTTGCGCCTCTCCTTGTTAAACTGCTGAAGAAACTGCTTGGCTGGCTTAAACTTAGGATCAACATTGAGAGTGTGCTCAGCGAGTTCTCTCGGTACACCCAACATGTCAGAAGGCTTCCATGCAAAGATGTCTCGATTCTCACGGATGAACTCGATGAGCGCGCTTTCCTATTTGGGATCCAAATTGGCACTGATACTGAACTTTCTAGATAAATCGCCAGGAACAAAGTCAACCATCTTGGTGTCATTAGCCGACTTAAACTTCATCTCTGGTTCATGCTCTGTGGTGGGCTTCTTCAAGGACGTCATGTCTGCCGGGTCAACATTGTCTTTATAAAATTTTAACTCTTCTGCAGCACAGACCGACTCAGCATAAGCCGCATCGCCTTCCTCGCACTCCAAAGCCACCTTTTGACTGCCGTGAACCGTAATGGTCCCTTTATGACCCGTCATCTTTAGCTGCAGATAAACATAACACGGCCGCGCCATGAATTTGGCGTAAGCCGGTCGCCCAAACAGAGCATGATATGGGCTCCTGATCGTGACCACCTCAAAAGTTAATTTCTCTGCCCTGGAATCATATTCATCTCCAAAGGCTACCTCCAGCTCAATCTTGCCCACTGGGTATGCTGACTTACCGGGAACTACGCCATGAAAAACCGTATTGGACTGCTTAAGATTTTTATCAGTTAACCCCATACGACGGAAGGTCTCATAATAAAGGATATTGATGTTGCTGCCTCCATCCATGAGTACCTTAGTGAACTTGTACCCACCAACTTGAGGTGCTACCACCAAAGCCAAGTGACCCGGGTTGTCAACCTAGGGCGGGTGATCCGCCCGACTCCACGTAATGGGTTGCTCAGACCATCGCAAGTACTGGGGAACTGTCGGCTCAACAGCGTTCACTGCCCTCTTATGAAGCTTCTGGTCCCGTTTGCATAAACTTGTGGTAAAGACATGATACTGCCCACTGTTCAATTGCTTTGGATGACTCTGATATCCAGATTGCTGCTGCTGCTGACCCCCTTGGTTAGATTGTTGATTGTAGCCACCTTGACTACCTTGATTGAAACTTCCTTGATTGTTCTGGTGGCCCTGAAAACCGGAACCAGAGCCGCCACTTCCATTGTTTGGACCATGAAAGCCGTCGCCTCCTGAACTGCCGCCCAGCCCATGATTACCATCAAACATGTTAGAATTCTTAAAATCTCTCATGATGGTGCAATCCTTCCATAGGTGAGTAGCCGGCTACTCTTGATGTCGTGCTTCGGGCAGGGTTCATTCAACAACTGCTCGAGAGTGGGATCTGACCCGCCAGATCGAGGAGGTGGCCTCCCCTTACGCCGCTGATTGTTTCCCTGTGCATTGGTATTAGCTACAAACTCCAAGCTACCATCAGCCTTACGTTTATTGTTGCCCCCTTGATTCGCCGGGTTATGATGCGGGCCCTACGCGTTCCCGTTCTTCTTTCCCCTCCCTGCCTTCTCATCATCAGACTTGGGATCCTTGGTACTATCAGAGTCGGCATATTTGACTAGAGCCGCCATCAGCTGGCCCAAGTCATTACAATCACGCTTGAGCCACCCCAGCTTCATTTTTAGAGGCTCAAAACGGCAATTTTTCTCCAACATTAATACTGCCAAGCCGACATCCCTCTTATCAGATGAATGTATTATAGCTTTGACCCGGCGCACCCAATGGGTCGTGGATTCACGTTCCTCTTGCCTGCAATTTGTCAAGTCCACAATCGACATGGGTTGCTTACATGTGTCCTTAAAATTCTGGATAAACCGCTCTTTTAACTCTGCCCATGAGCCAATGGAATTTGGTGGCAACCCTTTCAACCAATTACGAGTCGTTCCATCCAGCATCATGGTGAAGTACTTAGCCATCGCAGCATCACTGACTTCTAGTAGCTCCATGGCCATCTTGTAACTCTCGATCCACGCCCCAGTCTGTAAATCGGTCGTGTAATTAGGCACCTTACGAGGCCCCTTGAAATCCTTGGTCAAACGCTCGTTACGCAGAGCCGGCACCAAACAAGGTACGCCCCCAGTCCTGGTGATCAAACCTGCCTCAACTGACGCTATCGGATCAACCGGTAGGGGTTGATAAGCCGCCTGCTGAGCTGCTATTTCTGCCGCCTGTTGAGCCGCCTGCTCAATTTGCTGACGCACTATGTCCTGATTATGCACATTAGGAGCCCCACCCTGAGCCGGGTCGTACACCCGCACGGCTGATCGCGACGCTGGGCATTGCTTGAAACGGCCGGCGAGTCTAGGTGCCTGCTATAACTCTTGCTCCGGCTCGGACGTGGGGTTGAATGAATCATGTCTCTACTGTAAGAGTACTCCTCCTGCTGGGCTAAGGATGTCTGAAGAAGATATCTGACCCTTCATGTTTCAACCCCGTCGGTGAGTTGCCATATGCTGGGAGAGCCGCCAGTCGTGCTGCCACCGCGATCATGTTCTCCAGCGGGTTAGAATAATGACCCAGTGGTGTCAGCACATAAGGGGGCAGAGCAGTATTCAGACGTGGGGGCCCATAACTCGTGGCTCAATCGGCGTGTCAGCCTCGGGTGCTGCAACCCGATTTACCTTCGGCGGGTTACTGGGGCCAGCTCCGGGTGTGTGAAAAAGGTTTCTAGGATCATAAACTGGAGGCAGACGAGACTAAGTCTTCTGGTACCTTCTCCTCATAACCTCGTTTGACGCGTTCTGATCCATCGTGAGATGGAAAGCCTGCGACTGAATCTGCTCAGCTCTAGCATCCAGAGCCGCCCGCTCTGCGGTCATCCTGACGTTTTCCGCCGCCAGGTCTTCTTTAGCTTGCGCTATGTCCAGCTTCAACTGTGCCTGAGGGAGTCCTGGACTAGGGGATGTCCGGATAGCCGAACTATCATCATCGACCGGACTCCAAGACTATGAAGATACAAGATTGAAGACTTCGTCCCGTGTCCGGATGGGACTTTCCTTGGCGTGGAAGGCAAGCTTGGCAATACGGATATGTAGATCTCCTACCATTGTAACCGACTCTGTGTAACCCTAGCCCTCTCCGGTGTCTATATAAACCGGATGGCTTTAGTCCATAGGACGAACAACAATCATACCATAGGCTAGCTTCTAGGGTTTAGCCTCCTTGATCTCGTGGTAGATCTACTCTTGTAATACCCACATCATCAATATCAATCAAGCAGGACGTAGGGTTTTACCTCCATCAAGAGGGCCCGAACCTGGGTAAAACATCGTGTCCCTTGTCTCCTGTTACCATCCGCCTAGACGCACAGTTCAGGACCCCCTACCCGAGATCCGCCAGTTTTGACACCGACATTGGTGCTTTCATTGAGAGTTCCTCTGTGTCGTCACCGATAGGCTCGATGGCTTCTTCGATCATCAACAACGACGCAGTCCAGGGTGAGACCTTTCTCCCCGGACAAATCTTCGTATTCGGCGGCTTTGCACTGCGGGCCAATTCAGTTGGCCATCTGGAGCAGATCGAAAGCTACGCCCCTGGCCGTCAGGTCAGATTTGGAAGTTTGAACTTCACGGCTGACATCCGCGGAGACTTGATCTTCGATGGATTCGAGCCACAGCCGAGCGCGCCGCACTGTCACGATGGACATGATTTAACTCTGCAGCCGGACAGTGCCCTGGAGGCCGCACACAAGTCCGCTCCGATCCTCAATTCGGAGCCGGCTGCGCAGATCGAGGATGGGTGGCTAGACACCGCCTCGGGGGCTGCAACCTCTACGGCGATGGAGCCGAACACTGACCTAGTCCCTCATGAAGCTCGTGACTCCGAGGTGCCGGACTCCTCACCGGACTCCGAACCTCCCGCGCCCCCTCCAATCGAATCCGATTGGGCGCCGATCATGGAGTTCACCGCTGCGGACATCTTTCAACACTCACCTTTCGGCGACATCTTGAGTTCGCTAAAGTATCTCTCGTTATCAGGAGAGCCCTGGCCGGACTACGGTCAGGACGGTTGGGATGCGGACGACGAAGAAATTCAAAGCCCACCCACCACCCACTTAGTAGCCACTGTCGACGATCTAACCGACATGCTAGACTTCGGCTCCGAAGACATCGACGGTATGGACGACGATGCCGGAGACGACCAAGAACCAGCACCTACTCGGCACTGGAAAGCCACCTCAACTCACGACGTATACATGGTGGATACGCCAAAAGGAAGCGATAACAAGGAACAACGGGACGTGGCGAAGGACAACTCCCCCGACAAACAACCAAAACGGCGACGCAAGCGCCGCCCGAAGTCCCGCCTCGATAACAACGGCACCCATACTGACCCGGCCTTAGAGCAGGGCGAAGCAGTGGACGACGAACATGCCACCAAGCAACCATCCGAACAGGATGAATTGGACAAGCAACCCATCCCCGGCGAAAACAACAGTCCAGACGATCTCACGCCGGACACATCACCAGAGCATAAGAACCTTCATAAAAGGCTCGTCGCCACTGCAAGAAGTTTGAAGAAGCAAAAGCGGAAGCTCAAAACAGCGGAGGACGCACTCAGAATGAGATGGAGCAAAGTACTCAATACCGCAGATAAATACGGCGATAGTCACCAGGCAAAGAGCTACCCGAAGCGCAAGCTGCTGCCCGAATTTGACGAGGAGGCCGTAGAGCCCCCACAGTCAAAAAAGAAAGAGGCCGCCTGGCCGGATAGACGACCAGATGACAGGCTAAGAGCGGCAAGCGGCGCCGCACACAAGCCGGCACACGATCCACATAAGGATCCTCGCAAAAAGGATGTCCCGGTCAGGTCCATCTATGGGCCAAAAAAGAAGACTCCAGGGAGCAACACAACCCGCCGAGTGTTTGAAGACAACGGCACACCTAAATACAGGGGCGCCGCACACCCACTATGTTTCACCGATGAGGTACTGGATCATGAATTTCCAGCGGGATTCAAACCCGTAAACATAGAGGCATATGACGGAACAACAGACCCCGGAGTCTGGATTGAGGATTATATCCTACACATACATATGGCCAGAGGAGACGACCTCCATGCCATAAAATACCTACCCCTCAAGCTCAAAGGGCCAGCTCGGCATTGGCTCAAAAGCCTCCCGGAAAATACCATTGGAAGTTGGGAAGAGCTCGAGGATGCGTTTCGAGCAAATTTTCAGGGGACTTATGTCCGCCCTCCGGATGCAGACGATCTAAGTCACATAACTCAACAGCCCGGAGAGTCAGCACGCAAATTCTGGAATAGGTTCCTCACCAAAAAGAACCAAATAGTCGACTGTCCGGACGCCGAAGCCTTAGCAGCCTTTAAGCATAACGTCCGAGACGAATGGCTCGCCAGACACCTCGGCCAGGAAAAACCAAGAACAATGGCCGCGCTAACAAGCCTCATGACCCGCTTTTGCGCGGGGGAAGATAGCTGGCTGGCAAGATGCAGCACCAGCGACCCGAGTACATCCGAGGTCAGGGATGGAAATGGGAAATCACGACGCAGAAAAGATCAGCGCCGGAATAAGGAAAATGGCCCAAATAGCACGGCGGTCAACGCCGGATTCAAAAGCTCTCGGCCGAATAATAAAACACTGCCTCTCAAGGACAACAGTGATGAGCTATCCAACCTAAACAAAATCTTGGATAGGATATGTCAAATACATAGTACCCCCGGGAAGCCTGCAAACCATACCCACAGAGATTGTTGGGTCTTCAAGCAGTCCGGCCGACTTAACGCCGAACACAAGGGGCTCGACACACCAAGCGAAGACGACGACGAACCCCACAAGCAGCACGCCGGAAAACAGAAGACTTTCCCACTAGAAGTCAAAACAGTGAACTCACTTCATGTGATAACAAGGAAAAATAGTGCGGCACCTGCTAAAACACGCGCCGCACGGTCCACCCCAGCAGAGTCCCGAAATTGGATGTTTAAACCAATTACTTTCGACCATCAGGATTACTCCAGAAGTGTTCGAAACGCAGGAGGGACTGCTTTGGTACTGGATCCCATAATCGACGGACTACAATTTACACAAGTCCTAATGGATGGCGGCAGCGATATAAACCTGCTATACCAGGACACCATCCGCAGAATGGGGATAGACCCTACCAAAATTCACCATAGCAGCACTTCCTTCAAAGGAGTGACGCCTGGCCTTTACGCCAATTGTACAGGCTCTGCACTACTAGAGGTCGTGTTCGGTTCATCCGACAACCTCCGTCGCGAAAAGCTCATTTTCCATATCGCCCCATTTAAAAGTAGCCATCAAGCACTACTGGGACGCGAAGCTTTCGCCCGCTTTAACGCAATACCGCATTACGCGTCTCTTACGCTTAAAATGCCCGGTCCACGCGGCATAATCTCATTAAAGAGTAACTCTGAGTGTTCCTCGACCACGGAAAACGTGAGACTGCTTTGACAGCCGCACACTAATCCGACCTTGCTGGTCAAAGCCCCTAAAAACAGGTCATTCAGACCTCGGACACGGTTAGGCGAGTCCGGCATAAATAAACAAGGGGCTTCCCAGCCGCATACCTCTTTACAAGGGGCTGCACGTATAAACAATGAGAGCCAATAAAGCTCAACTTTATAATACTTTATTTTAAATACATCTTTTGCACGATATTTTTTCCAAACTAAGTTCTTCTCTTTTACAGATGAAGCACGTGCTACACCCGTCCAGGATACAGCACAACGGAGACACAGGCGCAGACGTGCAGCAGGGACCCGTTGCAAGGATTCTTTTCAGATTAAGACCCTGCGTAAACCTTTCTTACTGTCTCTTGTTGATACACATCCCCCGGTTTCCTACCATAACCGAGGAGGAGGCTGGCGTTTTGGCATCGGCCGCGTCAGAAGTTCTCGCCCGTACCTGGACACTAGGGGCTTAGGGCATTGTTCTGCCCGGTATCATAAAGACCGAATACCTCAGGGAGTGTTCGGCGTCTCGAGTTAGGCCTTATATGCATCAGCTCCGAATCATGTCTTTGGTCAAATGTTGGGTTTGCCCGGCTCCTGTGTTTTGCTGCCTTACGTTCCGCTCCATCGGCTAACGCGGCACCAGGAGAACTACTGCGATTGTGCCCCGGTTCGGCCGGGCGAGCACCTCAGTAGAGAAAGCCGAAAACTGACTGTCATGATATAGCGAGAGACTGGTCAACCACTCGATCGACTACTGGAATGTTTAGAATTCCCCCGCTTTGACGAAGGACCGCTTCCCGGTCAGGCACATACGCGCCCCGAGTTCGGAGACCGCGGTGCCTCTAGGGGCTATATCGTAGCCCCACCTTCGAGCTCCTATGGCTAAGTGAAAGTGATAAAGCATTATAGTCCGGTTGCCTAGTTTGCTATGCTATCACCTCCTTCAAAGGACCAAGACGTTGGATTAAGTGTGAAAAAGCGCTTTTCTTTTGCAAACACCCCCGCACCATGTGCGTGGGGGCTGAAGCCAAAGACTGCCATCTTTCAGGTTATACATACATATACGGCCGCACAGGAGATAGTTCAATACTTGAACGCACAAGTATAAAAAGCTATTACATTATAAACATGATCTCACAAATCATACACGTCATTTGAACATAACATCTTTCGAGCACTGCGACTCTATTAAACGAGCGCCCGGCAGGACTTCCTCAAAATAGTGCTCGGCGGGTAATCGGCTTTTGTCCAAACCCCGGGATGCAACAGCGGTGGCATCCATCTCCGCCCAGTATGTCTTAACACGGGCAAGAGCCATCCGTGCACCCTCTATGCATGCCGACCGCTTCATCGCCTCGATATGCGGCACCGCCCCAAGGAATTGCTGCAACAAGCCAAAATAACTCTCCGGCTTGGGCCTTTCTGGCCACAGATGAGCCACCACATCCGTCATGGCAAGTCCGGACAACCTATTCAGCTCAGCCCACTCCGCCAACCGATCAGTCAACGGAAGTGGACGCTCCGGACTATGGAATTGAGACCAGAAAAGCTCTTCCATTTCGTGATCCTTCTGGCTTCGGAAGTGCACGACTGCGTCTGCCGCACTCGCCGCCAAATCCAGATAAGGATCCTCCGCACCACACAATTGGCCCAACTGAGCATACTTCGGATCCGTGAACTTCCTACGCAGCAGAAAGGGCTTTCCAGCCGCAATGTCTCTGGCCTAACGCAGTTCCTCCTTCATAGCCCGCATCGCACTACGGGCATCCTTGGCTTCGGCGACGAGTTTCTTCAGGTCCACTTGCTCTGCTCGGCGTTCCCTTTCAAAAACCTCATAGCGGTCGGTAGCATCTTTTAATCTCACGGCCATTCCGGCCATATCCTCCCTCCTTCGGCAGTGAACAGCCTTTTCGGCTTTTAGCTCTTCCGCTGCCTTCGAGGCAGCCGCATCACTTTTCCTGGCTTGCTCCTTGGCTCGAGCAAGCTCTGCTCGAAGGTCTTCCACAGCAGCGGCACCATCTGCATCAAGCATACAAATTGTAAGGAACGGGCATCAGCTCCCTTACTCGGTGACCGCGGAGCAACCACTTACCTTGTGACTCGTCAAGTCGTTTATTGACCAGCGCGATGTCCGCATCCGCAACGTCGAGTTGCCGCTTCAGCTCGGCAGCTCCATCAGTCCGGCTAGCCACCGATCGTTCCACCACCTGCATAGGAAAGGCGACATTCTATAACTGAGATTATGATCCTCGGCACGCTGTCACTTTCGACAGCATACCAAGTCTCAGGGGCTACTATCTATACAGGGCGCACTCCATGTGCAAAACTGTCAAAAGGTATGTCATTTTTTGCGTACCTCAAACCCCGTCAGCAAGCTTCCGACGGCCTCATACAACCCGCTCTCGGCGGATGAGATCCTTTCAATCACCATACTCATTAATGTGCGGTGATCTTCTGAGATAGACGCCCTCTCGAGCAAATCCTGCAGCTCCACCGGCCGTACTCCAGTGGGTGCCGAACTCCCCGGCCCCGCCGGACTCGGGGAGACCCTCCGTGACGACACCTCAGGGTCGTCCGCCCCGCCCGACGGGGCGGCAGATGGAGGCGTTTCGCTCTCCATCATCTCCGGACGAAGGTCCCCCGAAGATGAGCTCTGCTGAGAAGGGCTGAGATCCGAACTACAAGGTGAAAACTTCGGTTAACCTTAGAAATAAAGTAGGGATGTCCCCTATTACAAAACCCCCCTTTTTTACTTACGGCTCGCTGGAGGGCTGATTCCTTTGGGGAGATTGTGCGGCCGGGGCTCTTCCCGGCACGGGACCTTCCGGTGATTTCCTTCCCCGCTTTGAGGCCTTGGCCTCCGGGTCTTCGGAAGCGGTCCTCTTCTCCCCCTGGAGGGAGGGACCCTCGTTTCCCCCCTCACTGCAAGCCTCCTTGGCAGAGGTGGTAGTTTCCCTGTGCCCCCCTTTGCCCTCCTCCGAAGGTGCAACCTCCAACATTTTAATTAACACGGGATCCGACGTGGTCTCAGGGAGGGGGGCCGGACACCGTATCAATTTTGCTTGCGCTATCCACTCCTGTCCAAGGGATAGCTGGTTAAAAGGCAAACCCATGATAAATAAATGGACAATGTGTCCGGACACAGGGCTACTTACTTGAGTATCCGGGCGATTGCAGCTTAGGCCAGCGTCCTCGGTCAAGTCCGGACGCATCTCTTGTGATCCGAAGAACAGTTCGTACATCTCCACGGGTGTCAAACCCATGAAGTGTTGGAGAGCTCGTGGTCCCTCCGGATTAAATTCCCACAGGCGGAGGGGGCGACGTTTGCAGGGCAGAAGGCGCTGAATTACCATAACATGTGTCACTACGACCAGATTGATCTCCCCTTCCTGGAGGTCTGGAACCTGGCCCTGCAACAGGGGTATGTCTTTGGACGGCCCCCAGTCAAGCCCTTTGTTGACCCATGATGTCAGTCGTTGTGGAGGGTCCGGGCAAAAGACGGGTGGCGGCCTCTGCCTGCTGCCCCTGGGAGCGGTGATATAGAACCACTCCTGTTGCCACAAACCGAGCTCCTCCTGAAAAGAGCCCTCGGGCCATGGAGCATCGGCCCTCTTGTTTATAACCGCCCTGCCGCACTCTGCCTGACGCCCCGCAATCATCTTCGGCTCCATGTTGAAGGTTTTGCGCCACAAGCCGAAGTGGGGGGTAGTGCGGAGGAAGGCTTCGCAGACGACAATGAATGATGAGATGTGGAGGATGGACTCCGGAGCCAAGTCGTGAAATTCCAGCCCATAGTAAAACATGAGCCCCCTCACGAAGGGATCCATTGGGAAGCCTAAACCCCGACGGAGGTGAGACACGAACACGACACTCTCGCCGGGCTCGGGAGTAGGAATAACTTGCCCTTGGGCAGGCAGCCTATGCGAAATCTCGTAGGTTAAGTACCTGGCGTCTCTCAGCTTGAGCACGTCCTCTTCTTTGACAGAGGAGGGCATCCACCGGCCTCGTAGGTCGGAGCCGGACATTGTCGAAGGTCGAAAGTACCCAAATCTGGAGCCTTGGGTGTTGGAACTCGGGGCAAGGGGCGGATTCGATTGAGGGTTGAAGAAAAAGAACAGGCCTTGGTCTCATTATAAAGAGGGAGAATACCAAGAGCCGTCCCCGTGACCGTTTGGAACCCGCCTTCGATGGAGGGGGCGTGGCAACGGGCGCGGTTGGGCTACCCACGTCCGTATTAATGAGAATCCCGGAATAAGGGGAACACGATCTCTGCTTCGACAAGACGTGCCAAGGAAACCGCTTCGCTAAACGCGCTGAGGTGGTACAATAAAAACAATTCGAGTAAAGGCTTGGTAGTGGTGTGACGTCACGCCACAAAATACGTCAGCAGATTGAACTTGTGTAAATATTATTCTCTCTACGGTGGTATGTGGAATTTATTTTGCAGAGCCGGACACTATCCTGGTGTTCACAATCTTCTATAAATTATTCGGAGAAGGAACCCGCCTTGCAATGCCGAAGACAATATGCGCGCCGGACTCGTCGTCATTGAAGCCTGGTTCAGGGGCTACTGAGGGAGTCCTGGACTAGGGGGTGTCCGGATAGCCGAACTATCATCATCGGCCGGACTCCAAGACTATGAAGATACAATATTGAAGACTTCGTCCCGTGTCCGGATGGGACTTTCCTTGGCGTGGAAGGGAAGCTTGGCAATACGGATATGTAGATCTCCTACCATTGTACCCGACTCTGTGTAACCCTAGCCCTCTCCGGTGTCTATATAAACCGGATGGCTTTAGTCCATAGGATGAACAACAATCATACCATAGGCTAGCTTCTAGGGTTTAGCCTCCTTGATCTCATGGTAGATCTACTCTTGTAATACCCACATCATCAATATCAATCAAGCAGGACGTAAGGTTTTACCTCCATCAAGAGGGCCCGAACCTGGGTAAAACATCGTGTCCCTTGTCTCATGTTACCAGTCGCCTAGACGCATAGTTCGGGACCCCCTACCCGAGATCCGCCGGTTTTGACACCGACAGTGCCACTTCCGCATCATGTTGAGTCTAATACACCGGGTTGACCATGGTGGTTAATAGGGTTGTCATCTTGTCCATGAGATCCATCAACACCTGAGCTGGCGGGCGCACAGGGCCTCCTGCCCTGGCTGCCGCTGACCCGGAGGTTATTGCTAACGCGGTCGTAGAGTTTTGACTGGGTTGTGTGCCAGCCATGAAGATCCCAACTTGGCTCGGTGGCTCCAAGGGGTCCCGAATACTGCTGCCATCGGAACAGCCCCCAAGCCCGCCATCTTGCAGTTGATACAATGAATCCGTCTCACCTGTAAACGACTCACCATCAGAGTAGATGGTCATCTCACCACCAGAAACAGATCCTTCAGAAAATTCCCCTCCATGGATGCATCCCACGAAGGCACGCCTCACGGCGTGTTGAGCCTGGGCGGGTCTCGCACCCTGAGCCGTCTCGATGATGTTGGTGCAGATGTCTGGCTCAGGGCCCGGCTCGCCGACCTTGTCGACGAAGACGTGGATTCCGCCAAAGGGGACCCGGTACCCATACTCAATTGAGCCGGCGTCAGAGCCCCAGCCTGCATCATCGATGTAGAACTTGCCGCGGTGACTCTTGGTCATCCGGCCCACAATGTATCCTTTAAGCCCTTCGAAGCTGCCCTTCAAGAACTCAAATCCACCATGCGCTAGCCCCATGGTGGGTGCCAACTGTCGTGGAATTTTCACGTCAGATGTGCTAGCGTAAGGACTTAGTCGTGGAGCCATCGCAACTAGGAAGCTTAAAGGGGTTAAACGGGACAAATGACACGAGGTTTATACTGGTTTGGCCCCTTGCGGTGAAGGTAAAAGCCTATGATACAGTTTTGGGTGGGATTGCTTATGTCTCAATAACCAGGGAGTGAAATCGCTTGACCTAGTTGTTGATCTGATCTTACTTGCCCTGAACCGCCGCCAGGTCGTCCCTTTATATACAGAGGTTGATGCCCAACAGCTCATAGAGTCCCGACCGGTTCATAAACAGTGTCTGGCTCGGTCTCTCTCTATTCCTGTCTTACAACACAAGTTATACATATATGGCAGTTTATCTCTACAGGCCTTAAGTCACCTCTAGGCCTTCGGCCCTTAACTGAATCGCCATCTTCAAGTGTCTTCAGTGGGCTTCGTCATAGGTGTGACCCGGCCCCTCCTGGGTGGGTCATACCTAATAGTTATATTCCCAACACTTATAGTCTGATTGCCTGGTTCGTTGCGCTAAACACCTCCTTCAAGGACCCAAAACTGGGGTAAAGAGTGTTTAGATTTATCCCGGACACCCCCGTACTTCCTATGTGGGGGCAGAAGCCGACGACTGGCCAACTCTCAAAATTAATATAAAAATGGCCACACAGGAGGTAAAATTTTTAAATAACAAGCATCATATTACATAACGACCTTGTTCCATATTATAGCACAGGATAACATGAATGTATTCATGGGAATATAATATCCTTGGCACATTGTTCCGCCACAAGGCGGGATCCCTCCAGGACACAGTCATAATACAACTCGGGCTTGTGGTGCTCCTTCCCTGCAGGCGGTCCTTCGGTCATCAGCTTTACAACATCCATCTTCTCCCAATGCACCTTGGCGCGGGCAAAAGCCATTCGCGCACCTTCAATATAGATCGACCGCTTGATGGCGTCAAGCCGAGGGCAGGCACTAACGAGCCACTTCACGAGCCCGAAGTAGCTGCTGGGAATCGCCTCGGCGGGCCATAGCCGGATAATCAAATCCTTCATGGCTAGTTCGGCCGCCTTATGCAGCTCGACCAGCTATTTCAGCTGATTGATAAAGGGCGCTGCATGTTCTGGCGCAAGATATTGCGACCAGAACAGCTTCTCCATAGAGCTCCCTTCTTCGGCTTGGTATAATTGTGTGGCATCAGATATGTTGCACGGCAGATCCGCAAACGCCCCTGGAGAACTCCGAATTTGGGTCAGTAAAAGGAATATTTCCTTCACATACTAACTTTGCATTGAAAAAGCCTTACCCACCCCGATATTTCTGGCCTCTTGGATTTCCTGGAGGGCGCCTTGGGCTTCGCCCCGGGCATCGTGTGCGGCTTGACGAGCCTTGGTGAGTTCGGATTCTTTATCCATTAAACTCTGCTCCAAGGTCTCGCACCTCCTCACGGCCACTTGGATCTCTTGTTGAACTTCATTGACCCTGGCCTCGTGCTTTTCATGAATGGCCTGCTTCTTGGCTGCCTTCTTCTCGGCCACAGCCACTGCCTTCTTAAGAGCCTCGACTTCGGTCGTCGCTCCTGATACACATCACGACATTTTTGTTGGTCACATTCAATCATTCATTCATACTGAATGCAAACAAGGTTTTGCATACCTTGGTTATCCTCCAACTGCTTCTTCACTTGGCCGAGCTCTTTTTCGGCCCGCTCCAGACTCTGCTTCAGTCCGGAGACTTCCGTGGTATGAGAGGTGGTAGTCAGTAAAGACGCCTACTTAGACAAGATTAAAAAAAGGTATTGCATGGTAAGTCTCCAGTGAGCATATATTTGATCTTTCGAACACCAAACAGTGTATCAGTGACTACTATCTATACTATGACACTCCTTAAACCTCACCACTTACCTCAAAGCCTATTAGAAGGCTGGTGCAGGCTTTAGTCAGCCCGCTTTTGGCAGACTGGATCTTCTCAATCACCGCACCCATAAGGGTGCGCTGTTCTTCAATGATGGAAGCGTTCTTCAGCTCTATTGATAATGTATCCGGCACCTCTGGTTGGATAGAGGTCGCCGGTGGAACAGGCGCACCCCCTTCCATTGAAGAAGGTTGCCTTCCTGAATCCGGAGCCGTTTTGGTCTCCAGAATTGTGTTCGGTTGGGGGACGAATTCAAGATGGACCCCGCCGTAAGTATTCATGGGGGTCTCCTCTCCCATGTGTCCGATTGCCGAGGTTTGACCCTTTGGCGCCGCCTTGACGGTCTCCCCAGCTCCTCCTTGGCCTGGGCCCCTTTGGGACGAACCTCGGTGTTGTCCACATGTTTGGGAGAGGAGGCCATCGGGGGAGTCCCGCTGCCCATCGCGTTCGAGCCCAGTGAATCCTCCAATGTGGATTGCTCTACGTGGGACCGGGTCGGACTGCAAAATGCATGACTCGATATGTTAACGCTATGCGATAGTGAGTCTGGATATACGAATGTGTCCGGGTTTTATGTACTCACGATTTAGCCAGGGGCTTGACCCTGGGATCCCACTCTAGGCTGCTGTCAATGGCGGTGGTGAATTTGTCCGGAAGGGAGGCTTTCCCCTTCTTAGACAATTCAGCCTCCAAGCGTGTGGAGGCCATCCTTTTCTTTCTCCCTCTTGCTGGGGGATTGGCTTTCCTCCTCCTCTTCCTCATCCTCTTTGGAGGAGGAGTGAGCCTCACAGTCTTCGGACACCATGTCCGAAGTACACTTGCGACGAAGGCCGCCCCTGCTCTCTTTGGCCTCCTTTTCGGCCTTCTTCTTCGGTGCCTTGTAAGGCACCGGGATCAGCATCTTCATCAGAAGTGGGCCGGCTTGTTCTTCTAGCAGTGGGGCCAAACAGTAGATTCTCTCCGCCTTCTTCGTCTAGCCCTAGGAGAATTGTTGGAAAACATATTAGGCATTTCCTTCAGCATACGCAAATAAATCATACACCTTGAAAGCATACGAAAACTTACCGAACTTTCGGAATGGGACAATTGGTACCTACAGTCCTCGGCTGAGTCCGGCCACGATTTGCCGGACTTGAAGAGCACCTTCCAGATGTCTTCGTGTGTTGTGCCGAAGAACTCCAGCAGGATCTGGTGCTTGGCCGGGTCGAATTCTCATAAATTGCAAGCCCTGCATTGGCATGGGAGAATCCGGCGAACTAACATCACCTGGACTACATCGACAAGTTTGATGTTCTTGTCTTCCATGCTCTTGATACGCGCCTGGAGCACCTCCAGCTCATCTGACGAAGACCAGTCCAGGCCCTTCTTGGTCCAGGACGTAAGCCGCAATGGGGCTCCGGATCGGAATTCGGGAGTTGCGGCCCATTTGGCACTGCGTGGCTCGGTGACATAGAACCATTGTTGTTGCCAACCTTTGACGGAATCATTGAAGGTACCTGATGGCCATGTGATATTGGGCATTTTTCTCACCATGGCGCATTCGCACTCGGCGTGTTCACCGCCTACCACCTTTGGCTTCACATTGAAGATATTTAGCCATAGTCCGAAGTGTGGAGGAATGCGGGGGAAGGCCTCGCACACGATGATGAATGTCGAGATGTTGAGGAAGGAATTGGGGGATAGGTCATGGAAATCTATCCCGTAGTAATACATAAGGCCGCAAACAAATGGGTGGAGGGGAAACCCCATCCCGCGGACAATGTGAGGAAGGAATACAACCCTCTCATGGGGTTCCGGAGTGGGAACAATCTATCCCGCCGCTGGGAGACGGTGTGCGATCTTTTTCGCCAGGTATCCGGCCTCCCGAAGTTTCTTGATATCCTTCTCCTTGACGGAGGAGGCCATCCACTTGCCTTGCGCTCCGGATCCAGACATGGTGGGAGTGCTTTTTGGCCGGAAGGGATGAGTTCTTGGGCGCTGGAGCTCGAGAATGGATGAGCAATGGAAGAAGGAGGCGTGGGTGAAAGAAGGAGTTCTTATCCCTTTATAAAGGCACCAGAAATCATGCGCCTCCCCACTTGCCCTAAAAACTCACTTATTCCCCAAGCGCCATGCTAATGGCACGGTTAGGTTACCCATGCCCGTATTGATGAGAATCCCGTGATAAGGGGACATGATCTCTGCTTCAACAAGACATGCCAATAAAATTGTCTCGCGAAACGTGTAGTAGCAGGTTGGGAAAACGGTTCGAAAAATGACGGGGCCGCAGCGTGATGTCACACTATGAAGAAGTTGTCAGCGGATTAGACTCATGGAATGTTATACTCTCTACGGCGGTATGTGGAATTTGTTTTGCAGAGCCGGACACGATTCTTGTGTTCAAGATCTACTTTGGAGTAATCGGAGAAGGAACCCGCCTTGCAATGCCGAAGACAATCTACGCGTTGGACGCATCGTCATTGAAGCCTGGTTCAGGGGCTACTGAGGGAGTCCTGGATTAAGGGGTCCTCGAATAGCCGGTATATGCGTATGCCGGACTGTTGGGCTATGAAGATACAAGATAGAAGACTTCGTCCCGTGTCCGGGTGGGACTCTCCTTTGCGTGGAAGGCAAGCTTGGCGATTCGGATGTGTAGATTCCCTTCTCTGTAACCGACTCTGTGTAACCCTAGCCCCCTCCGGTGTCTATATAAACCGGAGGGTTTAGTCCGTAGGACAAGAACAATCATAATCATAGGCTAGCTTCTAGGGTTAGCCTCTATGATCTCGTGGTAGATCAACTCTTGTAATACTCATATCATCAAGATCAATCAAGCAGGAAGTAGGGTATTACCTCCATAGAGAGGGCCTGAACCTGGGTAAACATCGTGTTCCCCGCCTCCTGTTACCATTAGCGTTAGACGCATAGTTCCGGACCTCCTACCCGAGATCCATCGGTTTTGACACCTACAACCGTCTCGACACCTTGATCTCCACCGTGGCATCGTGGTTGTCTCGCCAACTATTGCTTCTACCACCATTTCTACCACTTAGCGATAAAGTAAATCAATTACAT
This sequence comes from Triticum aestivum, assembly GCF_018294505.1. Taxonomy (NCBI): domain Eukaryota; kingdom Viridiplantae; phylum Streptophyta; class Magnoliopsida; order Poales; family Poaceae; genus Triticum; species Triticum aestivum. The sequence goes on from NC_057798.1 coordinate 89,553,914, forward strand.
GGTGTTTGCATTTCATACAATAAGCGACAACCATAAGGTTCCTGCCAATTGTCGATAACTTTTACCAAACATGATCATCTCATACAACAACGTATATCACATCATGTCTTGACCATATCACATCACAACATGCCTTACAAAAACAAGTTAGACGTCCTCTACTTTGTTGTTGCAAGTTTTACGTGGCTGCTACAGGCTTCTAGCAAGAACCGTTCTTACCTACGGCACAAAACCACAACAGTGATTTATCAAGTTTGTTGTTTTAACCTTCAACAAGGACCAGCCGCAGTCAAATTTGATTCAACTAAAGTTGGAGAAACAAACACCCGCCAGCCACCTTTATGCAAAACTAGTTGCATGTCTGTCGGTGGAACCGGTCTCATGAACGTGGTCATGTAAGGTTGGTCCGGGCCGCTTCATCCAACAATACCGCCGAATCAAAATAAGACATTGGTGGTAAGCAGTATGACGATCACCACCTGTTGGTGTCAAAACCGGCGGATCTCGGGTAGGGGGTCCCAAGCTGTGCGTCTTAGGATCAATGGTAACATGAACACGGGATTTTACCCAGCTTCGGGCTCTCTTGATGAGATAATACCCTACATGCTGCTTGATTGACTTTAATGAGTATAGGGGTTACAAGAGTTGATCTACCTTGAGATCATATGTTGTGGTCTAAACCCTAGAGGTATGATGAGTAATGTCATAATCCCCTTATCGACTAGCCTAGCCTCGGTTTATATAATGTACCAGAGGCCTAGGATAACAAGAGTCCTAGCTGAATACTTCGGTGGGGAGGAGTCCTTGTCTTGATCACCAAGCCTTGTGGAATCTTCCTTGTATGCGGCAACTGTCCAAACTGGCCCATGAGTATACGGCCATGGGGGTCCTCGGCCCAATCTAACTGATCGGGAGACGACGTGGTGAGTACCCCCTAGTCCAGGACACCATCAGTAGCCCCCTGAACCGGTCTTCAAGTTGGGGGTGCTCCTCAATTCTTCCGAACTGTTCTTCATCTTCGGTCATCGGTCTTGAAAACTGGTTTAACAAATCTTCTCATCTTCGATCTTGAGGATCGCAAAGTAAATCCAAAGAGTTTATATGTCGGGTGAGGGAGTCCTGGACTAGGGGGTGTCCGGATAGCCGAACTATCATCATCGGCCGGACTCCAAGACTATGAAGATACAAGATTGAAGACTTCGTCCCGTGTCCGGATGGTGGCATGGAAGACAAGCTTGGCGATACGGATATGTAGATCTCCTACCATTGTAACCGACTCTGTGTAACCCTAGCCCTCTCCGGTGTCTATATAAACCGGATGGCTTTAGTCCATAGGACGAACAACAATCATACCATAGGCTAGCTTCTAGGGTTTAGCCTCCTTGATCTCGTGGTAGATCTACTCTTGTAATACCCGCATCATCAATATCAATCAAGCAGGCCGTAGGGTTTAACCTCCATCAAGAGGGCCCGAACCTGGGTAAAACATCGTGTCCCTTGTCTCCTGTTACCATCCGCCTAGACGCACAGTTCGGGACCCCCTACCCGAGATCTGCCGGTTTTGACACCGACATTGGTGCTTACATTGAGAGTTCCTCTGTGTCGTCACCGATAGGCTTGATGGCTTCTTCGATCATCAACAATGATGCGGTCCAGGGTGAGACCTTCCTCCTCGGACAGATCTTCGTATTCGGCGGCTTTGCACTGCGGGCCAATTCGCTTGGCCATCTGGAGCAGATCGAAAGCTACGCCCCTGGCCGTCAGGTCAGATTTGGAAGTTTGAACATCACGGCTGACATCCGCGGGAACATGACCTTCGATGGATTCGAGCCACAGCCGAGCGTGCCGCACTGTCCCGACGGGCATGACTTAGCTCTGCAGCCGGACAGTAACCTGGAGGCCACACACGAGTCCACTCCGATCTTCAATTCGGAGCAGGCTGCGCAGATCGAGGACGGGTGGCTAGACACCGCCTCGGGGGCTGCAACCTCTATGGCGATAGAGCCGAACACTGACCTTGTCCCTCATGAAGCTCGTGACCCCGAGGTGTCGGACTCCTTGCCGGACTCCGAACCTCCCGCGCCCCCTCCAGTCGAATCCGATTGGGCGCCGGTCATGGAATTCACCGCTGCGGACATCTTTCAACACTCACCTTTCGGCGACATCTTGAGTTCGCTAAAGTATCTCTCGTTATTAGAAGAGCCCTGGCCGGACTACGGTCAGGACGGTTGGGATGCGGACGACGAAGAAATTCAAGGCCCACCCACCACCCACTTAGTAGCCACTGCCGATGATCTAACCGACATGCTAGACTTCGACTCCGAAGACATCGACAGTATGGACGATGATGCCGGAGACGACCAAGAACTAGCGCCTACTAGGCACTGGAAAGCCACCTCGTCATATGACATATACATGGTGGATATCCCAAAGGATGGGAATGGCGAAGGAACAGCGGAGGATGACCCCTCCAAGAAACAGCCCAAGCGCCGGCGTCAGCGGCGACGCTCTAAATCCCGCCACAACATGAATGGAGATTCTGGCACCGGAGATAATAACACCCCAGACAGTGCCGAAGACAACCCCCTCCAGCAAGATTCAGCGTAGGAGGACGGAGACGCTAGCCCTCATGAGAAGGCAGCAGACGAAGAAGTAGAGGATTACATGCCTCCCTCCGGGGACGAGGAAAGCCTCGACGACGACGAATTCGCCGTACCTGAGGATCCCGTCGGACAAGAGCATTTTAAACGCAGGCTTATGGCCACGGCAAACAGCCTCAAGAAAAAGCAGCAGCAGCTTAGAGCTGATCAAGATCTGCTAGCCGACAGATGGACTGAAGTCCTTGCGGCTGAAGAGCATGAGCTCGACCGCCCCTCCAAAAGCTACCCTAAACGCAAGCTGCTCCCCCGATTAGAGGAGGAGGCATATGAACCTGCATCACCAGCAGACAATACGGCTGACCGACCACCCCGTGGCCGCGACAGAGAGGCCTCTAGGCCCTCCACATGAACCGTACCCCGGCATCGCTCGAAAAGCACAAGGCCACAGGCGAATTCTCCGGACTTGCGAGATATATTGGAGGATAAGGCAAGACAATCAAGATCGATCTATGGATCGCGTGGGTGCCCCATGATACGCGACGACAACCGTCGCGCCGGACACAGTAAGTCCGGCCGGGCCGATCAAAATACACAAAGCTCTTTTGAACTCCGTCGTGATATCACCCAATATAGAGGCGCCGCACACCCACTATGCTTCACAGATGAAGTAATGGATCATCAAATCCCCGAAGGGTTTAAACCCGTGAACATTGAATCTTATGATGGCGCAACAGACCCTGCGGTTTGGATCGAGGACTATCTCCTTCATATCCACATGGCCCGCGGTGATGATCTCCATGCCATCAAATATCTCCCACTCAAGCTTAAAGGACCAGCCCGGCATTGGCTTAACAGCTTGCCAGCAGAGTCAATTGGGAGCTGGGAAGACCTGGAAGCCGCATTTCTCGATAACTTCCAAGGCACGTACGTGCGACCACCAGACGCTGACGACCTAAGCCATATAATTCAGCAGCCAGACGAATCGGCCAGACAATTCTGGACATGGTTCTTAACCAAGAAAAATCAAATCGTCGATTGTCCGGATGCGGAGGCCCTCACGGCTTTCAAACATAACATCCGTGACGAGTGGCTTGCCCGGCACCTGGGACAGGAAAAGCCGAAATCCATGGCAGCCCTCACATCACTCATGACCCGCTTCTGCGCGGGTGAGGACAGCTGGCTAGCACGCAGCAACAACCTCAGTAAAAATTCTGGCAGTCCGGATATCAAGGACCGCAATGGCAGGCCGCGTCGCAACAAAAACAAACGCCGCATTAACGGCGAGAATAGTGAGGATACGGCAGTCAATGCCGGATTCAGAGGCTCTAAGCCCGGTCAACGGAAAAAGCCATTCAAAAGAACTACTCCGGGTCCGTCCAATTTGGACCGAATACTCGACCGCTCGTGCCAGATACACGGCACCCCCGAAAAGCCAGCTAACCACACCAACAGGGACTGTTGGGTATTCAAGCAGGCAGGCAAGTTAATCGCCGAAAACAACGACAAGGGGCTGCATAGCGACGACGAGGAAGAGACCCGACCGCCGAACAATAGAGGACAGAAGGGTTTCCCCCCACAAGTGCGGACGGTGAACATGATATACGCAACCCACATACCCAAAAGGGAGCGGAAGCGTGCACTCAGGGATGTATACGCGATGGAGCCAGTTGCCCCGAAGTTCAATCCATGGTCCTCCTGCCCAATCACTTTTGACCGAAGGGACCACCCCACCAGCATCCGCCACGGCGGATTCGCTGCATTGGTTTTAGACCCAATCGTTGACGGATTTCACCTCACCAGAGTCCTGATGGACGGCGGTAGCAGCCTGAACCTGCTTTACCAGGATACAGTGTGCAAAATGGGCATAGACCCCTCAAGGATTAAACCTACAAAGACGACCTTTAAAGGCGTCATACCAGGTGTAGAGGCCAATTGTACAGGCTCAGTTACACTGGAAGTGGTATTCGGATCCCCGGATAACTGCCAAAGCGAAGAGTTAATCTTCGACATAGTTCCGTTCCGCAGCGGCTATCATGCTCTGCTCGGACACACCGTGTTCGCAAAGTTTAACGCGGTACCGCACTACGCATACCTTAAGCTCAAGATGTCAGCCCCTCGAGGAGTCATCACGGTCAACGGAAACACTGAACGCTCTCTCCGAACGGAGGAACATACAGCGGCTCTCGCGGCAGAAGTACAGTGCAGCCTCTTAACGCAATTCTCGAGTCCGGCTGTTAAGCGACCGGACACGGCTAAACGTGCCCGGAGTAACCTACAACAAGACCACCTGGCACATTCCAAGCACGCGTAGCAATGCGGCCCCAACCCCAGCCCCTACAAAATTTCAAGACGGGTCCTTCACGTACATCATTACGCTCTGAAGATACCATGGGCATAGGGGGAGGGGCACGACCACGATAGGCCCATAATGCGGCTTAACCACACCAGAGGCTCACTAGTGTGTCGTTCTTTTTTCTTTTCTTTTCTTTTTTTTACCCACAGGACCCCGTTCATCAGAGGCCCTGTCCGGCAGTGGACCTGCCGAACTCATGATGCAACAGCCAGGGAAGGAGAAAGGCTACGACGAATATCCAGGTGGTCTCCATTATGAGCATTAAATCTGTTTTATACACCATTCCGCAGCCTACCCCTGGAGGGGGGACATGTTTAATAGTCCCATCCCTTGCTTACCGCACCATTTGTATCGTTCTGCATTCACAGCAGTATTTCTTGAATAAACAATGCACCTTTTTGCTTACAATTGCATTCCTTTCTTATACATATGTTCATTTATGACATGTTGCATCCGTACACTTTGGTACGGCTAAATACACCAGGGGCTTATGTTTCCCGCATCATGGTGCGATAAGTCCGAACACTTTCACAAGTGCGGCACCCCGAACTTATAGCATTATATGCATCGGCTCCGAATCATGTCTTGGGTCAATAATTGGGTTTGCCCGGCTCCCATGTTTTGGTACCTTATGTTCCGTTGTATCGGCTAAGGTAGCACTGGGAGAACCACTGCGATTGCGCCCCAGTTGAGCTGGGCGAGCGCCTCAGTGGAGAAAGCTAAAACTGACCGTCATGATGAGGCGAGAGCCGGTCGCTGTTTGAGAGGTTTTTTCGAGTCCCTAAAGACTTATGCCGCTTAGAGCGAGGAACCCGATTTGTCCGGCCCAGGCGTGGATAGCGCCCCAAATTCGGCCTTCCGAACACTAGGGGCTTCGCCGAAATTTAAAATTATAGAATTCTATGGCTAAGTGAGAGTGTTCAAGCATTATAAGTCCGGTTGCCTTGTTCGTTGTGTTGAGCGCCTCCCTAGATGGACCCAAAAATGGGAACAAGAGTGCTCAAATTTATCCCGAACACCCCAGCACTCGTGGCATGGGGGCCGAAGTCGACGACTTGCCATCTCTCAGATTTGATAAACGGCCGCACAGAAGGTAATATTTTAAATTAACAAGCATTGCTTAGCGCATATGAACAAAGTTTTCAGCGCACATGATAACAAAGTGCGAGTCTACTCGAATATTACATCTTTGGAGCACTCACCCGCAATAGTGCGGGCACCCTTCAGAATAGTCTTATAATACATCTCAGGAGTACGATACTCCTTGCCCAGCGGTGGCGCGTCCGTCACAAGCTTCGCAGCATCCATCTTGCCCCAGTGCACCTTTGCGCGGGCAAGGGCCCGACGGGCACCTTCAATACAGGCGGAGTGCTTGATGACTTCAACCCATGGACACACATCCACAAGCCGCCGCACCAGGCCGAAGTAGCTCCCAGGCACGGCCTCCTTCGGCCACAGCCGAACTATGAGGCCCCTCATGGCCTGTTCGGCCACCTTGTGGAGCTCGACCAGCTGCTTCAATAGGTCGCTAAGGGGCACCGGATGTCCGGCCTCAGCATACTGAGACCAGAAGACCTTCTCCGTCAAGCTCCCCTCCTCGGCCCGGTTGAAAGCGGCAGCATCGGACACGCTGCGAGGAAGATCTGTGAACGCTCCTGGAGAGCTCCGAATTCGGGTAAGTGATAGGTAATTCACACTCACATGCATACTTTGCATGAAAAATGCCTTACCCGCTGCTATTTTCTTCAATGCCTCGATTTCTTGGAGGGCCTTGTAGGCTTCGTCCTTAGCGGCTTTGGCACTCTCAAGAGCCGATGCAAGCTCAAACTCTCGAGTCTTTGAGTCATGCTCCAGGCTCTCATGTTTTTCCACGAGATCCTGGAGCTCTTGCTGTACCTCCGCCACCCGCGCCTCCTGCTTTTCTCGCTCGGTGCGCTCCGTGGCCGCATTACGTTCGGCCGCGACACCGCCTCCTTCAGGGTCGCCACCTCGGTCGTGGCACCTGCAATACCCATGTTATCCTTGTCACTTTTCTTGCAACCAAATCCTTTTCTGTAAGGTACAATCTTAAATACGGTGTTATTCACCTTCCTTGTCCTCGAGCTGCTTCTTGGCACAGCCGAGCTCGTTCTCGGACCGCTCGAGGATTTGCTTCAAAGTATTGACCTTTGCAGTCAGTGCGGCAGAGGTCAGCAGCACAGCCTGCAACCCCATATTGACATATTTCATAAACTCCTGCGTATATCTTTTTAGATCCTCAGTCCGGTTTTTCTTTCCGAATACCGAACCGAGCATCAGGGGCTACTATCTATGCGGTACTATTCTACATATATCAAAATTCTTACCTCAAAGCCTGTTAGAAGGCTGCTGCAGGCTTCGGTCAGCCCGCTCTTGGCGAGCTGAACCTTCTGAATCACCGCACTCATGAAAGTGCAGTGTTCCTCTTTGATGGAGGCGCCGTTGAGCGCCTCCAGCAAGCTATCCGGCGCCTCCGGTTGGACGGAGGCCGCTGGCATCGCGGTCTTGCCCTTCTTACGAAGGGGCCGCCCGACGGACTCCGGAGCCACTTCAGGTTCCGGTGCGGAGTCCGGCGCAAAGTCCGGGAGGTTTCCCTGCGGCACCTCCGGGGCCTCCCCCTCCTGGCGGGTCCCTTCCTGGGATCCCACCTCGGCATCATCCGCATCACGGGGGGTGGAGGCGGTCGGAAGGTAATCCATATCCGACGCACCCAAGGACCCGCTCGACGAAGCAGGAAAATCATCCTTGGGCGGACTGCAGGGTTGTATGCGGCATTAGAAAGACACTATGTGGCGAAAAGAAAAACCATGAAGTTATTCGGGGGTCCGGATACTTACGATCTCGCCAGGGGCTTGGCCCTTGGAGGCCAATCCTTGTCGTCATCACTGGCGTTGGCGGAGCAGTCCGGGGGAAGAGTCTTTCCCTTCTTGGACCCTTCGCCCCCCCTTGTTGGGGAAGCCTTCCTTTTCTTCCCTCCCCCCGCTGGGGGAGAGGCCTTCTTCTTCTCCTCCTCGCCTTTGTGGGAGGAGTCTGCCTCGGAGTCATCGTCCGATGACACCTGAAAATGGGAACTCTTCCGAGTGCCCGTGGCCTTCTTCTTGGCCTTCTTCTCCAGCACCATGTGGCGTGCCGGAGCCAGCAGCCCCGTTAAGCGGGCGTCCGCTGGGTCCTCTGGCAATGGGGCCGGACAGATAGTCTGTTCAGCCTTCTTCAGCCAGTCATGTCAAGGGAGATGGAGTTTAGATCCCGCATAGAGTCAAACTATGGAAAACAAGTGTCCCATAAAGGGCAAAATCGCTTACCTCGCTCACCGGGCGCTGCGAGCTGAATCCGCGATCTTCGGTAGCGGATGCGGGGGCCTCGGCACCTTTAAACAGCACCCTCCAGACATCTTCGTACGTAGTGTCGAAGAGCCCGCTCAAAGTCCGGTGCTGCGCCGAATCGAACTCCCACATACTGAATCCCCGTCGTTGGCACGGGAGAATCCGGCGGATAAGCATGACCTGGACTACATTGACAAGCTTGAGCTTCTTGTTCACTAGCTTTTTGATGCAGGCTTGGAGTCCGGTCAGCTCCTCCGAATCACCCCATGTCCGGCCGCTCGCTTTCCAAGAGGTGAGCCGTATGGGGATGCCAGATCTGAATTTGGGGGCCGCTGCCCATTCAGGGTCACGCGGCTCGGTGATATAGAACCACCCCGATTGCCACCCCTTAATGGTTTCCACGAAAGTGCCCTCAAGACAAGTAACGTTGGGCATCTTGCCCACCATGGCGCCTCCGCACTCCGCTTGGCTGCCCTTTACCACCTTCGGCTTGATACTGAAGGTCTTGAGCCACAGGACGAAGTGGGGCTGGATGCAGAGGAAAGCCTCACACACGACGATAAACACCGAGATATTGAGGATAAAATTCGGGGCCAGATCATGGAAAACTAGGCCGTAGTAGAACATGAGCCCCCAGACAAAGGGATGGAGTGGGAAGCCCAGTCCGCGGAGGGAATGGGGAAGAAATACTACCCTCTCATGGGGTCTGGGGGTGGGGATGAGCTCTCCCTCGTCGGGGAGCCGGTGCGCGATTTCGCTGGACAGATATCCGGCGCTGCGCAGCTTCTGGATGTGCCCCTCCATAATGGAGGAGGCCATCCACTTGCCTCCCGCTCCGGACATAGTTGGAGGAGGTTGAGGTGAGATGTGCGGACTTGGGCGCTGGAGCTCGAGTTCGCGAAGATGGATAAGCCAAGGAGGAAGAAGGTGCAGGTAAAAGGGTTGGATCTTTATCCCCTTATATGGGCGGACGGAAACATGCGTCCCCACCGGCCTGATAAAACTCGCTTATCTCCCAAGCGCCACAATCAATGGCACGGTTGGGTTACCCACGTCCGTATTGATGGGAATCCAGGAATAAGGGGAACACGATCTCTGCTCCGACAAGACGTGCCAAGGAAACCGCTTTGCTAAACACGCTGAGGTGGTATAATAAAAACGATTCGAGTAAAGGCTTGGTAGTGGTGTGACATCACGCCACGAAATACATCAGCAGATTGAACTTGTATAAATATTATTCTCTCTACGGTGGTATGTGGAATTTATTTTGCAGAGCCGGACACTATCCTGGTGTTCACAATCTTCTATAAATTATTCGGAGAAGGAACCCGCCTTGCAATGCCGAAGACAACATGCGCGCCGGACTCATCGTCATTGAAGCCTGGTTCAGGGGCTACTGGGAGTCCTGGACTAGGGGGTGTCCGGATAGCCGAACTATCATCATCGGTCGGACTCCAAGACTATGAAGATACAAGATTGAAGACTTCGTCCCGTGTCCGGATGGGACTTTCCTTGGCGTGGAAGACAAGCTTGGCGATACATATATGTAGATCTCCTACCATTGTAACCGACTCTGTGTAACCCTAGCCCTCTCCGGTGTCTATATAAACCGGATGGCTTTAGTCCATAGGACGAACAACAATCATACCATAGGCTAGCTTCTAGGGTTTAGCCTCCTTGATCTCGTGGTAGATCTACTCTTGTAATACCCGCATCATCAATATCAATCAAGCAGGACATAGGGTTTTACCTCCATCAAGAGGGCCCGAACCTGGGTAAAACATCGTGTCCCTTGTCTCCTGTTACCATCCGCCTAGACACACTGTTCGGGACCCCCTACCCGAGATCCGCCGGTTTTGACACCGTCATCGGGTATCCGTATTATGTCACACCTCAGGTTTGAAGTTATTCCCGGGCGGCAGTGTCCTCTTGCGTCCAAGCTCCAACGTCGGATTGCATTCGAGGTTTCTTTTGCAGCCAAGCACCAACGTCGGACTACTTCTGAGCTCCAACGCCGGAATGTATCCAAGCTCTAACGCCGGACTGTGTCCAAGCTCCAACACCGGACTGTATCCGAGCTCAAACGCCGGACTATATCCAAGATGTCATAGATCATCTGGGTTCAAAAAGTTGAAGGAGTTTAGCCGAGCTTAATGCCGGAAATGCCCTCTATGGAGCCAGCCACTAGCGCCCGAGCTTAATGCCGGATTGCTTCCGAGGTGGTGCACCATCCCTGACTGCACGCTGATTTTTTGATTGGTGCAATTTATTCTCTACCGAGATATATAGCCAGTAGCCATCAAGGTGTGTGCGTCGGTCTAAAACCCGAGATGCACCTGAAGGAAAACATGAAACCGTTGATCCTAGTTGCCCCTGAGACTCAGGTCGATGCGCGAAATCAGCCTAAGGATAAACTCCTAGCTCGGCAGCATACATAGGAATAGAAACGCAGTGTGCAAAGTCCTCGAGACTCAGGTTGGGTGCGGCCAACCAACCTGAGGATAATAATCTCCTCGAAAACTATATTGCACTTTAAATTTTCTACATTGGACAGGCAATGAAGTAGCCCCCGAGACACTGGTCGGGTGGCGACACTAGATCAGGGGATCGATGTACCCCTTTAATATTTGTAAATAATAAGCACGAAGCCCAGTAGCCCCCGAGCCTTAATGTGGGCACGGGTGGCCAAATTAAGGATCAATATCCAAAGTAAAATCACAAATTATGTGTAATGATTCTATGTATCCAAGTACTTTACATCATCAATGCTCGGATCCGCATTGTACAAAACTTTGTTGACCGGCCATCGGCTTCAACCTCCTCGGCCAGTAGCCGGGGAGAGTTTGTCCCACTTTATGAAGCTTTTATGAGGGCAAAGATTTACGGCAAACAAGGCAATCCGGCCATATGGTTTTATAAACAAAGGTACATAGAGAGACATGTTATATTATTGTTTTAACATAAGAAACATCATCCAAAGAAAATAGTCCCGCTATCGGTTCCTTTCTTTGGGTTGTCATGCTAAGCATGATCATGAAACCTCAGCTCCGATCAATGTGGGAGGAAAATACTGAGGATTTTAGTTCGGGAAAAGCTTCCAAACTCTGTGGTCTAGATGAACCCAAATTTTCACTTCCGTTGTGACCGTTTATAATCTGAAAGTGGCCCATCGTCGGCTTATACCCACTTGTAGATGCTATGCATGGTGTTTCCGAAATAACAAAACAAACCTTAGTCGGCGTCTCGGTGCCCGAAGGCGGTTGTGTTGGCGAAAATGAGGCAATCAGATATGCGGGCTTTATAACTTTCACTTAGTCATAGGAGCTTAAAGTTGGGAGGCCAGCAAGTAGCCCCCCGCTTAGTGTTCGGCGACAGCCGAGGTCCAGCCGTAAACACTTCGGCCAATGTTATGAACGGCCCGTCATTTAACATAGTCACTGAATCGCTGACCAGTTTATGCTTTATTGTGACAGTCAGTTTTCGGCTTTCTCCACCGAGGTGCTTAACCATGCGAGCTGGAAGCACAATCGCAGTGGTTCTTCTTTTGCACACCTAACCGAACAAAGCGGAATGTAGGAGGCAAGCACAGAAGCCAAGCAACCCAACTATCGACCGAAGACACAATTTGAAACCGATGCATATATAGCAATATCCGAGAATTTTTGCCGAATCTCTAAAGGTGTCCGGCATTGCACTCCGAAATTTATGCGGACAACACACAAATAGTTGAAAAGTGCCATAGGATTGCAAAACCAAAAAACGTCAGTGAAAACTCGACGTCCAAACTAGATTAATTGTTCGGTGCCAATCAGAAATTGGTCTTAGAGAAAAACTTGTGCTTATGTCGTGCTTTAACATGACACGTCCTATCTCAAGACTTCAAGTGGGTCAGCCTACGGCTTCAACCTCCTATCCCAAAGGCAGAGTACTTCTTGCTAGGTCAGTTTAGCAAACTGTAGCGGCTTTGAGAGGGAAATCCGGCTATTGACCACACACCCGCATTGAAAAAGGAGTGATAGAAAAAAATGGACTTAGCAACGACTAGGAAGAAGAACACTTATTATAAAACAGCTCACATAAATTTAAGAGCCCCCAAGTTACTTGGGTAAAAGAATTTTATGTATAATGATTGTATGTACCAAAGTACCTATATCATATCTATGTCCACCCGAACTTTATACGCGTCTTAACCGACCGTCGGCTTCTCCCTCTTCGGTCAAGGACCGAAAAGTGTTATGTACTCCCCCTGTCGAGAATATCAATGGTGTTTCCGATAACCACGCAATCAGGCCATAAGGCTGTAACAGACAAAGCGCGCTCAGGGAACTTATGCTATATTACTGACAAAGTGTAAGAAGCATCTTCGAAGAAAATAGTACCCCCACCGATGCCTTTCTTCGGTTGATCATTATTATTATGACACTTGTGCAATAGATTTTTTGTATTCATGAGTTCCGTTGTGTGCCGACTATTGTTGAAAACAGTAAGAGTGCTAGCTTTCGGCTTCACCCAGTCTGAGGTCCGGCTCGGATGAACCGATCGTGACAATCGCAGAGGTGCTCCCTTTACTCCCTAGCCGAACAATCGGGAACATAGGGGTAAGCACAGGAGCCAGGCAACCCAGCTTGCAAATCGCTTAAGTCAACATGGTGCATATTGTGGCATAATACACGAACAAGGCACTACTAGGAAAAGGGCTATAGATAGGACTGATTCTAATGGCGCACCAGGTAAGTAGTGTGCCACTACTATATACTAATGGCGCACCGGTTTCTCGTGCGCCATTAGTGTGGAAGACACTAATGGCGCACTGTGCTCACGGTGCGCCACTACTATTGATTTTTTTTCCCCATTTTTCCATACAAACTAATGGCGCATGGATGGCAAAGTGCGCCATTACTAGTTAGAACTAGTAATGGCGCACGACCAAGACAGTGCGCCATTAGTATATAATTTTTTTTTACTTTTTTGCAAACCTACTAATGGCGCACTATGCCAAAGTGCGCCATTAGTAGTTTAAACTACTAATGGCGCACTGTGCCACGGTGCGCCATTATCATAAAAATTATTTTTTTTACTTTTTTGCAAAACTACTAATGGCGCATGTCACTGTGGTGCGCCATTAGTATGTTGGGTTACTAATGACGCATGGCTTAGTGGTGCGCCATTAGTAACCTGGGACCAGCTAGATATTTTTGGACAGCCACACCTACACACTCACTTTCCCCACTTCATTCCCCCCACCTCCTTCTCTAAGCTTGTCGGCTGCCTCCTCCTCCTCACCTCATTTGCACCATAGATTCATCAAAATTAAGTGGTGAAATTACCTTTTTTGATAGGTAAGTAAGGGGAAAGCTATCTTCATGTTGTAGATCTACTTTTTTTCTCCCTAGCTCGCTCCAACAACGTGCACATGCACTTTTTGTGGCCTAGCTAGATCTATGTATGTTTGTGGTGTTTCTTGTGTTTGTGGTGTTGCATATATGTTTGTGTTTGCAGGTACCGGTATTTGAAATGCGATAGTTGCCAATATTTTGCCGGAATGTTGATTCATTTCCGTTTCGGCGAGAATTTTGGCACTATGCATTCTTTTTGGTCCTATTTTTAGGGAAGGTCATGCCAAATTTTTTCTTGGTTCTAAAATATCGTTTTGCTCTACCCCGCAGGCGACCATGGTCCGCACGATGACCGAAGGCATCGTGAATAGGTTTTTGAGCTCCGCGAAGGCCGAGATGCTTCAAAAGAACGAGACGGAGATAAGATGTCCGTGTCGAAGATGCAAGCTGAAGAGCCTTATTGCGGACCCGGATTCCGGGCAGGTGCGGGACCACCTGCTCTTGCGTGGTTTCATGGATGGCTATCGGTGGCAAGGTGATGAAGATGACTATGAAGTCGTCCATGGGGGCCGGGCAAGAAATGAGGAAGGGCAACAAGACAACCACCACGGCGAGGGCGGGCGAGAAGACGAAGAATCTCCAGGACATGATCACGACGGTGATGATGTACACAATCATCATGTAGAAGATGTCGTACATGATGATGAGGAAGATCAAGACGAAGGGCATGATCATGAAGATGAAGATGCCGGAGCAGACGACGATGGAGGCTGGGTGCAGGACCCTCATATTCAAGAGCTGCTTCGCAAGCAGACGGATAACGCAAGAGCTGCCGCCCGAGAGAAAGCCAAGCTGGATCAACTGGAGATAGACGCGGTTACTCCATTGTATGAAGGATGCAGGCCCGAGGATACCCGCCTGAAAGTAACGCTCATGGCTCTGGAGATGAAGGTAAAACACAAAATGACCGACGCATGCTTCGACGAGAACATGTCATTCTGGCACGAACGTCTTCCCAAGGGGAACAAGTGCCCGACCAGTTTCGAGGAGGCGAAGAAAATCGTGTGTCCTTTGGATTTACCGCACGTGAAATACCATGTGTGCATGAACAATTGCATCATTTATCGGGACGAGCACGCGGAATCTACCATATGTCCGGTGTGCGGCGTCACTCGATACAAGAAGAGGAAGAAAGCTCCTCGAAAATCGGTGTGGTACTTTCCGATCACTCCTCGTCTGCAACGGTATTTCGCGGACCCTAAGGTAGCAAAGCTCCTGCGTTGGCACGCGGATAGGGAGGAGAAGAAGCGGGAAGATGACGGAAATGATCCGGAGATAAATAAAAAAGACAAGATGCTGAGTCACCCTAAGGATGCGAGCCAGTGGCAAGCGTTGAACTTCGAATACCCAGAATTTGGGAAGGATCCAAGGAACATCGTGCTGGGCGCGAGCACCGATGGAGTCAATCCATTTGGCAGCCAGAGAAGCACACATAGCACCTGGCCTGTGTTTGTGTGGATGTACAACCTTCCCCCCTAGTTGTGCATGAAGAGGAAGTACATTCACATGAGTATGCTAATTGAAGGGCCGAAACAACCAGGGAACGACATCAATCTGTATCTGGGGCTGCTGAAGGAGGAGCTAGACACGCTGTGGAAAACGCCAGCCAATACGTGGGACGCCGCAGAGAAAGAATATTTCCCTATGAGAGCCGCACTGCTCACGACGGTGCACGACTATCTCGGTTACGGATATCTCGCGGGGCAGGTAGTCCATGGATTTTCTGGATGCGTAAGGTGCATGGATGACACAACGTATCGCCAGCTAGATAGAGATCCCGGGTCTTCGAAAACCGTGTTCATGGGACATCGAAGGTGGCTTCGCAATGATGACCCGTGGAGGAAACGCAAGGATCTGTTCGATGGTGAAACCAAACCCCGAAAACGCCCGTGTACGAGGAGCAGCGAGGAAATAGACGAGCTGTTGAAAAATTGGAAAGACTGCCCACTTCCGAGAAAAAAGGCGCCAGAGCCGGGAAAAAGCGAAAGGCGCCAGAGCCACTGCTGAAGGTATGGAAAACGAGGTCTGTTTTCTGGGACTTGCCGTACTGGAAGATCCACCGTGTGCCTCACAGCCTTGATGTCATGCATATCACGAAGAACGTGTGCGAGAGTCTGCTTGGTACCCTGCTCAACATGCCAGAGAGGACCAAAGATGGACCGAAAGCAAGGGCAGACTTGAAATCAATGGGCATCAGGCAGGAGCTTCACGCTAATGATGATGATGATGATGATGATGATGATGATGATGATGATGATGATGATGATGAGGCGAAGCAGGACACAGAAAGTCGTCGCAAAGGCAAAAAGGCCAAGAAGACCGGAAATGACTACCCTCCCGCGTGCTTCACTCTAAGTCAGGAGGAGATCGAGCAGTTTTTCACCTGCCTCCTAGGAGTAAAACTTCCTTACGGTTACGCGGGGAAGATAAGCAGATACCTAGACCCAGCGAAGCAGAAGTTCAGCGGGATGAAGTCTCACGACTGTCACGTGCTGATGACGCAGATACTTCCAGTTGCAATCCGTGGGATCATGGACGCGCACGTCCGTGAAACGCTATTTGGCCTATGCAACTTTTTCGACGTCATCTCTCGGAAGTCGATTGGCGTGAGGCAACTCAGAAGGCTACAGGAAGAGATCGTGGTGATACTATGCGAGCTTGAGATGTACTTCCCGCCCGCATTCTTCGACGTTATGGTGCATCTGCTGGTCCATATCGTGGAGGATATCATCCAACTCGGGCCGACGTTCCTGCACAGCATGATGCCGTTCGAAAGGATGAATGGTGTCATCAAAGGATACGTTCGGAACATGTCACGTCCAGAGGGAAGTATAGCCAGGGGCTTTCTGACCGAAGAGTGCATCTCCTACTGCACGAATTATCTAGGCATCGAGAACCCCGTTGGTCTGCCCGTCAACAGGCACCTCGGCAGGCTCGCTGGATGGGGTCACCGTGAGGGTCGCCGCGAAATGCATGTCGACTACGAGGGTCGACTCGCCGACTTTGAAAGAGCAAACCTAGTCGCGCTACAACACATAGACGTGGTCGATCCTTGGGTGGTAGAGCACAAAACCTTTATTGAGAAGACGTACAATGACCGAGGCCAACAGAGGACGGACGGAGATATACTCAAAGAGCACAACTCATGTTTCACGCGTTGGTTCAAGCAGAAGCTTCTGTCGTACCCTTTACATGAGGATTCTTCCGCGGAAGAACAACTCATATTCGCCTTGTCACAGGGCGCCGAGCACAACCTGATGACCTATGAGGCGTACGATATCAACGGCTACACATTCTACACCGAGGACAAGGACATGAAGAGCGATGGTTATCAGAACTCCGGGGTAACGATGGAATCCTACACCGGCAACGACAAGGACAGATACTACGGAAGGATCGAGGAGATCTGGGAGCTGAGCTACGCTGGAGAGAAGGTCCCGATGTTCCGTGTCAGATGGGCCAAGAGCGTCCTAAAAGAAGACCGGTATTTCACCACCATGGTTATACCCGAAGCCAAATCCAAGACCGCGGGCGCAAACGTCACCGCGAAAAATGAGCCATGGGTACTGGCTTCCCAAGTGGACCAATGCTTCTTCATTACCGACCCGTCAAAACCCACTCGTGTTGTCGTGAGGAGAGGCAAAAGGAAGATCATCGGAATGGATGGAGTAGCCAATGAGCAAGACTTCAACAAGTACGGCGACCCGAAGATCGAACATGACGACGACGATGAAGTAGCAGCACACACCACAAGAAGAAGCAGGACCACCCTACCTAAAGGACGTCCGTTCCACAGAAGAACTCCATTGGCGAAAAAGAAGGGCAAGAAGATTGTGAACAGATAGCTAGCTAAGATCGATTGTATTTAAATCATAGTCTTCATTTCTCGATTGTATTTCATAGGCACTTTTTGATATCATGAATATTTTTAAATTTCATGGGAACTTTTTGAATTCATGAGGACACTTGATCTCGATCCCCCTCCATCTCGATCTCGATTCCCCCTCCATCTCGATCTCGATCCCCCTCAATCTCGATCCCACCCGCACCCTCCCCCGCTAGCTCCACCGCCGCCGACGAGCATATTTTTTAAAAAATTATTAATGTTTTTACAAAAAAATATTACTGTTATGATTTAAACAAGTTTGAACATATTTAAACACAAAAAATAAATATCAAACATCATTTAAAATGCATAAAAATATTGGGGGGCCTGGGAATTGAACCCAGGACCTCCTGGTGTGTGTGCTGCATGCTGACCAGTCGGGCTAGTGGGCGAGTTCTGATGTAGATAGGGTTAGGTGGTATATAACCTGACAAGTCGGGCTAGATTAAAACAAAATTCTAATGGCGCACCGAGGGGAGGTGCGCCATTAGAATAGTTGTACTTATGGCGCACGAGGGGGTGGTGAGCCATTAGAACCCTCCCCCCACTCCACCTACTGCCCTCGCACTGCGTCCTCCCTCCCTCCCTCGCCAGATTCCCCTCGATCGACCCCAACCGTATGCCGCCGCCGCAGCCGCCGCCTCCATCCGACGCAGCCGCCCACGCGCCCCCGCCGCCTCTCTCAACCCTTCCTCCCCCTCGAGCACCACCTCCCCCGAGCCCCGCCTCCCCCACGAGCGCCGCCCCCTCCGTCCCCTCCATCCCCTCCGTCCGCCGCGCTTGCACGCCCTAGGGTTCCGGCTTCAAGGTGGGTGGCAAGCTCGACACGCCGCCTCCTCCTCGACGCGCCACCTCCTCCTCGACGCACCTCCTCCTCGACGCACCGCCTCCTCCTCGACGTGTCGCCTCCTCCTCGACGCGCCGCCGCCCGCCGCCTCCTCAATGTCGGCACCCTCCTACGGCAGCCTGCCGTTATCCCACAGGTGATTCCTCACCTCTCCCCCCTTCCCCTCCTCCCCCCTAGGCTACCTCCTGCAAGTACCACAGCCCTCTTCCCCCGTGTTCTAGGGTTAGCATCTCTTCAACTGTTTTTGCTGCTGTTTGGTTCTGAAGATGAGTAGCAAGTATAGTAGGAAGATGATGCATAGTATTGATGAATTTTTTCTTATGAAACTGAAATTATTAACTCCCTCTGTAATTTGTAAGACCAATTTCCTAAGTAATGAAGAATTTATATACCAGAACATAATAAGAACCCTAATTAGTACAGTTTCCGTTAGCACACTGGTAAGATATAACTTACAACTTTACAAGTATCTCTAGTCAAGTCTGATATTGCTTTTGCTTATATGCGGTCAATTTCTCAACTTGATAACTAGTAGATCAGTAGTTTATATATTGTCACATTGACTAGGTTTCATACAAAAAAAATCCAGGTTACATAAATTTGTAATTTTATATGGCAATATTATATAGTGGTGAAAGGCTCAGCTCTGTCTGACTAATGCTATGCAATGTTATAAAATGGCTAACAGCCACACATGTGAATCTGTTCTTGATACACCTTTTCCCTTTTCTTAGAATCATCATATACATCTGCATATTTCAGGTTTCCAAGGAGGTAAAGGAATTGAAGTTCAGACAGTGCAGCAGCAGCAACACCTCCAAGGTGAGAAATATGTTCAGTTAGGTACAGTTAGCATCATGTAAGAAAATGGCCATAATGTGCCCTGATAATGATGTATTTTGTCATAAAAATATATAGTGGACTGCCATGATAATGACATGGTCCTGTGTTTGCAAGCTGTCATAATCTTCAGTTTACTTGACTTTTGAGCCTGCTAGTAGTTTACTTCCATGAGTTGTTTTATTGACATGGCACATTTGCAATGGAGTTTTATATATCTTTAGCCACTGTTCATTAACAGCAAGTCAGTTTTGTTTATAGTTGAAAGTAAGTGTGTGGTTTGAAATTTTGACTGTTGGGGCGTAGTATTGTAACTAGAAGACCATGTATTTTCAGAATTGAGCTAAAGATTTGGGGGGTAGTATTTCTGATTTTAGAGCACCTTTGCTGGATGTATTTTACAGCAGCTGTTGGAATCAAAACAATGCTTGTGGGCTGTCCTGTTAAGTTGAGTGAGTCATTAGAGGGCAGATAGAGTGACCCACACCAATTAATGTTTATGAAGAAGAAGAATAAACCTGTTGCTGCTGCTGTTATGCAACCTGGGAGGTTCTGGTTTGCTGTATCTCCACCAGTTTGGGTTGGTGAATGTGGATGATTTTTTTATCCTGTGAACTCATTGTACTGCTACAAGAATTTGGTATCATCATGCTGTAATTTTGTTAACATTCTGGTTTTGTTAGATAGTGGCTACACTAATCTAGAGTGATAAAATTTTCCTTCCCATTTGGTATCATCATGTTCAGTGTATACAGTTATAACATCATGTGGGTTTTTTAAGAATGTTTACAGCTCCTGTGGGTTTTAACATCATGTGGGTTGGTGAATGTGGATGATTTTTTTATCCTATGAACTTGAATGTTGCAATGCTGTTTTCTTCAGAGGCTACTGTCAAAAACTTGAGCAAAGATAGGCCCTTGAGTTTGCCGGAATGTCGATTAACTTCCGTTCTGGCAAATTCGGGTACTCCATATGTCCTATTTTCAGCAAAGGTCATGCTAAAATTTTCCGTGAATTTTAGCATGACTTTGCTAAAAATAGGACATATGGGGTACTTGCGACTAATGCATGGGCCGGGGTATCTTAGTACTTAGTTAAGTAGGATCAACTGCCCTGCCATTCTTGTTGCATTAAACCATAGGTGGCAATAGAGCCAAGTGATTAGGCCCAACTTAGAATTCTCCTTAGCATCGATAAACCCTAGATGATAAACCCAACATAGGTGGCAATAGAGCCAAGTGATTAGTGCCAAGTGATTAGGCCCAACCTAGGGTGCCTCGGCATCGATAAACCCTAAATGATGAAAACTTAACTTGGTTGCCCCGGATGCCTCGGTGTCGATAAGAACCTAAACGATGTACGCTTAGGCTTTTAGGTGCCTCGGCGTCGACAAACCCTAAATGATGAAAGCTTAGGCTTTTAGGGTGCCTCGGTGTCGACAAACCCTAAATGATGAGACCATGATCTTGTTCCTTGACAATAACCAACTTTTTGACCAAACTTTTTTCCTATTTAGAGCGAAACATGGCCCACAACGATGAGGCCGGTGGTTCGGGCGGCAAGCAATTCTGGGAGCTGTCCCAGGAGATGGAGGAACAACCTCACCGCTATGAGGACGCCGCGGAAGACACCGATCCTGATTACACAACCCCTAGTGGCGTCGGGGATGACACCACTGATGGTGCCGCCGAGGATGCCACCACTGATGATGGCGGCGCACACACAGATGGCAGCCAATCGAAGAAGCAAAGGAAGGACCGGCGTCCGAATGCGCTCCGCACCGTCAAGGAGGAATTCACTCAAGTGGACTCCGACGGGAATCCAACGGAGCCCAAACATATAGTCAAGGGGTACTCGGTTCAGCTCGGGTGCATTCTCCGGAGCACCGTCTCGATCAACACCGAGAACCTTAGGCATAAGGACCGAGGGAATTTGCGCAACCTCCTCTTCACGAAGCTGCACGAACGATACAAGTTCCCCGCCGAATTTGAAAACACACGCCTCTCAGGGAATAAAGTGAACAGTGCCGCCCTCACGAAGATGAGCACGGCCCTGTCTACTTGGAGAAGCGCGGTGAAGAAAATGATTGATAAAGGTGATAGTTATGAGAAGATCAAGGCGAAATATCCTTTGATGAGCGAAGATGAGTACAAGGAGTTCAAGATCAAGTGCTCGACCAGTGCAACCTCCGAATCAAGTCAGTGGGGGAAAGAAATGCGGGAGTTGAACTTAGGGGAACACAAACTCGGTCCCGGCGGTTACAGAGTGGCGGAGCCTATATGGGACAAGGAGGACGCGGAGCATGCCGAGCAAGGCCTACCGCCCCGCTTCGAGAAATACAGCGGTAACAAGCAGACCAGGAACTATGTCAGGGCCCGGTACAAGGAGGACCCGATAACAAAGGAGCTTACCACGGATCCGAAGACCAGGGCGCTTGAGCTTGTTCTGGTAAGGAATACACCCCCGCGTAATTAGCTCCATATGGTTGCACTCTAACTAATCCCCAATATTTCTAAATGGTTCACGTTCCTTTCGCAGGAAACTGAAAGCAGTAGCGCGGGGTCGTCTCAGAGCTCCCCTTTCGACAGCCCTTTAAATAGGGCGTTGAACATAATGAAAAGCAAGGATAAGCTCACTAAGCCGACGTCAGCTGGTCGTGTGGCCGGCAAAGGCTTGTCCACAAAATGGGGGTCATACTATACCGCTGGTGTGCGGAAGGAGAAAAAGGCCAGCTCGGAAAGCCAGACGCGCGAGGTTGAAGCACTCAAGGCACAAGTGGCGCGGATTCCGGAGCTTGTCCAAGAGCAAGTGGAACAACAACTGGGAACGAAGCTCAATGCCATCGTGCCTATGTTGATTCATGGGCTGACGACATGGATTGCGGGCGGCCAACAGGGGCCTCCCCCGGTTCCCAGCTTCACGGCCAGCAACTCGCACAACGCGCATGCGGCGCCATTGGTGTCTCCGGCGGCGCCATTGGTGTCTCCGGCGGAGGCGGTATTCGTGTCTCCGGCGCCGGCACGGGCATTGGAGCTTAATGCACCCGGGTGTATGTCGGCCGGCACCTCGCCAGCAAGCTCCCCCTCCATCAGTTGCATGCCCGTCGTTGGCGGTGCCTCGACATTAGCCGAGCTCGACGGCATCACGGTAAGTAAGCCTCTCGGCCGATGACTTCATCTCCTTGCCTTTGACTGGGCATCCCTGACGCCCTGTACATGTTTTTGCAGGGCACCGCTGACGTTCCTTGCACTCTTCTACACTTCATGGGCGCCGAGTTGGTCGATGTCGCCAAGGGCAGAATCATTCAACCGGGCAACCGCATGTTCCACGGTAATCCGATGCCACCCACAGTGTATAGGGTTGAAGTGGTTCGGGTGCTGCCAGGCTCCGACGAGCTGTTACCTCCGGTTCGACCTGCTGGGGCCGACGAAGAAGATGAGATGACCCTCAGCGCTTGCGTAAACTGGCCGCTGCTTTGGCCGAAGAGCTAGATTCGTTTGGGGGCAGGGGACACCACCCCACAGACAAGACCGCCAGTCGTGCCGGCGCCAAGCCATGGCAAGAACGCCGCAAGGCTACCGGACCTGCCGGACATCCCTATGTTGGACATCCCTATGGCACAGGATCCGGACAGCCCTATGGCACAGGATCCGGACAACGACGACAACGATGATGGTACATTTACCAAAGTCGATAAGTACTTTGCCGAACATGGGTACGCTGACGAGTTCTGCGGGCCTCTTTCTCAAGAACCCAACCAAGACGACCGCAATCTAGCTGGTACGGCGGAGAAATCCAATTGCAATAGGCGTCGTCTGGCGTTCAGTTCTCAGGAGACGCCTCCAGCTCCCGCCTTCACCTAGCCTCAGATAGCTGAGGTGCGAAATATTATCAGCCCCAACACGCTCAAGAAAGCGGTCTGTGAGCAGAACTCGGTCCCATTACAGGAGATCAAGAAGGGACGGAAACGAAAGACTAACAAGGGCGCCGGTGCGAGCCAGCCGGCACCGAGTTCGATCCGTGCTCAGGACGGGCCACCTTCACCTAAGGATATCTCGAGGAGGGTGCATGTGGTGGGTAGGGCGATGCTACCGCCAAATATGCTGAATGCTGCAACCGGTGCTATGCGGAGTCTGCACGACAGTGTTCTTTCTTTGGAGAAGCGGCGTCTGAGAGAGAATGATGTGGCATACCCAGTTTTTGTGGCCAAGGTGCCAGAGGGCAAGGGCTTTGCGGATGGCGACATCGGGGGTACGATCGTCCTGCGGTTTGATGACATCTTTGCTATGTTTAACCTTCATCCGCTGCACTACACCTTCGTTCGGCTGTTTTCGCTGAGTATGGAGATGCGGATCATTAGAGACAAGACCCCGGACATCGTGATAGTCGACCCCTTCTACATGCGTGCCAAGCACTTGAACAGCGCTAGGGACCGCCAAGTTGCGAGTTCACACCTCGAAGGCGTCATTCTGGCAAACCCAGATAAGGATAACTTCCGTGTGGCTTACTTTCCCGAGTAAGTCATCCCTTAACCGCCCCGTAACATATGATTTCTTAGATTTTGATCGTTCTTTTTTTCTAACATTCCGTGTTCTGTGCAGTGACACACATTGCACACTCATCCTCTTAAGCCCGAAATATTCCATGGCCACGTATTTCGACCCGAACCGTAACTCCAAGATAGACTACACAAATGTCAAGAAAGTTCTTGATGATGTTCTCCCCGGCTACGCCAAATCTGGAGGCACCTTCACCAGGGCAGTTCGTAAGTACGGCAAGCACATGTTCTCACACAATACGAAGTTCTGCTGTGTCAAGCAGCCGCCTGGCGGTCAGAAGGATGCCTACTACGCCCTCCATCACATGCGGGCGATCGTAAGGGACCATCATCAACTTCTGCTACCAGATAATCTCAAAGATTGGGCCGCGAGCTTGTCGGCAGTCCAGGACGCGGACCTCAGACAAGAATTCTTTCGCATCCAGTCGGAGTTTGCGGACATCATCCATCAAGATGTCCTTCATACCTCGGGGCAGTTCTTCGTCAGATATCAACCGTCCAACAGTGAGATAGATGAAACGCTACAAATGCAGGGTGACAACGACCGCGATTTCATGACCATCATGACAGACGGTGGCTTCATCCATGCTCCTGTCCGATGAGTCGAGTCGAAAGTAGTGATGTGTAGTTCTGAAACATTGATTAGCTCATGTTGTAATTAAACTTTAATGAACTCGTATGTCTCTTTGGTTTGGACAGTCGTTCAACTTAGATGTAATCGATGCTATTTATTAGTAGGACCATGAATCGTGCTATTAATGTCTTGCTATTCTCTTTTGATCCTTTTGTTGCATACTTACATATTGCTTATGTATTGTCTGTTGTTTGGCTTGTGCATAGAGATTCCGTCGTATGTCATGTACAAGGGTAAGGTTCCCGGAGTCTACGACGACTGGGAGGAGTGTCGGAGATAGGTTCACCGTTTCAGTGGTAACAGTTACAAAGGGTACACCACTAGGGCGAAGGCCGAATCTAGATATGCCCGCTATCTAGTAGGAGAGAGGAGGGAGCGTTGGAGGAACCGGATGAGGACCAGTTTGATCGCGATGATGCTCATCGTGATGACCACAACTCTCTTTTATGTGATGGTAGTTTAGATGATCGATATCGACTTGTAATGTGAAGACAAACTCGATACTCGCGGTCTTGAGACTTGTAATGTTTTATCTTTGTTCGGTCTTTTGAATTCGGAGACTAATATGATGAATTGTATTTGGAGACTAATCTTCTATTGTATTCGATTAATCTGATGTTGTTGTGTGCTGCTGTCTATATTCTGTCCAATAATATATTTTGTAACATGTGCAAAAATCAGAAAAGCAAAAAAAAACAAATATTCATACTACTGGCGCATCAAGGCAGAGTTCGCCATTATATGCCAAAGGATACTAATGGCGCATCAAGGTAGAGTGCGCCATTAGTGTGACAAAGCACATGGTTACATATGGCCCCCCGGGGGGGCATACTAATGGCGCATGGAGTTACATACTAATGGCGCACTGCCAGGTGCGCCATTAGTATACCAGATACTAATGGTGCACCAGTGGTGCGCCATTAGTAAAAAATTCTAATGGCGTGCTACCAATGGCGCACCGGTAGTGTGCCATTAGTAGGCAAAACCGGTGCGCCATTAGTAGGCCTTTTCCTAGTAGTGAGGAATTAAGCTGTACAAGTATAATCATATGCAAGAGGAAAATCTCCATCAAGGGAGTCCCCAAATAAAAGGGGTATTTGAATACGTGTGTCACAAACAAAGTTTTGACAAGGAACTTTGTCACAAACAACTTTGTGCCAAAAATTATAATGCTTCTTCAAACCGAACAAAATTTAAGACTGAAAGTTTTTTAGCATGAAAGCAACTTAGCTGGTTGATATGTTCTGCATTGATGACGCGGTCCGAGCTTGATGCGGGACAAGTTTCTAGCCTCCAGGGTGGTCCCGAGGTGGCCGAGCAGAGAGTTCAGCACCCCGAGAAGATAAAGCCCCCAGCCACAGTAATGGAGCAGGTCGGCGCGCCAAGGCGACAACACAATTCGGTCGAAGGAGGCGACAACGCGGCTTAGTCTGAGTCAATTGGCTGCACAGATAAAATAGTGCAAACCAAAGGTAATGACAATATAAAGATAATAATGTATATAAAAAATTCTTCTACTT
Source organism: Triticum aestivum (assembly GCF_018294505.1). Lineage (NCBI taxonomy): Eukaryota > Viridiplantae > Streptophyta > Magnoliopsida > Poales > Poaceae > Triticum > Triticum aestivum. The sequence goes on from NC_057798.1 coordinate 89,579,889, forward strand.
ATTTAATACAAGTGAAGGAAATAATGAAAGAGATGTGGCCTGAGCATCGAGGTCAATGTTCATGCAGGGCGTCAGCGTGACACAGTGAAGGCTTGACAAAGCCTGAATTCATAGGTCGGTCCGAGTTCCGGATACGGCGTTCGCCGAACTATGCACGGAAACTGACCGAACCACCACGCAATCGTCTCTAAAGCGGCCACCATTTGATAGACCTATGTGTCATTTGCTCGTTTGGAAAAAATGATGGAACAAAGCAGAGTAATAATTCCTTGGAAAAAATGAACCCAAACGAGCAAAGATTGCTAGGATTAATAGCATCTAGTTTATTTGTTGTAGCGGTCCGAAGAAAGGTTACTCCCAAAATTGGGACTCGATCCGCACACCCATTGCCTGATGGGTGATGAAGCGATGGCATGGCGATCCTGGCAAAGGTTGGCTCGCCACGGCGAAGCCCGTGGTCCAGCTAATGTGATGAAGCTGGTCGGCTGGTGACGCCGAAGTCTCCGAAGTAAGTTGATGAAGATGGTGAAGTCCTCAGTCTAGCCGAGGTGACGGAGCAGGTCGATAAGGAGACGTTGCAACTGTCGTGTCAGCCGAGGTGTTGAAGTAGTACGGCGTGATGGACATCGGCTTGAAGAAGCAACAGTGCGGCTATGCCGAGGCAGGTCGTAACTTGTGACGCGGTGAATGCTGGCTTGATGAGGTGACCGTGCGGCGATGCCGGTGTGCCCACTCCATGTAATCCGTGGGGCGGCGATGTTGGTGACGATTTATCCTTCGCGATGCCGAACTATTGTTCGGCTGGCCGAGATGATGATCCGAAGAAGTTGAGCTCGGCTCAACAAAGCGACAACGTGTCTAACGCAGGTCGGCCGCATTGAAGTGATGTTGTCGAGCTGGTTTGACACCGGCGCGACGGTGAAGTTCGTATCATAAGAATACTTTTAATACTAGTGGGATGTGTTTGAGAATAAAACACAATACCCCATACGAAAACAGCCTTCAAAAAGGATGTTCGAAATCCCATTCATAAAGAAGATGAACTTGGGTCAGATTCGTTCTCGCGCAGAAAACAGATCCGAAAAGTGATGCACTAATTGGAAGGTTCCCAGAGTTTGGACGGTCGGATCGAGCTGAATTTTTGGCAGATGGTAGATATGGGAATTCTGCAGCCGATCAACGGTTGGATTTTCCAAAGGATGTCCGAGCTAGATGCTGGACACCATGCTCCAAACTCGTCCGGATTCTCGTCCAGATTCCACAGGGCTCCGGTATATCGGAGATTGCCGGAGATTCCTCCATCGAAACTCGACGAAATTTTTGCAGGGTTGTTGTAGACGAAATTCTGCATAATTCCACCAAAGCAATTGTTTAGTCAACACTCGAGGAGGCAGCGACGGCGGATACGAGTTTGTTGTCCAGAAAAATAGCACGGTCACCCGAGGGCAATGTTGACGTTGAGCCCCCGGGCTCCATGGATGACTCCTCCATGTTCTTCATAGAGATCGGAGTTGATGTTGATGAAGTCCCTCATCCGAACATGACGATCGGAAGTAGGGCGCAATCCTTGGTCAAGCCAAGGTGACCAGTCGAGCTGGTGACGAAGAAGCCGACGTCGCAGTTGACCTGTAGTCGAGCCATTGATCCTTTTGCCGATCACACAGCGAAACTCTCAATGAAAGCACCAATGTCGGTGTCAAAACCGACGGATATCGGGTAGGGGGTCCCAAGTTGTGCGTCTTAGGATCAATGGTAACATGAACACGGGATTTTACCCAGCTTCGGGCTCTCTTGATGAGATAATACCCTACATGATGCTTGATTGACTTTAATGAGTATAGGGGTTACAGGAGTTGATCTACCTCGAGATCATATGTTGTGGTCTAAACCCTAGAGGTATGATGAGTAATATCATAATCCCCTTATCGACTAGCCTAGCCTCGGTTTATATAATGTACCAGAGGCCTAGGATAACAAGAGTCCTAGCCGAATACGTCGGTGGGGAGGAGTCCTTGTCTTGATCACCAAGTCTTGTGGAATCTTCCTTGTATGCGGCAACTATCCGAACTGGCCCATGAGTATATGGCCATGGGGGTCCTCAGCCCAATCTAACTGATCGGGAGACGACGTGGTGAGTACCCCCTAGTCTAGGACACCGTCACCACCCACAACTCTTTGTGTCCTACTCGTGCATATCATCTACGCATAGACCTAGATCTGATGCCACTGTTGGGAATGTAGCATGAAATTTCAAAAAAATCCTACCCTCACACACGATCTATCTAGGAGATGCATAGCAACGAGAGGGGGAGAGTGTGTCCACGTACCCTCATAGACCGAAAGCGGAAGCGTTTGACAACGCGGTTGATGTAGTTGAACTTCTTCTTGTTCCGACCTATCAAGCACCGAATGTACGACACCTCCGAGTTCTACACACGTTCAACTCGATGACGTCCCTCAAACTCTTGATACAGCAAAGTGTCGAGGGAGAGTTGCGTCAGCATGACAATGTAGTGACGGTGATGGTAAAGTGATCCGTGCGGGGCTTTGCCTAAGCACTACGTGAATATGACCGGAGGCGTAAACTGTGGAGAGGGGCGCCGCACACGGTTAGGAATCAATATTGTGTGTTCTAGCGGTGCCCCCACATATATATAGGTTGGAGGGGAGGAGAGGCAGCCAAGGGGGCACCCCAAGTAGGAGGAATCCTACTTGGGCGCCTCCCAATTCGGCCTCCCCCCTTACCATATCCACCGGAGGGGGAAGGAAAGAGGAGGGAGGAGGGAAGGAAGGGGGAGGGAGGAGGGAAGGAAGGGGGAGGCTGAATCCCTCCCCTTCCTTATCACTTCTCCCCTTTCCTTTACCTCGGGTGAGTCCCATATGGGCGGCGCAGCAGCCCCTTTTGACCAATAAGGCCCATATCTTTGTAGGGGTTGCCCGAAACCCCTTTCCGGTGACTCGGTACGTACCCAGTACCGCCGGAACACTTCTGGTGTCCGAATACTATCATCCTATATATCAATCTTTACCTCTCGACCATTTTGAGACTCCCCGTCATGTACGTGATCTCATCTGGGACTCCGAACAACATTCAGTCACCAAATCACATAACTCATATAATACAAAATCGTCAGTGAACGTTAAGCGTGCGGACCCTATGGGTTCGAGAACTATGTAGATATGACCAAGACACCTCTTCGGTCAATAAACAATAGCGGAACATGGATTCTCATATTGGCTCCCACATATTCAACAAAGATCTTTATCGGTTGAACCGTTATGACAACATACATTATTCCCTTTGTCATCGGTATGTTACTTGCCTGAGATTCGATCTTTGGTATCTTCGTACCTAGTTCAATCTCGTTACCGGCAAGTCTCTTTACTCGTTTTGTAATGCATCATCCCGCAACTAACTCATTAGTCACATTGCTTGCTAGGCTTCTTATGATTTGCATTACCAAGAGAGCCCAGAGATACCTCTCCGATACTCAGAGTGTCAAATCCTAATCTCGACCTATGCCAACCCAACAAACACCTTTGGAGATACCTGTAAAGCATCTTTATAACCACCCAATTATGTTGTGACGTTTGATAGCACACTGGCATTCCTCCGGTATCCGGGAGTTGCATAATCTCATAGTCGGAGGAATATGTATTTGACATGAAAAAATCAATAGTAATAAAACTAAACGATCATAATGCTAAGCTAACGAATGGGTCTTGTCCATCACATCATTTTCCTAATGATGTGATCTCGTTCATCAAATGACAATACATGTCTATGGTTAGGAAACTTAACCATCTTTGACTAACGACCTAGTCTAGTAGAGGATTACCAGGGACACGGTGTTTTGTCTATGTATCCACACATGTACCGAGTTTTTGGTTAATACAATTCTAGCATGAATAGTAAACATTTATCATGAAATAAGGAAATATAAAATAACAACTTTATTATTGCCTCTAGGGCATATTTGCTTCACCTTCCTGGGTCTCGCTGCCTTCCACTGCGTGGTGTTCTCGGCACAGCATGGTCAACGTTGTCAACAAATGACAACATCAAAAGAGGATGTATAGGAAGAGGCTGACAGTAGGGCCACATGGTCCATGGCCGCATGTAACAAAGTACCTCATTATTATGCCAAAAAATGAATCCTCCCCATGACAGTTGGGACCCATCAGCTATATCTTCGCACAGAAGGAAGTGCCTCCTTATTAAGTGAAAAATAATGATTGCTCCCCATGACAACTGGGGCCCACCAGATTTGGAGGCTGACTTGTGACCCTACTAAGTTGACGCGTACACAGGGCTTTGTCAACTTAGTCAACAAACGATTCTATCAGCAGTGGTCGTTGGATTATTAACATCCAACGGTCATCTTGCTTCTTCAACCTTTGATTTTCTTGCTCCAGCCATCCAAACCACCACGTGCTCCTGCCTCCTGTGGCTGGTTGTGCTGTCATGCAAGCCTCACCGCCCCCTCCTACTCCCACCGCTGGCCAGGCTAACCCACTACTCACCCACACCCACTGTTATTCTGCGACGACGACACCCTCACACCACTGCTGAACCAATCAACCCTCGTACTACCCTCACTACAAAAAAATACACTTCCGTGATGATACGTGTTTGTCATAGTAGGTCACGTTTTTTGTCATGCATGTACATCCATGACAAATTTATGACAGAATTTAGATAGTCATACTTGTGCTGTCGTAGAAGTGTTCCATGACATTACCAAAATTATCATCACGGAAGTGTCCACTTCCATGACGATAAATCGCGTGTCACAGAAGTGCTTTCGTCAAGGTTGACCGACACGTGGCATCCACCGTAACAGAACGATGTTAAGCTATTGGGTCGGGTTTTGGATCCGATAACCCGTTAACAGCCCCAACCAATGGGGATTCTCCACGTGTAAAATCATCATTGGCTGGAGGAAACACGTGTCGGCTCATCATTGGGACAGATGTCATCCACTCATTGGACAGAAGGCGCCTATGATACGTCGACACGTGGCATGACCCATCAAGTTTAAATGGGCCGGCCCAACTAAAGGCCCACAAGATTTTGCGGACCATGATGGGCCGGCCCAGCTAAACGCCCATGAGATTTTGCGAACCATAATGGGCTGGCCCAGCTAAAGGCCCACAAGATTTCGCGGCCCATAATGGGCCGGCCCAGGTAAAGGCCCATAATATTTTTGTGTGCCATAATGGGCCAGCCCAGGTAAAGGCCCACAAAATTCTTGCGGATCATAGTGGGTCGGCCGAGCTAAAGGCCAACGAGATTTCGCCGACACTAATGGGCCAGCCCAGCTGTAGGCCCACAAGATTTTGAGGACCCTACTAGGTCGGCCCACTAACTGGCTGCCATGTTTTGGGCCAAATGCCGACCCATATTTGATCTGGTCCATTAATGGTCTGCCACGTTCCGGGCCTAATAATGGCCCATATGAGATTCGGACCGTTAAAAGCCTCCCACGTTCGGGGCCAAATCACGGCCCAGATCAGGTCCGACCCTTTAAGAGGCTTCGGCCTCAATTATGGACCATATCAGATTCGGCCCGTTAACTTGACGTTGTGCTTTTGGGCCCACTTGCTAAAGGCCCATTTAGTAATTCGGCCTGATATTAGTTTCAGCCTGTTAAGGGCCCGTTTAACATTTCGGCCCTATATTAATTTCGGCCTATTAAAAGCCCGTCATATAGTTGGGCCTAACTACGGCCCGGTTTGCATCTGGTATCTGATTGGGCCAAACAAGGACCAAGACAATTTTGGCCTATTAAAAGCCTGTGATTTGATTCGCACAATCATGGGCCAGGGTCCAATTCGGGCTGTTGCCGGCCCGTCAGCTGTTCGGCACATTTCAGGCCCAACCTACTTCTCAGCCTCCTAAAAGCCCATTGAGTTCTCTTGCAAAAAGAGGGTCGGGGGTTACTCGGCCTATTAAAGGCTCGAATCTACTAGTGGGCCAGTTTGACGAGGCCCATGATGTGGATCATACATTGTGATTGCATCACGGCCCGATTATGTACCGTAATTTTATGGTTTGGCCGCTTTACTGCGAAGATAGGATATACAGGAAAATAACTGCAGCGTCGTGAATAAGAAAAAACCTAGACTATACAATAAAGAAATTACGGCATATTACATCCACTTTGCATCAAAGTTCACCACTATGATAATAAAGCACAAGCAGACAGTAGATTACATTGAGTGGTTCGAATCTGACTTGATCAAATTTTGAGATGTAGCATGAATAGAGTTTGAGACGAGAAAAGCATAGATAGCTAGAGAAGGTTCTTAGGCATTCTTGTCCATCCACTTAGCCAAAGAAAAATAAAGCAATCAATCAAAACAACAAGTGGATGTCCTCGAATGAGTAAAATATGCAACCAACATGCTCACACAATGAAATGACAAATGAAATATGTGGCAAAGCATGCACAACCAATTCTAGCATCTATCAAACAATTGGCGATGACTTGGTCATCTATATATATGTATATTGACTTAGGAGTCAAATGAGAACATTTGATCATAGGTCATACTCATCGTTTAAGCTCAAGTGGGGTTACCACTTTTACATAATGCATTGATGTGTTCACACCATTAGAGTTGCTTTGACTCAATTCTTTAGAGTTAAGCTCCCCCTAGATGTGAGATTCCCCCTTAGAGGGATGAACTAACCTTGTGTTTTGTCGTTGATGACTTCATGTAGGTGTTGAAGATGTGGATGATCAATGTTGATGTAGATCTTTTGGAGCAATCCTTTGGAGTGAGTTGCACTTTCAATACCTACATGGGTTAGTCCCACAAGGAACAAACAAGAATATCCATAGACATAGAGTGATGCACACACACAATATGATGTCCATGAAAACATTAGGTTACCTTGTCCCTTGCCTTACCAACATGAGGGTTTGTGACTCCTTGAACTAGTGCAAGATGTGGAAGTTGATTGCACTTGTCCTTGCCATAATGATATGAGTGAAGAGTGTTGGCAGAGTCACCCTCAAGAACTCTCTAGTTCTTCTTCTTCTTGATCCACATCATCTTGATGGGAATCCTTGGTGTAGTAGTTGTCCTTGATGAAGTAGAACTTGACGTAGTCTTGGGAACCCACTTGACCAAGGCCTTAGGTGCTTCTTCAAATGCATCAATCTCCTATTGAAGCTTGTCCTTGCCTTTGTTCTTGTGGTCTTGTGGTGGAAGATCATCTTGTGCTTGTGTTCCCTTGAAAGAAGTAGGATCATACTTCTCTTGTTGAGGAACAAACTTCGTCTTGGGGTATTGATCTTCTTCCCACTCAACTCCATTGGCATTGAACTTTCGTTCAAAACCAACACCATGATTCTTCCGGTGCCTTCCTTGCTTGCGTACAATTTCCTCAAATTGCTTACTCCCGGCAAGGCTCTTGTATACACCTTTCTCTATAATTCCCTTCAATAAGCTATTTTCTTGCTCAAGTGTAACTTGGCTAAGAGAATCATTAGTGGAATCAAGAGAACTACTAGAAGCAACAATATTGGATTTAGCATTGTTATTGTTACTACTAGATGAAGAATATTTCTTGTTCTTGTTACTAGACTTGACTTGTGGCATGTAAGTAGATAAGAGTAAACGCTTGGCAATATAAGAAGAACTTTTCTTGCGAAGATCATCATTTATTGCCTTTAAGAACTCATGCTCTTGCTCAAGATTGAGATTTTCAAAGTGTAACTTCTCATGAGCCCTTAAAAGTTCTTGATGATTTTCGAAGATAGTTTCATGAGCTAACTTAAGAGTGTTTAGTTCTTTAGTTAGAATCTCAATCTTATCCTTATCATTGTCATTCGTTTTATTTGTTTAGCATGATTAATTGACATTTCATCATAGTATTCATCACTAGAGTTGTCAATAAGTAAATCATCATCACCTAGCAAGTCATCTTCATCACTATTGAAATCAACATACTCGGGATGAGTTACCTTAGGGCCTTTAGCCATGAAGCATCTTGCAATTCCTTCATTTGGTGAGTCAAATATGTCATAGGAGTTGGTTGACACCAGTGCTAGACCGGCAAAACCTTCATCTTGAGTATGTTCGGAGTCGGAGTGATAGCTTCTCTCGGAGTGATGTTCAGAGTCGGAATCGGATACCCATTCACCAAGATGAGCTTGATGTCTTTGTTTTGTGTAGCTCCTTGATGACTTGTCCTTCCTTTCCAAATCCTTGCTTCTCCGTGAGGGTCTTCGTTCATAACGATCATCTCTACTCCTCCTCTCTCTTGGTGGTGATTCTTCTCTTCTACTTCTTCTTTTAGGAGAATCTTCTCTTCTTTTGTAGGGTGCCGTACACTCATTGGAATAGTGTCCGGGTCTCCCACAATTGTAGCAATTCCGCTCTCGACTGGAAGATCTTTTGTCATTGTAGGACCTTGACTTAGAGCTTCTTTCTTTGCTTCTACTCTTGTAGAATTTGTTGAAATTCTTCACCATTAAGCTCAATTCTTCATTGAAGGTTTGTTTCTCACTTGATGATGTGGGGGCTTCACATGAGGCTTTGTAAGCACCACTTGACTTGTTGTGAAGTTCCTCCTTATCCTTGAGTGACATCTCATGAGCAACAATTCTACCAGTGACCTCCGTTGGCTTGAGATTCTTGTAATTGGGCATCATTTGAATCAATGTGCACACGGTATCATATTTTCCATCCAATGCTCTTAGGATCTTCTTGATGATGAATCTGTCGGTCATCTCTTCACTCCCTAAGCCGGCAATCTCATTTGTGATAAGAGCAAGCCTAGAGTACATTTCAGCGACGCCTTCACCATCCTTCATTTTGAACTTGTCAAGCTGACTTTGGAGCACATCCAACTTGGATTCCTTGACGGAGTCGGTACCTTCATGCATATCAATCAAAGTGTCCCAAATTTCCTTTGCATTCTCAAGACGGCTGATTTTGTTGAATTCTTCGGGGCACAAGCCATTGAAGAGGATATCACAATCTTGAGCGTTGTATTGCAGCATCTTCAATTCATCCGGATTAGCTTCACGGTTTGGCTCTCTCCCATCAAAGAATTCACCTTGCAAGCCAATACAAACAATAGCCCAAACGGCAGGGTTATGTCCGAGAATATGCATTTTCATCTTATGCTTCCAACTAGCAAAATTAGTACCATCAAAGTAAGGACCTCTACGGTGATAATTTCCCTCGCTAGACGCCATACTCTCCTACGTTGTGAAACCAAGGCTATGACCACCAAAAGCTATGGAAATCAAAGCAAATGGAGACCAAAGCTCTGATACCACTTGTAGGACCTTGAAGTATGTCTAGAGGGGGGGTGATTAGACTACTTGACCAATTAAAAACTTAGCCTTTTCCCAATTTTAGAGTTTGGCAGATTTTAGCTATATTTGGACAAGTCAAGCAATCATCACACAATTCAAGCAAGCATGCAAAGAGTATATAGGAAGCAGAAATTAAAGCATTCAACTTGCAAGAAAGTAAGGGGAAGGGTTTGGAGGATTCAAACGCAGTTGGAGACACAGATGTTTTTGTCGTGGTTCCGATAGGTGGTGCTATCGTACATCCACGTTGATGGAGACTTCAACCCACGAAGGGTAAAGACTGCGCGAGTCCACGGAGGGCTCCACCCAAGAAGGGTCCACGAAGAAGCAACCTTGTCTATCCCACCATGGCCGTCGCCCACGAAGGACTTGCCTCACTAGCGGTAGATCTTCACGAAGTAGGCGATCTCCTTGCCCTTACAAACTCCTTGGTTCAACTCCACAATCTTGTCGGAGGCTCCCAAGTGACACCTAGCCAATCTAGGAGACACCACTCTCCAAGAAGTAACAAATGGTGCGTTGATGATGAACTCCTTGCTCTTGTGCTTCAAATGATAGTCTCCCCAACACTCAACTCTCTCTCTCTCATAGGATTTGGATCTGGTGGAAAGAAGATTTGAGTGGAAAGCAACTTGGGGAAGGCTAGAGATCAAGATTCATATGGTAGGAATGGAATATCTTGGCCTCAACACATGAGTAGGTAGTTCTCTCTCAAAACTGGTAAGTTGGAAGTGTAGGTTTGTTCTGATGGCTCTCTCCACGAATGAAGAGGAGGTGGAGGGGTATATATAGCCTCCACACAAAATCTAACCGTTACACATAATTTACCAATCTCGATGGGACCGAATCAACAAACTCGGTCGGACCAATTCAGTAAACCTAGTGACCGTTAGGATTTTCGGTGGGACTGACATGCAACTCGGTAGGACCGATATGGCTAGGGTTAGGGCATAATGTAATCTCGGTGAGACCGATTACATAAACTCGGTGAGACCGATTTTGGTAACTAGCTAACCAGAGAGTTGGTCAGGTAAACTCGGTGGGACCGATCCACTCTTTTTGGTGAGACCAAATGTTACAAAAGGGAGACAGAGAGTTTACATTGCAATCTCGGTGGGACCGATCGCTCACTTCGGTTGGACCGAAACGTTACGAAGGGAAATAGAGAGATTACAATCACATCTCGCTGAAACCAGATCCCTATCGGTGGGACCGATTTGCCTAGGGTTTGTGGTAGTGGCTATGACATTTGAACTCGGTGGCGCCGGATAGAAAGAATCGGTGTGACCGATTTTGACTTTAGGTTTAGGTCATATGAGGATGTGGGAAAGTAGTTGAGGGTATTTGGAGCATATCACTAAGCACTTGAACCAAGAGGCTCATTAAGCAACACCTCATCCCTCCTTGATAGTATTGGCTTTTCCTATAGACTCAATGTGATCTTGGATCACTAAAATGTAAAATGAAGAGTCTTGAGCTTTTGAGCTTGAGCCAATCCTTTGTCCTTGATCTTTTGAGGATCCACTTTCATCATCCAGTCCATGCCATTCATTGAGCTTTCCTGAAATAATTGTCTTGGAATAGCATTAGCTCAATGAGCTATATGTTGTTATGAATTACCAAAACCACCTAGGGATAGTTGCACTTTTAGTGTGCCATTGCTCGCTATAAATAATGCGCCCCCCACGACATTGTTATCTCCTCCCCCTCATGTTCACGTTCATCGCTATCTCCTCCCCCTCCCTCTCACGTCGACCACCATGGCATCGCCCCTCCCAAGCCCTAGGAGCCCCTCGCTGCACCGCGCGGACAGTCACCCGTCGCCGTTTTGTTCCTCGCTGCTACTAGTCGAGGAGGACGCGTCAGTGTTCCGCTCCTCGCCGCTACGCGACGCGTCGCTGTTCTGTTCCTCGCCGCCACTAGTCGAGGAGGACGCATCGGTGTTCCGCTCCTCGCCGCGACGTGACGCGTCGCTGTTCCGTTCCTCGCCGCCACTAGTTGAGGAGGACGTGTTGGCGTTCTGCTCCTCGCCGCGACGCGTCGAGGTGGATGCGTCGGTATTCCCAATCTCACCAGCACGTGCGTCGGAGGACGCGTCGGCTCCCCGCTGCGAGAAGAACACTGCGCCGCCCGCCAAGCCCCCCAGCCTTGAGGAGATTTGGAAAGAAATGGATGTCTCCTTCTGGGAGGCTTTGCCTCCAGCAGAGCGCGCCAAAATAGAGGCGAAGAAGAAGGTCGAGGAAGAGAAGCGCACCACGGAACAAGCTGCCTGGGAGGCCTATGTCGCGTCCGAGAGAGTCAGGCAATTGGCTCTTTGGCAGAAGGCTCGTGCGAGGGCCGTCAGGGTGGCGGAGGATGCCCGTGCCGACGCCCTGAATGCAGTCGGGCCCAAGCGCCTCATCTACGCTTGGTGGTACGTGGACCGGGTGCACGCTTCCAGCAAGGAGGAGTACCTGTTGGCGCCGGATCACCACACCGGTGAGATCGCACTCGCACGTCGGCAAGCCGCCAATCAGCACCTCGCGAGTTGTGAGGCTGAGGAAGAGGCGTTGTGTCGGCGCGCTGGGAAACGGCCGCGCACTAGGGCACTCGTGGCGCGCCGTAAGCGCTCCTGCGAGCGCCGTGGCTTTTAGGAGGAGTATAATTTTTGTTTCGTAAGGCGATCCCATTAGTTTTGGGACGCAAATTATAAATTCGAACGTTCAGGTATTTTTAGCGTCCTTAATTAAGTATTTAAAAAGGGAAAGTTTGGAAATCTTGTGTATTCGTACGCATTTTGCAAGTACGTTCATATAGCACAAACTTTACTACAATATATTATCGCTCTACACGTCTCTCTTGATATATGCTTGCAGACTGTGCTACTCCCTCCGTCCAGGTCAATAAGTCATCTTTGGTTGTGCACCGTGACCAAGGAGGGAATACTTATACACCTAGACGGAGGGAGTACTACTATTACTTATGTACGTGCAAATGCACGTTTTAACATTACGATGCATTTTTTTTGTAAAAGTAGAAAAACAGCACTAGTCAAGCTTGTGAAACGATTCAATGCAAAACAAATGCAAAAATGCTCGTTTGATTGTTTACTTATAGCTTCCTTCTCTGTGGTTATTTCTTTGTCGTACTTTGTACGGAGTATCTCACTGGTTGGAAAGCATGCAAATTCCTAAACCGCTTCCTACACCCTGTATCGATTTTTTTGCCTAACAAGTTGTGTCGTGCAATTGGAATTCCCACTTGAGTACTACTACTAGTAGGAGTACCAGGGGCCAGTTCTTTTAGGCTTCTAGATTAGTAATCCCATAACTTCTACCTCCGTCCTGGTTTATTGGTCCCCATTGTAATTTGTGTCAAATTTTGATCATAAATTTAACTAATGAAATGTTAGTGCATGTCACATGCACTACTACTCCCTCCGTCTAGGTGAATAAGTCATATTAGAAGGTGCATCACGATCTAGGTGCAAGCAGATTGGTGGAAAAGAAGAATAATTCTCTCTTCTAAACACAACATTTAATCACAGCAGTTAAGAGGATGCCTTATTAGCTACCCATGCATGCCCTCGTAATTCATAGCATGCAAAGCACTTTTATTTCTTGCCTAATAACCGCACGGACGTGCTGCATGCATTGGTCCTTGCCCGAGCAAAAAAAGGGAGGAAAGGGGTTTCCACGGGAGACAACGAGCCAGAGGTGGAAGTGCTCGCTGGCGAACAAGGCAGGGCGGGCATCGAGATGGAAAGTTAATGAACAGCGCCTAAACATTTTGGGAAAATATAATTTTCGTAAGGTGACTTACTCACCTAGACGGAGGGAGTATGTTTATTTGCTAATTAATAGTATTGCATGAAATGAACTAATCACTGCATGTCGTGTTTGATATCTCAAGTCATTAAAAGCATGCACACTCTTTATCTCTTATTGGTTGATATGTCAAGAAACAAGGAACGAGGTAGAAGTTAATGCACCGCACCTAAGTGTTTTGGGATTATTTGGTTTTCGTAAGACTAGCCACAATGGAGAGTAACATACAGTAGTAACATACACATATCCCTAGACTATGTTACTACCTCAATAGTGGGTAGTAACATAAGTGTGGTAACATGCAAAGCTTCATTTATTAGGTTATAGACTCATATTGCATTGGGACATGTGATGTTACAGTAACTAGCTAAGTTACTAGTACTACATCTCTCCTCATTAACTCACTGCCACATAAGCAAATTTGCTGAGTTGGACTCGATGTTACTACCGAAGTTACTCTCACTTTGGCTAGTCTAAGATGACTTACACACCTAGACGGAGGGAGTAACATTTTATAAGTTAAATCTTTGGTCAAAATTTAGCACAAATTAGAATGTTGAGGAATAAACTAGGACGGAGTAGTAGTTCAGAAGCCCAAATAAATGAGCGAGGCACCTTATTGTTACTCTCCACTGTGAGTAGTCTTATGGGAAAAGCTGGGGAAGCCGCCAAAAGAACTAGACCTAGGAGTAGTAGCTAGGGACCGTGTGCGCGAGATGAACCAGAGAAAGTAAATGCAGAGAGATGAAATACAAAAAAGACGGAGGGATGTGATGGTTTTCTTGTCAGTTTATTTTACCAGGCCACTTATTACTGGGAGTGGTTGGGTTTTGTGATATGACGGCTTTACTGCCGCGCCACGAGCGGGGTGAGAGGTGAGACTCCCGTGCAGCGCTGCCCTCTACACTTGTACTACATCGTTCGTGGTTTATTAGTCCCCCATTGAATTTGACTGAAGATTTAACTGACAAAATGCTAGTGCATGTCAACAAAAACTATATCCTTGGATTCGTATTTGAACATAGTTTTGAATGATATAACTTTAGGTGACATGCATCAGCATTTATCGTACTATATATAATGTTAGTACAATTTTTGGTCGTACTAATCTATAGTAGTAAGGTGCCTGTGCGTTGCACCGAAGAGTGAAATGCATTGATCGGAGAGTTGTTTATTTTGACAAAGGATGTAGGGGTCATCTCATGTGTAACGGGTATCGATAGGTTTCTTCGGATATTATTTCATATCTAGAGCTCACAAACATCCGGGTGAAATAGATAAAAAAGGTATCTTTTGCAAATAAAAGTGTTCAACTGTTCAACCTGCATCCAAAACTTGTGAAGAAATAACACTTATTGTGCTTTGCAAGAAATGATCTTTAAGAATTAGTTTTTGAGTATCGATTGTTATACATGTTGGCTATAGCTGACATGGCACTTTCTTATAGTCAACAGTTGGCTATACTATTAAGTAATATTAACCATGCCCTTATACACCTATACGGAGGGATTAAATCAGGATGACTTGCAAGGGGGCAGTGGAGATGTAAGAAATGGTTCATTGTAAGTCTTTCACCAGTACTGTAGTAAAAATTCATACATGGAAGATTCTAGACTAAACCATAAACGGATACACTTTTATTCATGCGCGATACTCCAATAGAGCAAGATCCTGCATGGAAGTCTCCACATGCTTAGACAGCGGATTACATTGAGCGAAGACTAATGATCAACATTTAACTTAATAATGCGTATGTCCAGGTGAACCTCCTTGGAGTCCCCGTGCACCACGTCGGCGGTAAAGGATGCCATGGGTTTTCCAAGTCCACATTGGCGGGATAGTCCCAGCTCCCCAGAGTCCAAGTCAGTTTGATAAGGCCGTTGTCACCGCCCACACAACCCAGAGGGGTAGTAACACTGACCACACACCCGTACATCGGCCTCGTGTCAGTGTCAGCGTCAGCGGCGTCGCCCCTGACGCACATTACAGAGACGGGGCGGCGGCCTGCGCGGGCCTCGCCGGTGCCCACGATCAAGAGGAAGACGCTGCCATCCTCCTCAGAGACTAGCATGCGGCGGTGATCCTCCAGCGACACCGGCATGGTGAACGGGTAGCACGTCTCGTACTTGATGTTCTTCGCCAAGGGCCAGCAGTGACCGCTGCACGCATCCGTGAGGTGATGCACCATGTCCGCCGGCGAGCCACAAAACGGCATCGGGCACTCATAGCAGTCGACGAAGGGCTCCTTGGAGGCATCGACCAGGCCGTCCATGAAACGGGAGTGGCTGTAGGGGACGTTGCGCCAGTTGAATATATGAGCAAGTTACTACGAGATTTAATTCGAATAAGCACAAAATAAATCATGACGGCTATAACAGAGATGAAACTAATCATGTGGACTAGCATAGTAGTAGGATACAGAGTAGCAACATGAATTCTACCACGATTTCAAATAGGAAGGACAGAAACACATACGGTGCAACGGCAGCAGCACCATTGGCGTTGAGGTTGTCGCCCATGTTGTTGAGGAAGAGGTTGCCGAGGTCGGGGAAGAAGTCGTCGTCGGTGAAGTCGTGGCTGCTAGCAGTCGCGAGAGTGCGTTCCCCAAATTTCAACAGCGCCTGCCGAATGTAGCGCAGGAGGGAGTGGCTGTAGGGGACGTTGCGGCCGCCGAATGGAGCGCAGGAGTAGTACACAAAGCAGTAGATGGTGTCCTTACTAGTACTCCCTAGTCTCTATCTATCTATATCTACTCTTATCTACTCTTATAGAAAACCGAGTTGGTGATGATGGTATGCCTGCCATCTTGTAATATAGACCGTCCGATCTATATCTGACGGATAGAAAGCCAACTATGACAATTTTTCAAAAGATACCCGCACCTCTCTCCACAATTATAGATAAGGCCTTGCCTCGTTTATCCTTATCTCCACAACCTCGTGCTCCTCCCTATGTCTCTATCTCTACTACTCTTCTTTGTTTTTTATAACAAATCGAATAGTGCTGCGCCGTCCGCTGCACGCCCGGCTGAACACGCCTCCTCGCCTTCATCATCACCAACTGAGTCTTTTATAGGAGTACGAGTAGAGAAAAAAAACCGAGTTGGTGATGATGGTGTGCCGTGCAATCCACGGGCATCTTGCTATTTTTTTGCATATAAGTCCAAACACCACGTAGACACGGTCTTTGAGCACGGTTCGTAGTCGTTCCATGCTCGGGCATTGAAGTTTGTAACTATTTTAGATTAAAATATACTACTCCTCCGGTGCTAGTAGTAGAGCAGAGTCCTACTCTACTACTCTACTCAAGCAAGTTAGGGCATAGTACTGTAGTAGGTATTGTAGGGAGTACCAGTACTGTGATCACTCAAGCAAGTTGTCTGGCATCGACATGACCCTACGCTGCTGGTATGTGTCTCGTAAGTCAAGCATCATGCTGTAGTCATCATCACTTGTCCACTTCCCGCAGCACATATTCGCTTCTCAATCTTTGTCCGCGCATAATCTCGTCCAATCTTCCATCCCCGCTAAGGCGCCGCCCCCCCTCGTCCGAAACCCAAGCACTAACAATGGCAGAACTGAGTAGTGTCTGCCGAAAGAGTGGCTGGAATTCGCTCCCCATAGAGGTAATCAAGCTCATTGTTTCGCGTGTCGGCAATCTCAGTACTATGCCGCTCGCCAGTGCTCGTCGGGTCTGTACCGTTTACTCAAAGCCCTCAGGCCGAAGCTTTTTAAGCCAGCTCCTTGCTTGCTGATGCCGCCTGATCTTCAGAAACGGCATGTCACGTAGCATAACAATCATAGGGTGGCGAGCATCAACCCCCTTGACTGCGATCCGATCCCCGTCAGCCTCAGATACATTAACGGTATGTACTGGGTCGGCATGAACACGTCTTGGATGGTGCTCATCGACGGTCGCGGCAGCTGGATGCTCGTGGAGGTCTACACCCGGTGATTGATCCCCCTTCCTTCGATTAACACTACACTGCTTTGGCACCGCGGCCCAGAATACTCAGAACCTTACAGTAGCCAACATGATACCAAGTTTGATTTGCTCAAGGTTGTAATCTACCAAGTGCCCACAAGATCTGCGAATTATAAAGACTTCAGGCTAATTGCATTCTTCAACCACGGTCTTGACTATCTGACAGGTCACTACGGTAAGTGGATAAAGCTGCACGTCCATCGCAGGATCATACATCCTCCATGGTTCTCTGATGCCATTGAACACAAGGGCTTCATTTATGCTGTCGACTCCTTCTATGGTTGGACGTATTGCTGGCCTACTCCAGTCATCACTTCAAATGGCTCTTACAGCAGTATGTTACTTTCCTATGATATCATGATGGCTTGCTTATAGTATTGTCAACATTTACTGAAAAAATATTCATGCTCATAACATGCTGTTCTTAAGATTGACTAAATCAAGATCCCTTTTTTATTTGACTCCAACTTGATATGATGTTGTAGGCCGTCTGGTGTCCCTACCCTTCCTAATCCCAGAACCTTTCAAAGAAAAGCGGCATGGCAGTTGCAGGTGGTTCCTGGCTAGATCAGATGACGGCGAAAGATTGATGATCATTCGCATGTACCGAATGTGTTGTTTCACAGAATACAATCACAGTCACTGCAAGGTCTTTGAGCAGGATCCCAGCTTCTCTTGGCCTTCAGGAATTTTTGACTGGAGGCTGGTAAGTAGCCTTGGTACACGCTCTCTGTTTGTCGGACTGAATTATCCGATTAACCAGGAGATAACCGATGGCAAGGATCATGATGACAGTGCGGTTTCATTCATCAGGCAAAATTGTGTGTACACAGCGTACCATGCGTCTCTGCATGCACCATACCCTGATATGTGCCGCCACACTCTGCAGCCCAAAGTAGGAGAGAGGGTCACAAGTATCAGACTTCGACCTGCTGGCTGGAGTTTCCCCCGTTAGGCATCCATCTGGTTCAAGCCGTCAGCCAATCTCCACAGCTTAATAAATAGTAATGTCTAACTGAACCA
Organism: Triticum aestivum; assembly: GCF_018294505.1. NCBI lineage: Eukaryota > Viridiplantae > Streptophyta > Magnoliopsida > Poales > Poaceae > Triticum > Triticum aestivum. The sequence goes on from NC_057798.1 coordinate 89,598,040, forward strand.
GTTAGTTAGATGCGTACACTTGGTGTAGTAGGATCTTTATTTAGTTTGATGCATACATTTGTTCTTTTTTGGTAGCCCTTTTGTAATGACGGCTGATGTTTGGTTTGGAAGAGAGAGCTGCGTCTTCACTCTTCTGGCCTGCTTACTGCTTCTGTTGCACCCCCAGCCCTGGTTGCTGCTGCTGTTGTTTTCAATGTACAATCAGTAGTATATTTCGTCTGTTGGTTGAATAAATGTTTTGTTAGAACGACAAACACAATGTTTTGGAAGTCGTTGCACGGTTCGATCCTTTAGTGCCCCGTGTCGTACGTAGCTCATACTATTTTTCATACCGAACACATTTTCCACTTGTTGATAACATGCAGCCCACTGATGAAGGCCCAATAGAGAAGCCCATAATTAACTGGAAGGGAGGCTCTCACATGAATTCGGCCCAGGTACATGCTCATGGTCCCCTAAACATAAATAAGTAAATAAATAAATAAAGCTAAATGCTCATGCACTAGTTCTTTGGGAAAATAGGTAGCCCAGTATTTCTTTTTGAAGAATACCCAAGGTAGGCCTATTTGTTTTCTCCGAATTACTGGGCTGCAAATCTTTCAAGACGAGGAGGGATGCATACCGGCCTGGCCGAAGAGTATGGTCAATATCTGTTAAAAGTAATATCAAAAGGGGTTGAAAATTCTAAAAAAAATATAGCAAATGGGATATTAATTTATTTTTTTGTTTTTGTTCTTCACTGATATCTTATACGTATTTCATTGGATTTAACATGACATAGTACTAATTTATTTTTAAATTTTTTTTAGTATGGCTATTAATTTTTGGATTAAGAATATTTCGTTCCCCAGCAAAAATTTGCGAATTTTCAAAATTTCCCACATATTTAGTTAATTTTTTTACCCTGGTACTGACTTGAAAATGGCCAGCAATTCTAAAAATGGAAAATGGGCTGCAATAAATTCCATATGAATTAGAAAATGAGTAAAAATTATAAAAATAATAGAAATGGGATGTACACGCCACAGATTTCGAGGCTGACTTGTTTACGCAAGGCTTTGTCAGTGAACACACGATTCTAGCAGCAGTGACTGTTGGATGTCCATCCAATGGCCGACGTGCTTCTTCAATCTCTGATCTTCCTGCTCCAGCCGCCTAAACTAGCACCGACGGGACGGCCTGCTCCCTCCTCTTGTGGCCCGCTGTGATGCCACACAGGCTTCCCCGGCCCACCCTACTCCCTCCGCTGGCCTGGCCGCATGCAATCAACTGCCTCCTTATTATGCAAAAAAATGATTCCTCCTACTGACATTTGGGGCGCACCGGTTGGGAGCCTGACCTGTGGGCCTACTAAGTTGACGCATACACAGGGCTTGTCAACTTAGTCAACAAACAATTCTAGGAGCAGTAACCGTTGGATTTGAATCGAACGGTCCTGTTGCTTCTTCAATCGCTGCTCTTCTTGCACCAGCCGCCCAAACCAGCGCCAGGGAGACTGCCTGCTCCTACCTCCAGTGGCCGGCTGTGCTGCCGTTGAGGCCTCATCGCCCCCTACTACTCCCACCACTAGCCAGGCCCTGCGGCGACGGCAGCCTCACACCGCAGCCGAATGAGTGAACCCTCGTACTCCTCTCCGCATGGGCATCCACTGTCGCGTCTTCCCCGGCTCCGCGTTGTCCCCTTCCTAGGCCTCGCCATCATCCACTGCCTTGGTGCTCTCGGCACGGCGTTGTCAATGTGGTCAACGACATTCCATCGGAAGAGTACTGTACGTGGAGAGGCTGACAGCTGGGTCCATGGCCACAGCCCAGTTTTTTTGTGATTTGCCAAGTAAGTCGCTTTGTCAGGCCTGTTGGGCTACAAATCTTCCAAGACGAGGAGAGCTTTTATTCGGCTGGCCGAGAAAATGGCCCATCAGTAATGAGAAATGGGATGTACATTTTTAAAACACATCAAACCGGCAATTAGTTTTAAATATCTTTTTTTTCATTTTGAGATTTTAAATTACATTAATTTTTATGCGTGGAGAATTTGTTGGATTTTATATTGATATACAATTATTTTTAAAATCAGTTTGAATGTGAGTCGAAATTTCGGGATTAAAAACAGTTTGGACCGCACCGGAATATGCAAAATTTCGTATAATTTTTTAACTGTGGCCACAATATGGGTTGTAATGCTAACAAAAAGAATATGGGCTCCAAAAAAACCCTTAAGAATTAGCAAATGGGCTGTAAATTATTAGAAATAATGGCAGATTGGTTGTATGCTATTTTCCACAGATTTGAGGCTTTCCTAAAAAAAGGTTGACGCACAAGCAGTGACTGTTGGATTTCCATCCAACGGGCATCGTGCTTCTTCAATGTCTGCTCTTCCTGCTCCACCCGCTCAAACAAGCGCCGGCGGGACTGCCTGCTCCCTCCTCCCCGCGGTCGGCTGTGCTTCCATGCAGGCCTCACCGCCCCACCGTACTCCCATCGCCTGCCTAGCATACCAATACTGACCCACACCTGTTGTTATTCTCCGGCTACGGCAGACGAACCAGTAAACCCTCGTACAGTCGTACTCCTCACCGCGTGGGCATCCACTATCGCGTCTTCCTCGGCTCCGTGTCATCCCCTTTCTAGGCCTCGCCGTCGTCCACCGCCCTGGTGCTCTCGGCGCGGCGTGGTCAACATGGTCAAGGAATGGCTTCCATCAGACTTGGACTGTACGTGGAGAGGCTGACAGCTGGGTCCACGGCGGCCGCAAGGAAGTGCCTCCTTATTACACGCAAAATAATTATTCCTTCACCTGACAACGGGGACCCACCGGACGGGCCACCGTATTTCACGAAGAAAATGTTTTCCCCCTGACTACTGGGACCCACCAGCTACACCTTCACACGCAAGGAATTGCGTCCGGGCAAAAAAACGGTTCGCCCTGATAGCTGGGACCCACCAGCTACATCTTCGCACACAAGGAAGTGCCTGACAGTCGGGACCCACCTGGTCGATGCGTACATAGCGTTGTCATTCTGGTCGCAAACGTGTACGTACATATATACTGGTCAATGTAGAGGCGCGCACGTGTCGTAATAGAGGCGCGCACGTAGCATGTACACGTATGTACAGCGGCTAGGGTGCAAGAAAGAAAATACGGCCACGTATGTGTACATACAAGCGGGGTCTCGAACGCCTACTCACGCATATATACGTACAGCCAGGGCTCGTGTACATTGGTTGGGTCGGAACGGAGAAACAATGTCGTCGTCGTGTTCATGGGGAGCCAACCGGCTGGGTCAGAATGGAATGCGTGGTCGTGTTCATCGGGAGGGCTTGGACAGAACAGGCGATGGAAACGAGGCCTGGCGTACCGCAGAACAGAGGAAACGGCCTTGTGTTCGATCGGCCACGTTCGAAACGGGGTCCTGTTCATCGGGAGGGGTTTGGCATACCGCAAAACGGAGGAAACGGACCTCCTATGGTCGAAACGGGGTCATGTTGATTGGGAGGGGTGTGGCGTACCGCAAAATGGACGAAATGGACTTGTGTTGGAGCGCTACGGTCGAAACGGGGGTCCTGTTCATCGGGAGGGGTGTGGTGTACCGCAAAACGGGACTCCATGGGATACTTTTCATCTCCACCGTCGACCTCCTCCAGCCTCCACAGGCTATTGTTCATCCACCGTCGACCTCCTCCAGCCTCCACCTGCGACTGTTCATCCACGAGCTCCTGTTCATCCAGCCTCCACTGCGCGCTACTCCACCGGCTACTGTTCAACCACCCCTCTCCACGGGCTCCTGTTCAACCACCCCTCCACGGGCTACTGTTCATCCACCCCCCCCACCGTCTACTGTTCATCCAGCCCTCCACGGGGTCGTCCTGTTCATCCATCCCTCCACACCACGGGGTCCTATTCATCCAGAGGCAACGCCAAGGGTCCTGTTCATCCACTCCCACCGCTCACTGTTCATCCAAATCTCCCTGCAACGCTCACTGTTCATCTAGAGAGGTAGCATCGATCGGCTTCAGTTAACAGCATCAGCGAAGGAATTGATTGCTCGGGTTCAATTAACAGCCATCGATCGATCGCTCGGGTTCAGTAACGCGTAGCCTGCAGTGCAATCGCTCGGGTTCAGTTAGAGCCCAACGCCTCGCTCGGTTTCAGTTAGAGCCAACGCCTCGCACACATGCACCTACATGTACAAGAGAAACGCGCATCGCTCGGTCCCCGACCACCCACCGTAACCGGGAACTCCCCAAAATTTTCCTCGCCCTCGCTTCTACCACGGTTTTTTCCGTCATGGACGGCCCAAAGAATGTCATGCAGCTGCGTCCCCGGCCCGCCCAGGACGAAAAGCCCATTTTCTGTCATGATTTTTGTCATAGAAGTAGGCCCACCACATCTATGATGATACCGGGTTTTATCACAATTATCGCCATAGAAGTGTCATATGTATGACAGAAAAAAATTTCGTTCGGCCCAAAATGTCACGGATGTGTCTTTTTTTGTAGTGCCTCCGCCTATTCCCAGGATCCGTTTTGTTCCCTGCCTCACCATCGTCCATCGCCCGGGTGCTATCCGTGCGGCGTGGTCAACGTCTTCAACGAACGACAGCCATCGAAAGGGGATTGTACGCTGTGAAGCTGCCAGCTGGACCCACCAGCTACATTTTCACACACAAGGAAGTGTCTCCTTATTACGCGCAAAAAAATGAGTCCTTCCCTTGACAGCTCGGACACACCATCTATATCTTCACATGCGAGGAAGTGCCTCCTTATCCTCCCTGACAGTTGGGTCCCACCCGGTTGAAGCATATGTAACGTTGTCATTCTGGTTGCAAACGTGTACATACATACTAGTCCATCGGTCTGTCTGCCATGATGAACCGTGGCCCAGTTAGGAGCAGTAGGTGTTCAGGCAGTCCCTTCTAAATCGTGTACACATACATACAACCACGTTGGAAAAAAGATGACCACATACGTGCATACGGGCGTGGTCTCGAACGCCTACAGCGACGGCGTCCTGTTCATCGGAATGGAGGAAACAATATTGTGTTTATCGGAGGCAACCGACTGGGTCGGAATGCGTCATGTTCAACGGGGGCCAACCAGCCTGGACGGAGCAGCCAAAACAGGCTCCGGTGTACCCTGTAACGGAGGAAACAGCCTTTAGTTCGACCGCCTATGGTCGAAAAGGGGTCCTATTCATCGGGACAGGTCTGGCGTACTGCAAAACGGAGGAATCAGACTTATATTTGAGCGCCTACGGTAGAAACGGGGCCCTGTTGATCGGGATGGGTGTGGCATACCGCAAAACAGAGGAAAAAGACTTCTATTCGAGCGCCTACGGTCGAAATGGGGTCATGTTCATTAGGAGGGGTGTGGCGTTCCACAAAACGGGACTCCACGGGCTACTGATCATCCACTGTCGACTTCATCGAGCCTCCACTGATTACTGTTCGTCCAACCTCCACGGGGTCATGTTCATCCATCCCAAACTGGATGTGGGGTGTGGTGGCCTCCTCGTTGTCCTGTTCATCCAGCAGCGACCGCCTACTACCACGGGGTCTTGTTCATCAAGCGGTAACCGCCTACACACAGCCGATGTACTGTTCATCCAGCCCCCACCGGGAACTGTTCATCCATAGCCAACCAACCAGCTTGAATCAGCACGTCTTGACTCTTTCTACGTATTGCGCGCGTGGCAGCAACGGGTAATGTTCATCCAGAGGCAACACCCAACCGGCTAGCTACGTCTCGCATGGGGGTTCGATCGGCTTCAGTAAGCACCAGCAGCGATCGATTGGCTTCAGTAAGCAGGAGCAGCGATCTATAGGGTTCAGTTAGCAACAAAGGAGTCGGCGGTTGTGTTCAGTTAGTAGCGAAGGGATTGATCGATCGGCTTCAGTACGTAGCAGTGCGATCGCTTGAGTTTAGTAAGTGAACGCCTTTCTTGGGTTTAGTTATAGAAAACACGGCTCGTACCATGCGCGTGTATGAGAGAGAACGCGCAAACCACACTACATCGCTCGGCCCCGACCACCTATCGTAACCGGGACTCTCCGATAGTTTCCTCGCCCTCACTTCTACCACGATTTTTTACGTCATGGACGGCCCAAAGAATGTCATGCAGGTGCATCTTCAGCCAGCCCAAGACGAAAAGCCCATTTTCAGTCATGATTTTCTGTCATAGAAGTAGGATCCCACCACATCTATGATGATACGTGTTTTTGTCATAATTATCGAAATAGAAGTATCATAACCATGACAAGAAAAATTCCTTCGGGCCATAATCTCATGGGTGTGTCTTTTTTTGTAATGTAAGCTTTAGACCTTCTAATTATCTGGCGTGCCTCAGTCTGGTCATTGGGCATCTCTTTTCAAAGTAAGTACGCGAGGATTAGTTTTCCCATGGCGCGATAACTCCCATGATCTCGTGAGCCGAGGAGGTTTCCTCTATGGCCGATCCTCCGATTATCTCCTCATCCAGTTCGGCCAGAGGGGTAATCTCTGCAGTGTCTTTAGACTTGATAGTCTTACTCCCTTCTTGCTAAGATATGGATGGTTTAAAAAGTTGCTCCAGGAATGTATTTTTTGGAACCTTGTCGCGTTTAGCTCGCGTTCTTGCAAGGATGTCGGCAGCTTGATTGTTGTCTCTTGGGATATGTTGAAATTCCAGTCCCTCAAATCAGGCTGAAATTGTTATCACAAGATTTCAGTATGTTGTCATCTTTGGATCCTTTACTTCAAGTTCACCATCAACTTGAGAGATAGCGAGACTAGATTCTCCTCGGACCTCCAGACATTGGATTCCCATGGAAAGAGCTATCCGAAGACCGTGTAGCAAAGCCTCATATTCGGGTGCGTTGTTAGAGTCGGTGTACATGATTTGTAGTACATATCGTATGTTGTCCCCAGTTGGAGAAGTAAGGACTACTTCGGCGCCGAGGCTGGCCAACATTTTAGAACCACCGAAGTACATCGTCCAATAGGAGTAGGCGTTGTACTCTTTAGGGAGTTCAGCCCTCATCCATTTTGCCATGAAGTATGCTAGTACCTGGGATTTGATGGCTCAACGTGGGTGGTAGGAGATTTCAAAAGGTAAGACCTTGATTGCCCACTTGGCAACATGTCTGGTGGCGTCCCTGTTATTGATTATATCATTGAGGGGTACTTCGGATGCCACCATGATTGGGCACTCTTAAAAGTAGTGACGTAGTTCCTGAGATACCATAAAAATTGCATAGGCTATCTTCTGGTAAGGCAGATACCTGGATTTACACGGGGTAAGAACCTCGGAGACATAATAAACGGGCCTCTAAACCTGTACCTTGTGTCCTTCAACGTCGCGCTTGACAATGAGGACTGCATTGATGACTTGGTTTGTGGCTGAGATGTACAGCAACATCGGCTCTTTTGCTCCAGGTGCCACTATTATAGGATTTGTGGCAAGGAGTCTTCTGATTTCCTCCAGAGCGGTGCCTGCTTCACTAGTCCATTGAAATTTTTTTGTTTTCTTTAATAGCTTGTAGAGGGGTAATGCTTTTTTTCCCGAGACGAGATATGAAACGACTCAGAGCAACCAGACAACCTGCTAACATATGGACGTGCTTTAGCTCCATAGGAATCTGTAGCCGGTTGAGAGTTAATCTTGGTTGGATTTTCCTCTATTCGTCGATTTGAGACGATGAAGCCAAGCAGTTTACCCGCTGGTACACCGAAGGCACACTTCTCAGTATTGAGCTTTATATTGTATGCTTGGAGGTTGGTGAATGTCTCCTGTAGGTCATCCACAAAGTTGTTGATGTTTTTGGTTTTGACAACCACGTCGTCAACGTAGGCTTCCACAGTTTTACCGACCTGTGGTCTAGGCGTGTTTGAATCATGCACTATTATGTGGCGCATGCGTTCTTTAGACCGAATGGCATTGTATTAAAGCAGAATGGCACATACGGTGTTATGAAAGTCGTGGCATCTTGATCGGTTCTTTCATCTTTATTTGATGGTACACCGAGTAGGTATGCAGGAAACATAATAAATCATGTCATGTCGTGGTGTCGAGGATCTCATCGATGCGTGGTACTGGAAAGGGTCCTTTGGGCAAGCCTTGTTGTGGTCTTTGAAATCGACACAAAGTCGCCATGATTTGTCCTTTTTGGGAACCATAACCAAGTTAGCCAACCACTTGGGATGTTTGATATCTCGAATGAATCCGGTCTCTAATAGCTTTGCTAGTTGCTCACACATTGCCTATCTCTTTGGTTTGGAGAATCAGCGGAGTGCCTATTTAACGGGCTTGAATCCTTTAATGATATTCAGGTTGTGCTCAGCTAGGTCTCGAGGAATGCCTGGCATATTCGATGGGTGCCAGACAAAAATGTCCCACTTTTCTCGTAGGAAGGAGCGCAGGGCCTCGTCCACTACAGGGTCCAGCTGAGTCTCGATTGGTGCCGTTTTACTGGCGTCGGTTGGGTGTACATGAATTTTGACTATTTCATCCATTGGTTTGAAAGAAGTTGGTTTGGATCTTTTATCGAGGATAACATCTTCCCTGTCAATGGTGGTCAGTAGAGCAGTTAGCTCCTCGGCCGCGAAGGCCTCGACCAATGATTCCAGAGCTAGCGTTGTTGTTTTATTCTCGTCTCGAAGTGTTGTATCCGGGTTGCTTGCTGTCGTAATCACGCCATTCGGTCCTGGCATCTTGAGCTTCATATAGGCACAATGCGGGACATCATTAAACCTGGTGAATGCTTCTCGGCCCAAAAGTGTGTGTTAACCACTTCGGGAGGGTACGATGCGGAAGATTAACTCTTCGGAGCGATAGTTGTCGGGAGCATCGAATACGACATCAAGGATGATTGCCGCTACACCGTGCCTCCTTTCCTGGGATGGTTCCTTTAAATATGTTGTAACTTGGTTCGATGTGTGATCTATCGCACCGCATCTTTTGTAAAGTCTCATCATATATTATGTTTAGACTGTTGCCGCCATCTATTAGAACTTTACGTAGATGACATTCGCCCACTATCGGGTTGAGTACTAAGGCCGCTGGTCCTTGGTGTGGGCCGGTCTTTGGCCGATCATGGCGCCCAAAGGTAATAGGCACGTCCGACCACTTATCTGGCGTCGCTACATGTTGAACATATAATTGAAACTGAAAATTACTTGGAGCACTGATGAAGATTTTATCGATGTACTACTTACAACAAATTTGTATTGATGTAACTCCTTACAACAATCTCCTCACCTTATCCGTATGCGAGAAACATATCATTAGTACTTAACGTCATTTTTACTATTGTCCTATGATCAACAATTTGGTCATTCTTATAACTTTACTCACAACTTATTTGGAGTACTAGACATATCTGGTTGTTTACATACCATGGAACACATTTAACACAAATGTGATTGAAATCATGTATTAATATTTTAAGATATCGATTCTTGCTTAAAACTCCTTCCATGTGACTTTGATAAGAAACTCTTCTTGCGTACTTCATACTAAATTGCTTTACTATTTTGCCAATTTCTATTTTGGCTAAGCACGATTAGACAGTGCGCTCGCTCTCGTTCGCTTGTCTTTGCTCGGTCGCTATTTTTTGTCGTTGATTTTTTCTCCTCTAGTTGCTGGTCTTTGTCCTAGGAAACATTTCTGTCAATTTGAAAAATTCACGAATTTGAAAAAAGATCACGGGCTGGATTTTTTTTGTTTAGTAGCGCTTAATGCCCCCCCAAAAAATCAGCGCTTTAAGGACCTGTTGGAATCCACGGTGCACAGGGAGTGACGCATGGGCCGCTGCCCAATAATCTTTCGACCACCTTCCTTCTCATTCACACATCTTTGCTCAGTCGCTATTTTTCACTGATTTGCTTCTGTAGCTGCTGCTCTTTGTCTTTGGAAAAGAAACTGCCCATTCTTTTAATATGAAAAAGTTCGCGGGTTTGAAAAAAGTTTGTGGATTTGGAAAAAGCTCATGGACTTGAATAATCGTTCATGGATTTGAATAAAATTTCATGAATTTGAATGAAAATAGCAAAATTAAATAATATTCACGAATTTTAAAAAGTCCATGAAATTTTAAAAAGTCCATGTATTTGAAGAAGTTCATGAGTTTGAAAACGTTTGCGGATTTAAAAAAGTTCTCAAATTTCGATAAATTTTGTGAATTAGGAAAACTTCACGAAATTTTAAAAATTAAGGAATTTTAAAGAGAAAGCAAGAAAATCAAAAAAAATGAAAACCCAGTCTGAGAAAACCAAAGAAACCAACCCTAAAGGAAGCCAGTCGGAACTTTCTAGAAGAAACCAACCCTAAACGAAAACCCAGCCTGAGAAAAAAGGTGTGAGGAAAAGGGTGTGCCTCCCACAACGCACACAATGCGACGGATGGGCCGCGGTCAAATATACCTTTCTAGCACGCTCGCTCCCGTTTGCTCGTCTCTGCTCGGTCGATATGTTTTTGTTTTTTTTCCTGTAGGTGCTGGTCCTTGTCTCGGAAAAAAGCAGCTTGTTTTTTGTCAATTTGAAAAAGTCACCAAATTGACACCAGATCGCGGGTTTGAAAAAAAAATCCGGATCTCAAAAATGTTGTTGTATATGAATAAAACTTCACTAATGTCCACGAATTTGAAAAAGTTCATGAAATTTTTAAAAGTTCTCCTACTTTTAAAAAGATTGTGGATTTTAAAAAAGTTCGCAAATTTGGATAATGTTTCTAAATTTGGAAAGATTTTTTAAAAAAAATAGTACATGAATTTGCTTTTTGACATAAAACCAAATAAGAAAAAAAGAAAAAGAAAACCAAGGCCATAGAAAACCAAGGAAACTGCCAAAAAGAAACCAGTGGGCACATTCGAGAAGGTTTCCAAAACCGGTAAGGGATAAGCTTATTGAGCTGCCCATTTAAGCTAGGTGTGAGGGCTGCGTACGAATAGCACTATAAATGGGACATTAAGCCCTACTAAATAGGCTCCAATAAAAACGATCGCCTGAATGGAAAAAGATCTGTGAAACCTATACCTTGCGTATAGCAAGTTCCACCAACAGGCTCACATGAACGGTTATTCCTCTTTGCTAAAGTGCTAGAAAAAGGGCCCATGCGTTGCAACGGAGAAAAATAATAATTATCTCCAATGGCCATGATCATATTTTGCTACATCACCGAGATAGAATATCACTCTCAATTCGTTAAACATTTTTTAAACTCGTGAACATATTTGAAATCATGAACATTTTTCAAATTCCTGAACACTTTCTATATTTTCGCCATTTTATAAAATCAAGAACAATTTTTGAATTCATGAATATTGTATACTAATTGTAAATATTTTTTTAAAGAAATTGAACATATTGTTGAAATTTTTCTTGAATCGCCGAACATTCCTAGAATGGATGATATTGCTTTAAAAAATGGTGAAACAATTTTGGAAATTCATGAACATTTTATTGATTTAACAAATATTTTTTGAAATGTATAATCATTTTTCAATCAGCAAACATTTTATTAATTAATAAAATATTTGGTAAGTCATGAAATGTTTTTGAATTTTTAGGATATTTTTTCATTCATGAACATTTTTTGAATTCCCAAAATTTTGTTCAATTTCATTAACATTTTCTATGACACAAACTTCTGGAAATATCATGAACATTTTTTTTATTTGCCCTAAATTTCTTTAAATTTCTGACCTTTATTGAATAAACAAACATAATTTCATAAAATGATGAGAATTTTTTGAATCCACAAACACTTTATGATTAACTAAATTTTGTATTTCAAAACTTTCATTTTAAAAAAATCGAAACTTTTTTAAGTCTCGAATTATTTAGAGTATGAAAAACGAAACGGAAAAGGAAAGAAAAAATAGATACTAAATTTGAAAAGCAGGCCCGGCTGTCATGGGCAGGCTCAAACGGGCACGCTGCGCCTTCTCCCGGTGCAGAGCTCGCTATAGGAGTCACTGCTGCATGGGCCGGCGGAAGCGGGGGTACCCTCTGAGTGAACATTTTTTATCACTTATACGTGGCAATGCTGGGTAATATTTTAAAACTTTGGGGGCAATTCTCATGGACACTACAAGAAGCCATAACCTCTTTATTACTATTAGGTATATGGAATTGGGCTGTTCCATTTTTGCACGTCATTCGGGCACTCGCTATGTTCGCTCTTATTTGTTTGGGTCCTTTTTATAGTTTTTTTCTTCATTGAGTTTCTTCAGTTCTATTTTTTCCATGGTTTTTCAACCGTTTTCTCCATTTCATTTTCAGTTTTTATTGGATTTTCCTTTTCCTTTTCTTTTTTTCTCTTGGTTTTTAATGTTTTTGTTTTCTTTCTTAGTTATTCTTTTATTCTCAATTTTTTTATTTCTTTTTTGATTCTTTTAGTCTCTTTCTTGTTTTACATTTTTATTTATTTATTTTTCTTGTTTTTGGATTTTAACTGTTTTGTCATACTTTTGCATAGTTCTCTTTGGTTTTTTTGGTTTTCATTAGTTTTCTTTTTTTCAGTTTTCATCAGTTGTTTTCTCTCCCTTTTCGAATAGAACATAAATATATTTTGATACACGTTTCACATTTTTGTTTGAATGGATGACAAGATCTCCTCATTCATAAAACATTTTTATGTAAACATTGAACATGTTTTTCATGCATATAGTTTAATGTTAAGTTTTTTATACACATTCTAATATTTTTTGTATAAATCAATAATATTTTTATACACATGTTTACTATTTTTAAATACATAATTAACACTTTTACATCATATTTGTTATATCTATTTTTTTTGCATTCATATTGTAATGCTTTTGTATAAATCATTAAAAACAAATGTTTATCATTTGTTTACTCTACTATGTGGCATAAACAATTTACCCTTTTTGTATGTATAGGATATTTTCTTTGTACATATTTTTTACGCTATATTAATGCATAAACAATTCTCCATTTTCTGTATACATCAGGAATATTAGCTTATACATGTTTCACATTTTTAACTATGTGATTAACATGTTGTTTTCATATATATGTTTTGATTTCTACTTTTTAGATACATATTATTATTATTTTTACACATGAACAATATATTTGTATGCAAGATTATCATTTTATAAGTACACAATTAACATTTTTTTCATACAATCTCCTATGTTTTGATGTCTGGTTTTTTTATACACGTTGACTATTTTCAGATAAATCAGATATTTTTATACATATTATATGTTTTTTGAATGCACGGTTAGCATTTTTTCAAACACATGTGCTAGAACTTTGTTGTTTGAATATGTGTTAATTTCATTTTCAAATGTGTCTTGAATTTTTATCTAAATGCTATCAACATTGTTTTAAAGTTGGGCCAACATTTTTTAACACTGGACAAAGATTTTATTAAAAAAATTATTATGTGTTTTAATTGTTTGAAAATATATTAGAAGTACAAATAAAAATATAAATAAAGCAAGAAAAACGAAATCAAGTAACAAACTAAGTGCTACTGGCGTGGCTTATTACCACGTCGCTTCACGGGAGCGAACGATACAAGCGAGACATAGGCGCTCCCAAAATTTAGACATCATTCACTATGTGTCAACAGACAAATTACTGCCAAAATAATCATATTCTACATTACTACACAACATTGTTTCAATGATCTTCATACACTAAAACACAGTTAACAAAAGTATTAAGCATTACAACTCAAAAAATATATTAAGCATTATGTACGAATTCGCAAGGAAAAATCGCTCTTTATCATCTATTTCTACATACAAATATGTAAAAAAATGCGTAAACTATGCTCAGTTCAACCTGGACAACAAAGCGCACTACAATGAAGTAATTACAAATGAACCAGCGGCACCGTTGTCACTTATCAAAAGGTAAACTAGGCTGAGTGGATATGTATATAAAATATCATGAAAATCTTAGGCGGGCCATGGCCCGTTCTGCTCCAATGAACCTCCGCCCCTGCTTCTAGAGTTCCCCAGCCGGTTTTTGCTAGCTTTAGGAACCTTCTAGCAGGTTCGTTCAACCGGTTTTACTATTTCTTTTTGGTTTTCATTGTTTCTTTTTCTTTTTTCGTTTTCAGTTTCTTTTTGTACTTCGTTTTTCTTTTCTTTTCCTTTCCTTTTCAGTTTCTTTTTTATTTTTCAACTTTATTTTTATTTATTTTAAAAAGTTCATATTTCCAAAACTATTCAGATTTTTTTCAAAAAATCGTTCTTTTGAAAAACAATAATTTTTAAAAATGTTCATGTTTTCAGGAAAATGTTCGTAATTACAAAAAAGTCGAATTTTGTAAAAACATTTATGGGATTTGGAAATATGTTATTGCTTTTCAGAAATTGTTCGGAATGTTTTTGTTCAATTTTTCACAACTTTTCTAATAATTTTCTCATTTAGAGAATTTTGTTCACAAATTTTAAAAAATGTTTGCATTTCAATATTTGTAGTAGTTTAAAAATATGTTTCAGTTTGAAAAAATGTTTATAAATTTCAAAAAATATTCCTGTTTTCAAATTTTGTTTGGGTGTCAAAATATGCTCGCATTTCCAACTTTGTTTTGGAATTTTGATAAATGTTCCCATTTAAAGAAAAATTATATCATTTTCAGAAAAATGTTCCGTTGATACATTGTTCATCATTTTCAAAAAATGTTCCTGTTTTCAAAAGTGCTCGTAATTTGAAAAATTGAATCACATTTTCATGTAATGTTTTGATTTTTTTCGAACATGTTTTTATATGTGAACGGGGCTTTGAGTTTTTATAATATTTGTGCTACCTACCATAAGTTACACACGTCTGGCCTTGTGGCGTGCCGCGGTCAACTCGAACCCAAGGTCATGAGCTTGAATCCTCGTGACCCCTCTAGTTTTACATCTGGTTTTAGTGATGCACGCGTGGTCTGCTGATGGGCCGGCCCAGTTGAGGCACCTGTGTGCATCGCTACAACTATTTGCCGCAGAATGCAGCAAATAGGATTTCCACTCAGTGAGTACCTAATTGACACTTAATGAGTGATATCGGGGTTCCAGAGTTGGTCTGGGGTCTGATTGTCCATACATCCGTAGCATGGGTGACGGGTCACCACATCTGTCCCAACTTTCTCTCAAAAAAGAAATTGTCCCAACTTTGTCTCGCAAAGATATTCTATGCCAACTTGTAAGTGAACCTGGCCCCGACTATCACTCAACGATGGAGGAGTCCTCCTGCAACGACTATATATATACCATCATAATATCATTTTTTTTCTACTGTGATGTTGTTTCTTCGGGAAGCCGGTTTTTAATTGGGTTATATGGTTCAATTTTCATCCGTTTATGTCTTTCCTCGAGTTGCTTTTTATTTCTTTTCTTTTCCGCTTCTTCATTCCTATTTGTTTTTTACAGTCTTTTTTTATTTCATTTAGTTCATTTTAAGTTTTTCATATTTATGTTTTCCTTTTTTTTGTTTTTCTCTTGTTTGTTATTATTTTTCCATCGTGTATTGAAAAATGGTTCGTCGTGTAT
The DNA here is from genome assembly GCF_018294505.1 of Triticum aestivum. Lineage (NCBI taxonomy): Eukaryota > Viridiplantae > Streptophyta > Magnoliopsida > Poales > Poaceae > Triticum > Triticum aestivum. Next base: position 89,613,533 of record NC_057798.1, read on the forward strand.
TTCAAAAGCGTTCACAATGTACTCAATAATGTTCATCATATCTGTTAAAAAAGTGTTCATCATCTATTGGCAAATGTTTGTTGGGTATTTAAAAATTGTTTAATGTGTATTACAAAGATGCTCACCATGTATTTAAAATTTTGATAATGCAATATGAAATCTTTGGTATGTACTTTTCATGGTGTATTAAAAATCTTCATTGGGTATTTTAGAAGTGTTTGTTGTATATTAAAAAAATGTTTTGCCGTATACCTGAAATCCCACGACGTGGGGTAGCCCATCCTCTGTTGCTTCCCATGCTCGGCGGGGATCACGTGCTGCTATGTGGCAGCGCTAGTGCTGGATCCAGCATAGTCGGGGTCCGTGCGGGATGGGGCACATGTAGTGCTCTTGGTGGTGGCTGCTAGTGTGGTTTGGGGCTGGCCACTCCCTTCTCGTTGGTGGTCGCATTTAGTTCAGTGAATATCTCCGTCAAATGTTTGATTTGAGAGAATTTATCCTTCAGATACAGTAGTGGTGACACCGGTTGGAGGCTCGTACTGGCAAGGTTGCGGAATGCATCCGGAAGGCTTCCTGTGGCTTTTGGCGGCACTCACTCTAACCAGCTAGCCTTCGATGGTGTGATGCTATTTGTGGATGGTGCCTTGACGCAGAAGGTATGGTTGTGTAGCGGCAGTGGTAGAATTTCTAGTCCAACACATGTAGTTGTTAGGATCATGAAAAGGTGATGGTGACAACACATGATTGACTTTAATTTGGTGGTGCTTCTCGAGTATCGAGCTCGAGCTCCGGGATGAAAATCATAGACCTGACCCAAGGTTGTCATAGCTGTCAATGACGATGAGTTTGCATAGTGGCTTTGTTGGAGTCATTGCTCGGATATGCTCAAACTTGTTCTTCATTGTGAAAACCTAGAAAATGTGACTTTTGGTGGTTGGACCCGGTGACAATGACGCTTGAGCGTCCTTCCCTTTCTGAAGGCTTTGTTCTTAAAGAGCCCGATTGTCCTTGCGATGTCATCAAATGGTTGATGAGGATATGGACATATGGTCATTGATGTAGTTTGTCGATTGTTGTTTGATCACTTCAGTTTTTTTATTTTTTTCTTGCCCAGACATAACTTTGGTTTTGTATGACTTTGCATTTGTCTGCATGTTTATTTGTGTGTATGTGTTGGTGTTGACTGTGTGTATCTTCTTTAGGCAGAGGTTGGATGTGCTCATTGTGTTTATATCCACTTCATATTTCATTTGGAGTCAATAAAATCTACCATCAGTTGGAAGAAAAATAACTTTTTTGGTAGGGTCATTTATGCTCAAATCAAACATACAATTAGGCGACTGCAACAAATCAACCGGATGATTTCTCTAAGAAATCATCCGCCAGCTTTCCAATCTAGTGCCAGTGGCCGTTCGGTCGCAACAACACAACCCCACCCCATGTCTTCCTCCTTTGATACCATTCCACTAGAGCAATGCAAAACACACCGCGACACATGCGTTTTACGACCTCGCGCCACCATAGCCATCGGCAAGCACTGCAACACAGCTCCAAGAGCCGTCGAGGACTGTTGCATGGCCGACGACACTTCATTGCAGCTCCAGGCAGCGCTCTGGGAGCACCGGCGTGTTGCTCCATGTCAACACCAAGCGCAGCAAAAAAACTTCAATGTAGCACCGACGACGTCTCTGGCAAAGCTGCATTGCAGCTCAGACGATGCTCCATTGCAGCCTCGGGCGGCGCTCCATTGCAATTCCAGCGACGTGACAAAATCTCCAATGTGCACCAATGGTGAGCTGCCTAACCTCCTCCTGCGTGCTACATTGCAACACCGATGGTGAGCAGCCCAACCTCCTCATGCGTGTTGTGTTGCAACATCGGTGGCAAGGGGCGTCGACCTCCGGCCTTCATGCTGCGTTACAACACCGGCGGTGACGACGCGAGGGGCCAGCGTTGCCCCCTTCCTGCTAGCAACAATGGTGGCATGCCATGATGAGGATCAATAGCTGGTGGTCCTAATGCCCCTCGGTCGTGGCAACATCAACTAATTGCGGTGGGATGCAGCATGTGGTGGTCGCCATCGTCTCTTCGGATTCGCAGCAACAGTGGCTGGTGGTCGGTGTTGCCACGGAAGCCCTCCCCTCTCGGTTGTGAAGAAGGAAAGGTGGGGAAAGGAAAGAGAGGAACACGAAGAACATGTGGAGGAGAGTGAAGAGATAAGGCTGAGGGGGGAAGCGGTGGACTGACCCACAAGGGCACGTGTCGAGTAGGGGACGAGGTTTACAAATTGAGAGATCAGCTAGGTTGGAAAAAAATATTTTCCTACAACTAAGTCAGAATTCAACTGTCACTTCTGCTTCAGTACACACCCCCTAAACTCATTAAGGGCTAAGATTAGACGATACCCCTTCGTTATGAAGGGAATGATGGTCTTAATTTAAAAAGCAGCACGCCTGCCCATGCCCCACCTTCATACGAATATGCGCCGAGCCATGGGGCAGTCAAGCCACGTGACGTCCGTGGGTATCGAGCCCCGTCATGCCCATGGGCGTGGTGGGCCCATGACATCAACCCGGTGATATGCCGCGTGCCCGCTCGGTCCGACGTGCATGCATCATACTAAAAAAATCATGTGTTGGTCATGCTGCGTGCCGTGCAACATGCTGAAACCGCAGCGTCGTGCATCACGGCATCGCGGGCGTTCGAGACGGACCGGTCAGCACGTCAAACACGCCAGTCGAGGGGCCTGTCACCCGCCGTCGTTGCATCGCTTTGCCGCCATCAACACCGGGTCGACTGAGCGCCCGCCGCCCGCCGTCGTGTCGCTTTGCCCACCATAACCACCGGCGCGGTTGCCCACGATGCTCCACTAACACGACCATAATGGCTGAGAAGCAGCCTCCACCGCCCATCCACCTGCTTCGCCGCGCTATAAGAAGGCATCACGACCCGACATACCTCCCTGGCACTCCCCTCACGCCATTTTCCGTCTCACATCTCCACCATTCCCCACCATGCTCGCCTTGTCCGGCGCCAACGGTTCTTGCGGAGGCGGCACGCCCCCTGCCGGTTGGTGGCCGTCGAACATCGGCATACCCGAGGCGATGGAGTTGCAGCTGCACAACATCCTCGTGTCACCCTCTTTACGTCTTCCAGTTACGTGGCACAACAGTGCTACCGGGTACGTGGTACTGGGCCCCGTCGCACCCCGAAGCAAGGTTGGCCATCACCCCAGCGATCAATGGAATCGGCTTGGTCGCTGGCAGTTTTGGAAGGGCCATCACTCGGATAACGTCCTCCGCAAATGCCGCGACGGACGGCTGGTTCTTCCTCCCCGTCCCGCGTTGGGCGCCCCTACCCGACCTCCTCCGCCAGCGTCAATCGCCCTTCTCCCACCCGTGCCGATAGTGGAGATACCGCCAGAACAGGAGGCGTTGCGTCCGGGCTTCCTCGCCGCCATCATCATGTCGACGGAGCCGTACTTGTGTCACCGCCAGAAATGAGATACTCGAAGGACACCCTGGGCTTGATGGAGACGATCCGCAATTCTACTGCAGTGGCGGCTGGCGACGATGACGGCCTCGGGTGGATGGACGAGCTGAGCAGCGGTAGCGACAACGGCGACGGCGAAGACGACAAGGAGGTCATCGGCGGGAAGTACATTCTGAATCGCTTGGATCATTGTAGTGTCTCTATCTTTGCTGGTTGACTTTTGCTTCTTCTGACAATTTGCTTTCAAGAATGTCTGGAGCAGCCATATGTACGTACCTTTAGTCTCGTGAGACACAATGGCGCAACCAAACACGATGGTGCAACGGTGATTATTAACACCGACAAAGGGGATGAACGGCATATATCATATATGTTCATCTTGTATGTGCTGTCAAACACGATCACATCTCCATACAGCTGATAGTCCTGCCGTGACTGTACATCGCACCAGAACATGCTCTTTAACCGCCCTTCCTTATCGAGCACGTACTCAAACAAGAAGTCTGGGTCCTTCTCCTTTCTACTCCTCATAATGCCGATTGTCGTGTCGGCATCACCCTTTGTGAAAGCACAAGTGCTCCCTAGGTGGTTTTGGTAATTAATGTCAACATATCTCTTGTTGGACTAACCCTTTTATCTAGTATATTTCAGACAAGTTCAACAATGGAGTGGCATGGACTAAAGGATGTGGAACTCCTTCAAGATGCTAAGGACAAAGGATTGGCTAAAGCTTAAAGCTCAAGACTCTTCATTTTATATTTCAGTGATCCAAGATCACATTGAGTCTATAGGAAAAGCCAATACTATCAAGGAGGGATGAGGTGTTGCTTAATGAGCCTCTTGCTTCATGTGCTTAGTGATATGCTCCAAAACCCTCACTACTTTCTCACATCCACATATGACCTAAACCTAAAGCCAAAATCGGTCACACCGATTCTTTCTATCCGGCGCCACCGAGTTCAGATGTCATAGCCACTGCCACAAACCCTAGGCAAATCGGTCTCACCGATAGGGATCTCGGTCTCACCGAGATGGGATTGTAATCTCTCTGTGTATGTCCATTATCAAAATCGGTCTTACCGAGTTTGAGCAATCGGTACTACCGAGATTACAATGCAAACTCTCTGGTTAATTTATTACCAAAATCGGTCCCACCGAGTTTGAGTAATCGGTCCCACCGAGTTCGCCTGACCAACTCTCTGGTTAGCTAATTACCAAAATTGGTCCTACCGAGTTTGTGTAATCGGTCTCACCGAGATTACGTTATGCCCTAACCCTAATCATATCGGTCCTACCGAGTTGCATTTCGGTCCCACCGAAATTCCTAACAGTCACATTGTTTGCTAAATTGGTCTGGCCGAGTTTATTGATTCAGTCCCACCGAGATTGGTAAATTTTGTGTAACAGTTAGATTTTGTGTGGAGGCTATATATACCCCTCCACCTCCTCTTCATTCGTGGAGAGAGCCATCAGAACAAACCTACACTTCCAACTTACCAGTTCTGAGAGAGAACCACCTACTCATGTGTTGAGGCCAAGATATTCCATTCCTACCATATGAATCTTGATCTCTAGCCTTCCCCATGTTGCTTTCCACTCAAATCTTATTTCCACCAGATCCAAATCCTATGAGAGAGAGTTGAGTGTTGGGGAGACTATCATTTGAAGCACAAGAGCAAGGAGTTCATCATCAACGCACCATTTGTTACTTCTTGGAGAGTGGTGTCTCCTAGATTGGCTAGGTGTCACTTGGGAGCCTCCGACAAAGATTGTGGAGTTGAACCAAGGAGTTTGTAAGGTCAAGGAGATCGCCTACTTCGTGAAGATCTACTGCTAGTGAGGCAAGTCCTTTGTGGGCGACGGCCATGGTGGGATAGACAAGGTTGCTTCTTCGTGGACCCTTCGTGGGTGGAGCCCTCCGTGGACTCGCGCAACCGTTACCCTTCGTGGGTTGAAGTCTCCATCAACGTGGATGTACGATAGCACCACCTATCGGAACCACGCCAAAAACATCCGTGTCTCCAATTGCGTTTGAATCCTCCAAAACCCTTCCCTTTACATTCTTGCAAGTTGCATGCTTTATTTTTCTGCTGGTCACATACTCTTTGCATGCTTGCTTGCTATGTGTTGTGAATGTTAAACTTGTGCCTAAACTCCACTTAAACTTAAATTTGCTAAAAACTGCAACTTTGGTACTTAGTGTCTAATCACCCCCCTCTAGACACCTCTTTTCAAGGTCCTACAAGTGGTATCAGAGCATTGGTCTCCATTTCTTTGGTTTAATCACCATTGGAGGAAGATAGATGAGTCTACTTTGGGGAGTCTTAGACATAGAGTGCCTATTCTTGATGGAGAGTATTTTCATGAGTGGAAAAATGAGATGCTTGTAATTTTCAATCAATATCATTTGAACAAGTACATTGCTAGTCCTTGTGCACCTTATGTTGATCCTATGCATCCTACCATTGATGATTCTATTGACATGATTAGGAATGTTAGAACTGTTAATCTTATCACTAGAGGGTTGCCTAGAAACTTGATTATAAAACTGTCTACTCTTGAGTGTGCCTACACTATATGGAAATTTCTTGAGGAACGATTTCCTGATTATTCTTTGAAAAATCTAGATGAAATTCTTCATGAGTCTATTGCCTTGACTAAGATGAATTCCAATGATCCTATGTTTGGTGATCGTCTATTTGAACTTACAAATCTTATGCGTGCCAAAGGAAATGTTGGAATTATTAGCGATATCATTTCCGAAGCCACTAGAATTCATAAGCAAGATTATTGTCAAACTCATACTAATGAATCACTCTCACTAGGAATTGATCCACCACATGACGATGTTGAACATGGATACTATGATGAGGATGATGATGATGACTTTGATCTTGATGATGTAATGAGACATTTTGGTCTTATGGCAAACCTTCCGGGATATATGGCAGGAGGAAAGGAATGGGTCCTTGACAGTGGATGTACCGATCACATGACCGGAGATAAAGACATGTTTCGTGAGCTTGCTGAAAATGATGGTCCTCGAAAGTATGTCACTTTCGGTGACAACTCAAAAGGTAAGGTGGTTGGCCTTGGTAAGGTGGACATATCACATGACAGCTCCATTCAGAATGTTATGCTCGTTGAATCTCTTGGCTACAACTTACTTTCAGTATCTAGACTTGCTGATTTCGGTTTCAATGTCCTATTTAATGAAGTAGATTGCCAAGTGTTTTGTCGAGACAATCATAAAATGGTCTTTACCGGCATACGTAGAGGTGATCTATACATTGTTGATTTCACTAAAAAGGCTCAACCTAAAACTTGCTTCATTGCTAAATCCTCTAAAGGTTGGTTATGGCATAGACGACTAGGTCACGTTGGCATGAGAAATCTTGACAAGCTTATAAAAGGGAATCATATCCTTGGTGTTAACGATGTCATATTTGATAAGGATAGACTTTGCAGTTCTTGTCAAGCAGGTAAACAGGTTGGAGGAAGGCATCCCATGAAGAACATTATGTCCACAAGGAGGCCACTTGAGCTACTTCACATGGATCTTTTTGGTCCCAACTCTTACAAGAGTCTCGGTGGAAATACTTTTGGTCTAGTTATAGTTGATGATTTTTCAAGATTTACGTGGGTGTTCTTTCTCGATGATAAATCGCAGGTCCAAAAGATCTTCAAAAACTTCGCTAGGAAGGCCCAAAGTCAGTTTGAAGTGAAGATCAAGAAGGTTTGCAGCGACAACGGAACGGAGTTCAAGAACGCAAATGTGGACACCTTTCTTGACAAAGAAGGGATTTCACACGAGTTCTCGGCTACGTACACACCTCAACAAAATGGAGTTGTTGAGAGGAAGAACCGGGCGCTCATCAAAATGGAGAGAATGATGCTTGATGAGTACAAGACGCCGAAGCACTTTTGGGCGGAAGCGGTTGAGACAGCTTGTCATGCAACAAATCGCTTGTATCTTCACAAGCTACTCGGCAAGACGGCATACGAGCTCCTCACCGGTAACAAACCCCAAGTTGGATACTTTCGAGTATTCGGCTCAAAGTGCTACATTCTTGATAAGCATCGTCATTCTAAATTTGCTTCTAAGTCTCATGAAGGTTTCCTACTAGGTTATGGCTCAAACTCTCACACATACCGTGTCTACAACAATTTCACCCGAAAGGTTGAAGAGACGGTAGATGTGAAGTTTGATGAATCTAACGGCTCGCAAGTAGAGCAATTGCCAATTGATGTAGGAGACAAAGATCCTTCGGAAGCAATCCAAACTTGTCTATTGGCAAGGTTCATCCAACGGAGGTGAAGGAGAGTACCTCGTCCGTCCAAGTGGAAGCTTCTACTTCACGACAAGGTGAACCAAGAATTAATACAGAAGCATCCACAAGTGGGACACACCAAGATGAAGAAAACGAGGAAGTGCATCAAGAACGTCAACAACCTCCTTCTCCACCACGACAAGAGAACGACAACGCCAAAAATGAAGAAGAACAAGAAGAAGAAGATGAATATGAAGAAGATGTCCAACCAAGACCCAAGCAAAAGCTTTCACGAGTTCGAGCAAGAATTGCCAAAGACCATCCCGTCGAGCAAATCTACAATGATATTCAAACCGGGAGAATCACTCGCTCTAAAACTTGTTTAGCTAACTTTTGTGAAAACTATTCTTTCATCTCTAGCATTGAACCTATGAAGGTCGAAGAAGCATTGGAAGATCCGGATTGGATAAACGCTATGCATGAAGAGCTACACAACTTTGAGAGAAACCAAGTTTGGACATTGGTTGAGAAGCCTGACAACAACCACAACATCATCGGTACCAAATGGGTGTTTCGCAACAAGCAAGATGAAGATGGACAAGTAGTTCGCAACAAATCACGTCTCGTCGCCCAAGGCTACACACAAGTCGAAGGTATGGACTATGGTGAGACTTATGCTCCCGTTGCTAGACTTGAGTCTATCCGCATCTTAGTTGCCTATGCTAATCACCATGATATCACATTGTACCAAATGGACATTGAAAGTGCTTTTCTAAATGGTGAAATAGAGGAGGAAGTTTATGTTAAACAACCTCCCAACTTTGTCAATCCTAAGAAACCAAATCATGTCTATAAACTTTGCAAAGCTCTTTATGGTCTTAAACAAGCTCCTAGAGCTTGGTACAAATGCTTAACGAAGTTTCTTCTTGGAAAGGGATTTGAAATTGGGAAAATTGATTCTACTCTTTTCACTAAAAGGGTTAATGGATAATTATTTGTATGCCAAATTTATGTTGATGATATCATATTTGGATCAACTAACCCTCATTTTAGTGAGAAGTTTGGAAAGCTAATGTCGGAGAAGTTTGAGATGTCAATGATGAGTGAACTCAAATTCTTTCTTGGGTTGCAAATCAAGCAAACTAAGGAAGGTATTTTTGTCTCTCAAATGAAGTACACTAAGGACTTTATCAAGAAGTTCAATATGCAAGAATGCAAAGGTATGTCCACACCCATGCCTACTAGTGGACATCTTGATTTTACCAAAGATGGTGAACCGGTTGATCAAAAGGTCTATCGCTCTATGATTGGTTCATTTTTATACCTATGTGCTTCATGTCCCGATATTATGCTAAGTGTGTGCATGTGTGCAAGATATCAAGCTGCTCCTAAAGAATGTCATCTTAAGGCTGTAAAAAGGATAGTGAGATACTTAATTCATACACCAAATTTTGGCATTTGGTATCCTAAGAGGGCCTCTTTCGATCTTGTTGGCTACTCTGGCTCAGACTATGCCACAGACAAGGTTGATAGAAAGTCCACTTTGGGTACTTGTCAATTTCTTGGTAGATCTCTTGTGTCTTGGTCCTCCAAGAAACAAAACTCGGTATCCTTATCTACCGCCGAAGCGGAGTACATTGCCGCTGGTTCATGTTGTGCTCAATTACTTTGGATGACCCAAACTCTTAAAGATTATGGGATATATGTGAAACATGTTCCATTACTTTGTGACAATGAAAGTGCTATCAAAATTGGACATAATCCTGTGCAACATTCTCGAACTAAGCATATTGAGGTTCCTCATCATTTCATTCGAGATCATGTTGCTAAGGGTGACATTGATCTTAAGCATGTTCGCACCGAAAAGCAATTAGCGGATATATTCACTAAACCTCTTGATGAGAAAGTGTTTTGCAGGTTAAGAGGAGAACTGAACATCATTGATGCTTCAAACTTGGAGTAGAAACTCCATTGGATACATGCAAGACATGAGCTTATGACTAATCCTTGATATTTCTCTTATGATGAAAATCTTATATCTTGGACATATTTGCATCTTGCATGTTATCTAACCCATATAGGTACTTGGTTGAATCAAATTCCATGAGATTGTAACCAACTCACATCTTGAGCAATCTCTACATCACCAAGTCTCTATACAAAGATGGTTGAAGACAAGGAAGCACGAAACCATTCACATATCCTTTGACAAATTCTATGTTGAGCTTCATGATTGTCATTTTTGGATACACAAGTGCTCTTCCTTGCAAGAACTAACCCATGTAGGTAGATGGACTCAAATTCCAAGTGGTGCTCCCAACTCTTGATGAACCACATCAACCTTGAGCAACCCACATAAGTTCAACTACATGATCAACACCACCAACCAAGGTATGTTATTCCATCTTAGAGAAGCTTTACTCCGAGACATGAGCTAAACCAACTCGACAAGATGTGAATACATCAAGATGCTTAAACGAAAAATGGTAACCCCATTTTGAGCTTAAACGATGAGTATGACCTATGATCAAGTGATCTCACTTGACTCCTAAGTCAATATACTCTAACATAGGTGACTTTGTCGCCGACCGTCTCTAGATGAAGTTCTCTTGTGTTCGTCTCTGTGTTTTTGCATTTGTCTCATGCATATTTGTTTCCCCTTTCAAAAAAAACTTCATCTAGATTTCTTTCTTTTCTTTTTGTTTGCTCTGCATTTTATGCATCCAATTCTCTGCATATCATTTAGTTAATTCCTTGCAAATCTTTGTGAGATCCTACTAGTCTAGTGAGCTGAGGTGATAAGTGTTTTCTCTGTGATGAACTCGGTTCCACCGATTAGTTATTTTCGGTCCAACCGAATTCTTTCGGTACAACCGAAGCATACAACTCGGTGCCACCGATTTCACCACAGGAAAAACAATTTGCCACTTATTCTGTGTTTCTTCTGATCCAGCTCCACTCAATGAATCTTGTCCTCTACAAACATCACATTTTTACAAATGCTTTGTGCTGTGAGTCAAGGATCAAACCCATTCACGACAAATTCCAGAAGCCCTTCTTGGAAATTGATGTCAAAGGGGGAGAGAGAGATCACATCAAAGCTTATCATTTAGAGAGAGATCACATCAGAGAATATCACTTCCACAGGGGGAGGGAGAGATCTCCAGGGGGAGAAAATACTCAAGTAGAAAGTATTTCTCGAGGATCCCAGATGCTTGGTGTTCAAGATGAGAGATACCACATGTCTTTTTGGGGGAAAGACATGTTCATATGTGCTTATTTGCATTAGTTTGCACTAGCTCTGTTCATTCATATCTTTCAGCTCTGATTTTCTGTTCTCTATCTTCTCCCAGTATCCCATGCTAGATTCAGGGGAAGCAAGACATCTAAGGGAAAGAAATCATTTAATTTCATTGCATATCTTTACTCTTGGGTACATGTCTAATCCAATGTGGTACTTAGTACTCACTCTCTACATGTCATCCCAGTCTTGGTATTCTTGTAGTTTCTTCTGTTTGCTTTGGCTAGTAGATGTACCTGTGTTATCTAACCTTGTTTGTGCAGGTTCATTCCATCCTAAGCTAACTCAAGACTACAAGGTAAGTATATGCATCACAATCATGTGTATGAGTAATTCTTGCTGATGTACATACTGTTTGCAAGAAAGACTCATGAGCATGAAGGTATTTTCTTTCATATTCTTTGCTCTGATGCATATGGCCAAGATACATGTAACACATTGCCTACTCTGTCATGGTTATGCTCTCACATGCTTCTATATTCTATATTTCACATGATTGCATACATGTAGGGGGAGCCTATGCTTGTTACATGTCTTTCCAAAGCTTTACTTGCTATTCTTTGTACCTTTATCTAAAGCTTTGATGTATGTTGCCATCAATTACCAAAAAGGGGGAGATTGAAAGCACAAGTGCTCCCTAGGTGGTTTTGGTAATTAATGTCAACATATCTATTGTTGGACTAACACTTCTATCTAGTATATTTCAGACAAGTTCAACAATGGAGTGGCATGGACTAAAGGATGTGGAACTCCTTCAAGATGCTAAGGACAAAGGATTGGCTAAAGCTTCAAGCTCAAGACTCTTCATTTTATATTTCAGTGATCCAAGATCACGTTGAGTCTATAGGAAAAGCCAATACTATCAAGGAGGGATGAGGTGTTGCTTAATGAGCCTCTTGCTTCATGTGCTTAATGATATGCTCCAAAACCCTCAACTACTTTCTCACATCCACATATGACCTAAACCTAAAGCCAAAATCGGTCACACCGATTCTTTCTATCTGGCGCCACCAAGTTCAGATGTCATAGCCACTACCACAAACCCTAGGCAAATCGGTCTCACCGATAGGGATCTCGGTCTCACCGAGATGGGATTGTAATCTCTCTGTGTATGTCCATTATCAAAATCGGTCTTACCGAGTTTGAGCAATCGGTACTACCGAGATTACAATGCAAACTCTCTGGTTAATTTATTACCAAAATCGGTCCCACCGAGTTTGAGTAATCGGTCCCACCGAGTTCGCCTGACCAATTCTCTGGTTAGCTAATTACCAAAATCGGTCCTACCGAGTTTGTGTAATCGGTCTCACCGAGATTATGTTATGACCTAACCCTAATCATATCGGTCCCACCGAGTTGCATTTCGGTCCCACCGAAATTCCTAACGGTCACATTGTTTGCTAAATTGGTCTGACCGAGTTTATTGATTCGGTCCCACCGAGATTGGTAAATTGTGTGTAACGGTTAGATTTTGTGTGGAGGCTATATATACCCCTCCACCTCCTCTTCATTCGTGGAGAGAGCCATCAGAACAAACCTACACTTCCAACTTACCAGTTTTGAGAGAGAACCACCTACTCATGTGTTGAGGCCAAGATATTCCATTCCTACCATATGAATCTTGATCTCTAGCCTTCCCCATGTTGCTTTCCACTCAAATCTTGTTTCCACCAGATTCAAATCCTATGAGAGAGAGTTGAGTGTTGGGGAGACTATCATTTGAAGCACAAGAGCAAGGAGTTCATCATCAACGCACCATTTGTTACTTCTTGGAGAGTGGTGTCTCCTAGATTGGCTAGGTGTCACTTGGGAGCCTCCGACAGAGATTGTGGAGTTGAACCAAGGAGATTGTAAGGGCAAGGAGATCGCCTACTTCGTGAAGATCCACCGCTAGTGAGGCAAGTCCTTCGTGGGCGACGGCTATGGTGGGATAGACAAGGTTTCTTCTTCGTGGACCCTTCGTGGGTGCATCCCTCCGTGGACTCGCGTAACCGTTACCCTTCGTGGGTTGAAGTCTCCATCAACGTGGATGTACGATAGCACCACCTATCGGAACCACGCCAAAAACATCCGTGTCTCCAATTGCGTTTGAATCCTCCAAAACCCTTCCCTTTACATTCTTGCAAGTTGCATGCTTTATTTTCCGCTGCTCACATACTCTTTGCATGCTTTCTTGCTATGTGTTGTGAATGTTAAACTTGTGCCTAAACTCAACTTAAACTTAAATTTGCTAAAAACTGCAACTTTGGTACTTAGTGTCCAATCACCCCCCCCCGCTAGACACCTCTTCTCAAGGTCCTACACTTTGCAACCAATTTCATTTTCTCTCTGCAACACAAGTTGTAGATGTCTCGCCTCACAAGGCCACACTTATCATATGAACCATACTTGCTGATAAAGTTATCGACGATGATGTGCTTTTTTATCCTAGCTGCTTTCATCGCCAAGATCTCAGCTCTCTGGTGATCTCCTATCACTCTATGTGACAGCAGGAATGCCACCTTGTCCGGTCTAGCCAGCACAGGTTGTGATCGTCCATGAATGCTGCGACGAACCAAACCCCATGTTGAAAGATCATGGATGTCGCCTAGAGGAGGGGTGAATAGGCGCTTTAAAATAATTACGGTTTAGGCTTGAACAAATGTGAAATAAACCTAGCGGTTAATTTGTCAAGCACCAAACCTACAACAACTAGGCTCACCTATGTGCACCAACAACTTATGCTAAGCAAGATAAAAAACTAAGTGATAGCAAGATATATGACAAGAAACAATATGGCTATCACAAAGTAACGTGCATAAGTAACGGGCTCGGGTAGGAGATAACCGAGGCATGCAGAGACGATGATGTATCCCGAAGTTCACACCCTTGCGGATGCTAATCTCCGTTTGAAGTGGTGTGGAGGCACAATGCTCCCCAAGAAGCCACTAGGGCCACCGTAATCTCCTCACGCCCTCGCACAATGCAAGATGTCGTGATTTCACTAAGGGACCCTTGAGGGCGGTCACTGAACCCGTACAAATGGCAACCCTTGGGGGCGGTCACCGAACCCGTACAAATGGCAACCCTTGGGGCGGTCACCGAACCCGTACACTTTGGAAACCCTTGGGGACGGTCACCGGTACCCGTCACATTGCTCGGGGCGATCTCCACAACCTAATTGGAGACCCCGACGCTTGCCCAGAGCTTTACACCATAATGATTGAGCTCCGAACAACACCAACCGTCTAGGGCGCCAAGGCACCCAAGAGGAACAAGCTCTAGGGTGCCCAAACACCCAAGAGTAATAAGCTTCTCAAACTTCACTTCCACGTATCACCGTGGAGAACTCAAATCGATGCACCAAATGCAATGGCAAGGGCACACGGAGTGCCCAAGTCCTTCTCTCCCAAATCCCACCAAAGCAACTAATGCTAGGGAGGAAAATGAGAGGAAGAACGAAAGAAGAACACGAAGAACTCCAAGATCTAGATCCAAGGGGTTCCCCTCACTTAGAGGAGAAAGTGATTGGTGGAAACGTGGATATAGATCTCCTCTCTCTTTTCCCTCAAGAACTAGCAAGAATCATTGGAGGGATTGAGAGTTAGCAATCTCGAAGAAGGTCAACAATGGGGGAAGAACACGAGCTCAAGAGATAAAGTTCATTGGGGAAGAAGACCCCCTTTTATAGGTGGAGGAAAAATCCAACCGTTATGCTCACAGCACGCATAGAGCGGTTCTACCGCTCGACCTCACAGTACTACCGCAAGGGGTAGACATACTACCTCAAAGGGTAGCGGTACAACTGCTTGCGAGCGATACTAAAAATACATCCGTGCCTACCACCGCTGGACTTGTGACGAGTTTTTGGTCCGGAGCGGTACTACCGCTGTAGTAGCCGCGGTAGTACCGCTCTGGAGAGGTAGTAAAATATTACATCCGCTCCTGTCCGCGGTAGTACCGCTGCAGCCTTTTCAGAACACCAAAACTGTCACAACTTCTGCAAACGGACTTCGTATTCAACAAAACTAAGTTTGTTGGAAAGCTAGCGACAAGGGCTAACACAATCTTGATAGAACTAACAATAAGAAGGAAATTAGAAAAGGCCCAAGAAAAAATGGTGAGAACCCTTCCTCGAAAAAGACCGATAAAACCTCCAACACTTAAAACGCGATAGAAGAAGCATACGAAATCCGTTTTCGATGTACTAGCCTACTAGAGCTTGTCACTAAGATAACCACAAGCTCTAAAACCTCAAAAGAAAATAAAAATAAGAATAAAGAAAGATGATGCAAGGATGCAATGGTTTGAGCTCTCGACAAATGATACGATCATGCTACTCTCTTGAGAGCCCCCCTTGATAGTACGGCTATCGATCCTATAACCTGGTCTCCAAACTATCACCATGAGATCGGTAAAATATAAAACCTATCAAGGGAAAACCTTTGTCTTTCACGAAGTCCACTTGAGCTAGATGATGACGATCTTGACTCCCTCAAGTTGGATCACCTTTCTTGATTGCATGGGGTCGATGAAGACTAGATGATTGCTCCCCCATACTCCACTATGGGTGAGCCACCCTTCGGCACATCTTCACAAGTCCATTGACACCACAATGGACGGCAAGCATCAAGCACTTGATCTCTTCTTGATGCTCCACTTGAACTTGCGGACAGTAATCTTGATGACGATCACCACTTGATGTAATCCTTTCCATTGGTTGAGTGATATCTTCCTCTTGACGCAAGCCCATGAACACGTACCTAACCCCACATAGAAC
Organism: Triticum aestivum; assembly: GCF_018294505.1. NCBI lineage: Eukaryota > Viridiplantae > Streptophyta > Magnoliopsida > Poales > Poaceae > Triticum > Triticum aestivum. The sequence goes on from NC_057798.1 coordinate 89,629,356, forward strand.
TCTCACATAGACCATGGGTTAGTACACAAAGCACAATGGACAATGCTTACCATACCATGAGATCACTTGATCCCACTTGGTGTATCTTCTACACTTTGTGTGATGATCAACTTGAATCACTCTCTGTACTTAGTCTTGATCAACATTGACTCTTTCCAACTCCATGACCAATATTTGGATAATTCCTTAATACCACCTTGGTCAACTCATAAACTCCTTGAAACCAACACATGTACTTCAAGAAATGCCTATGGATAAATCCTTAAAATATAAATCAATGCAACCACTAGTCCATAGAGAATGTCATCAATTACCAAAACCATACATGGGGGAACCACATGTCCTTTCAATCTCCCCCATTTTGGTAATTGATGACAATCACTTTCAAGAGAGTTATATAAGGAATTATGCATCACCATGCAATGCAACAACCAATGATGCAGGAGAATGAGATGCAAATGCTTAGGAAAAAACCAAAGCAAGGAGAACACTCCGAAAACCTTCTCCACAAAACTCTCTGAAACTTCTCCCCCGTTGGCATCGATTGCCAAAATGGGCGAAAAGCTTAGAAGGCCAATATAAAAAGTGTTCCTCCATAAATTGTGTATTTCTCAAGAATATAGTGGACATAAACATATCCAAAGGTGAATACTTGGAGGAACACAAACTATATTGAGGCACAAAGATTGCTAAAGAATGATATGCCACAAGGACATAACAAAGAGAGACACAAGCAATCAAGCAATCAAAAGATACCAATTGAAGTAAGCAATCAAAGGATATCAATTGAACCAACTAGACCAAAGATCCTACGAGCCACATGAATAAAGGATATTATGATATGAGCAAAGGAGTGTTCTAAAGAAACTAGAGAAGCTCCCCATGATTTGTGCACACATAAGAATATTTGTATTTGGATACAAAGTGCACAAAATAGGATCATAGCTCCCCCAAAATCAATAGAAACTTACAACAAGTGCAAGTGAGCATATAGGAAACAAAGCCTAGCACTTGCAACAAACAAATGGTTGAGCAATCATGTAAAAGAGGCGACTAAGAATATGCACAACCAAAATGATGTGTGTGAGTCATGGCCAAGCACTTGAGAAGACTAAAATAAGGATGAGCATTAAGCATCAACATAGTCTTGGAAAAAATGGGATACACGGTGCATGACATGTCCTCTCCATACACACCCAACTAGCAAATGGGTTCACAAGTTCACTAAAATGATAACAACAAAACTTGCGACAACCCATGGTAAAGATAGAAGATGAAGGCCTCATCAAGATGAGGGATACTAATTAAGATGACAAAGCCTTGTAAAGATAAGCAAGAGAAAAAATATCTTCACCACAACAGAGTGCATCAAGATGCAACAATATAAGATCCGCACTCAAGATAAATCCTTTCACATAACCACCAAGGAAAGGTGGACGTGAAAGAATAAGGATATCAACTACAGATGTAACTTCTCTCAAGTGTATAAGATTCTTGGTAGATGAAGATCATGATGATATCAATCCACAAAGTAGGATGCACACACAAAATAGTTAAAAAAGAGAAAGAATAAGATATCCACATGGAAGTCATAAATATACCAATAAGATATTTGCTTGAAGGCATAGCACATGGCTAGATATGGTCTTATCATATATAAATGAGTTCCAACCACACGAGCATCAAAGACATCACAACTAGCAACAAGAGATCATTGTTGGGATGCTTTGAGAAAGGAACCAAGTATCACATGAAAGAACGAATTATATGTCATGATACAACCTACACAAGGTTTATGCAAGAAATGTGTGCATGAAGTATATGATGATACTTGTTACCGAGTTACCATTGGAAGGATGTAGTAGATACCAATTGAAGGTAGATAGTAGTTCATTGATCATCCTAGCTTGAATCCAATAAGCACATGGTGACAACACCTTCCTTGTGAGTGAACCGAGCATCCAATGCATCTCCAAATGTTCCTAGAAGAACAACACAAACTAAACGGTAACCAAACTCATTGGGACCAAATAGTTAGAAACACCAATACATAGGACAAACTCCACATAAATATGTGCATATAGATATGAAAATGAATTTCATGCACATCTCATCCAATTTGAGACTTGGTGGAGTTTCCTTATATATTGGGTCAAAGAAAGACATCATGCCCAAGAAAATACATGAAGTAAATATGCATGCTCAAAACTTTCAAGAATCGATACCAAATGAAAAAGAAAAGCCAAGTGACAAAGGATACCAAATGGAGAAATCATCACTTGGAAGATATCATTAAAGATACATCAAGGAATGAGATATCCATTGAAACACGGTAAATAAAAGATATCAAACTCCCAAAAGATAGGATGGTTCCAAACAAACCAAGCTCTCTACAAAGTTTCATGATGGCACAAAGTACCAAAAAGAAAACGGCTTGCCTTCCACCAACACACACTTTATAAGGATCGCAAGATGAGTGTTTTATAGAAAATAGGATAGCTCACCCAAGACTAGTGCATTATAGAGAATTTGAATTTGAATACAAAATGCACAAGGTGAGATCACCACTTTCACTATATCTAGAAAACACTAGACAAGATCAAGAAATGAACAAGATCCACAAGTGAAATGGAAGACAAAGGGAGTTGATACATTCCTTGGCAAGAGAAAAGGCAAATAAAAGCAAAAGCCAATGTAAAGATGATCAATAAATTCTACCACACAAGAGTACCAATTGTCAAAAGACAAGAAGTAAATGGAAATAATTCTCGGTGGTAGATTGCAAGGATATCCGACATCATCTTCACACCAAACCCATAAGCAACTTGCAACTTGTAGAGCTAACATGCCACCTAGGAACAAGATAATTTACAATATCAACTCTAGGTGACAATATCTCAAATGTACACATTTTCTAGTCTAGCAATATACACATAGCATATTACTCCCCCATAATGTGATACCAATTAAAGATAAACAAGAGGAAAAATAAAGATCCAACAAGAGATAATTAATGGACAATTTAGAATTTGAATTTCTCATGAGTAGACATACCACATAGCGACTAGATAACCTTGTAATATCAATACTAGTTGGTATTCCTCATGTACACACATTTATAGGATTGTGAAGTGCACAAAGCACATCACTCCCCCAAAATGGGATGTTCCATTAATCTCTCACAATAGCCAACTAAGATACAAACAAGATTCACAAAGGCTCAACGTATGACACACATGTACATGATGTGCAAACCAACATACACAAACTTGATTACTCAAGATAAGCAAGTTGGAAGCACAACATATACAAACACATGCAAGGAACAAAATCAAAACATGCAAATGGGCAAGTAACTTTCAATGTAAACAATCTAAGTACAAGTTACCGCAAGGAGGCACATTGGATATAAGATAGAAACTTCATAATCCAATTGACTTGGCTTGAGACAATAAGAATGATGAAGTCCCCTTAATTATTCATAATGTAGCCAAGTCTCCAATGCCCTCCAATAACACCTATTGATCAAGTTTGAGCTTGGTGGTCCCCAACCAAGTTGGCTCCTAAGAGGTTAGTCACAATAGGCTTGGCTACCCAAATGGTTCTTTTCTTGACAACACTTTGAGTACCAACAAACTTGGCAAACACATTGCCAACCTTATCCTTCCCAAGAGAATAGATATCATCAATAATAGTTGGGTTGGATAAGTTACCACTAGTGCATGAAGAAGCGACATGACCATTCTCACGACATATGTAGCAATGTCTACTCTTCACTTTCTTCTCACTTGATTTCTCAACTTGAGAAGCATTAGCTTGAGTCTTCTTGGGAAGAGGCATTTCTTCAACTTAGGTTGAGCATGATAATGAACTTGTGGCCGCTTCCCTTGTTGCTTGTCATTAATGGGCTTCTTCTTTAATGGGCAAGATCTAACATGATGCCCTTCAATTTTGCACTTGAAGCAAATAATCTTTGCCGAATTCTTGACTTGTTCTTGGCCCTTCTTCTTGTTTCTCTTGGACTTCTTCTTCCTATTGGAGTTGAATCCAAGTCCACCTTTGTCATTGGGGGATTTCTGCACACTTAAGATATTGTTGAGTGTGGACTTCCCTTCGTGACACTTTTCCAAGTCTTCCTTCAAAGAAGTGACTTGAGCCTTGAGCTCTTTAATTTCCTCTACATGGTTAGTATCAACACAAGTACTAGAGGAAGTATAAGCTTCATCGTTAGAGAAACAAGGCAAGGAGAGTAATTCATCACAATAAGTACCAATGCTATGAGTAGACGAATTACAAGGACTAGCACATGGCAATATAGCATTTTGACTTGAAGTAGTGCTAGTATCCACATGTGACTTACTAGAAGTTACCTTAGACATAGCCTCATGATCTATTTTTAGCACATTATGAGATAATAGAAGATCATCATGAGAGCTTGTGAGCTTTACATGATTTTCTTCCAACTTCTCATATTTGCTAGATAGCAACTCAAGTTCAGCCCGTGGCTCAACATTCACCTTAAAAATGGATGTTTCACCATAAATAGAGTTAGTAGTACAAGCATCATCAATAATAGCAAGAGGAGAAGGCAACTTGGCAAGCTCTTTAGAATATTAAGCTTTAAGTTGTGCATGAGTCTCAGTGAGTTTTATTAGCTCACTCTTAATGACCCTTAAGCCATTTTTGAGGTGCCCAAAGTCCTCAAGGAGTTTAGCATGCGCAAGTTCAAGCTTCTCATTTTTAGTTTCAAAATCATTGGCCACACCTCAAGATCTCTATCATGAGATTCCTTCACTCTAGATAGTTCTAGAGCAGAAGTCTCCTCAAATGATTCGGAGGTGGTTTGTTCATGTTCAAGAGCTTGAGATAGCTCCGCGGTCTCATTTGCATAATCACGCTCATGACCTTCCATTTTCTCAATGGTGACCTCATGCTCCTCTAGATGAGATTCCAACTCCTCAATGTATTTCTTGCCCTCAATGGCAATAGACTTGATTTCAATGAAGTTGGAACAAGCAAGTTTAATTTTTTGAAGAGCTTTATAAATCATTTCCCCCTTAATTTTTAAGGAAGCAATATTATCATCATCCTCATCATCATTAGCATTAACATCATCATCAAGCGACATATTGGGGTTCAAAGTAGGAGATACCTTTGACGCCTTAGCCATAAGGCAAAAAGCAATAGATGACGATGTAGGATCCCTTGAGGCACCATTCAAGACCACATCTTGTTCCATGGAGTGTTGGGTTTCCTCTACATTGTTAGCACAATAATTAGAGGAAATACAAGCATTTTTATCATGGCAACAAGACATAACAAGCATATCATCATGAGATTTAGTCAAGCAATTTCTACATGAAATGCAAGGACTATCAACATAAGCATGTGAAACATTTGGAGTGCTCAAAGTGTTAAAGTCCAAATAAGAAGCATTGCAATAAGATAGTGGTGAAGGATCATCGATAATAAGCACACTATCATCATTGAAAAGATCAACACTACTCACCATATCATTACCTTGTGGCAAACCACATGTAGGTGAAGTAGAGGCAGTTGAGAAGACAACACAGCCGGAGGTGGAGGGAGAACAATCATTCCCACAAAACTTGGACACACCATATTTATCTTGAAGCTTTGTCCACAACTCATGAGCATCTCAGAATGTCATGAGTTGAAATATAACTACATTGCTCAAAGCATCGAAAAGCACATTAGAAGCTTAAGCATTGAGATAAGAGTTTTTCTCATCCTCTAAAGATAATCTTTGGGGATCCTTTGGAGGAGAAAACCCCATATCTACAATTCGCTCTAAATTTGGGTCCATGACCCTAAAGAGATTAAGCATGTGAATTACCCAAACATCAAAATTTGTGCCATCGAAACTAAGAGTGTCAGAGAATCCTAATCCCCTAGTCGACATCTTTACTCGCTAGGTGGTTAAGCCTAACAAAGAGAGACGAGGCTCAGGCGCTTTAAAATAATTACAGTTTAGGTTTGAACAAATGCGGAATAAACCTAGCGGTTAATTCGTCAAGCACCAAACCTACAACAACTAGGCTCACCTATGTGCACCAACAAGTTATGTTAAGCAAGATAAAAAAACTAAGTGATAGCAAGATATATGACAAGAAACAATATGGCTATCATAAAGTAAAGTGCATAAGTAACGGGCTCGTGTAAGAGATAACCGAGGCCCGCTGCACGTAGAGACGACAATGTATCTCGAAGTTCACACCCTTGCGGATGATAATATCCGTTTGGAGCGGTGTGGAGGCACAATGCTCCCCAAGAAGCCACTAGGGCCACCGTAATCTCCTCACGCACTCGTACAATGCAAGATGTTGTGATTCCACTAAGGGACGCTAGAGGGCGGTCACCGAACCCGTACAAATGGCAACCCTTGGGAGCGGTCACCAAACATGTACACTTTGGCAACCCTTGGGGCGGTCACCGGTACTCGTCAAATTGCTCGGGGCGATCTCCACAACCTAATTGGAGACCCCGACGCTTGCCCGGAGCTTCACACCACAATGATTGAGCTCCGAACAGCACCAACCGTCTAGGGCGCCAAGGCACCCAAGAGGAACAAGATCTAGGGTGCCCAAACACCCAAGAGTAATAAGCTTCTCAAACTTCACTTCCACGTATCACCGTGGAGAACTCAAACCGATGCACCAAATGCAATGGCAAGGGCACAGGGAGTGTCCAAGTCCTTCTCTCCCAAATCCCACCAAAGCAACTAATGCTAGGGAGGAAAATGAGAGGAAGAACGAAAGAAGAACACGAAGAACTCCAAGATCTAGATCCAAGGGGTTCCCCTCACTTATAGGAGAAAGTGATTGGTGGAAACGTGGATCTAGATCTCCTCTCTCTTTTCCCTCAAGAACTAACAAGAATCATTGGAGGGATTGAGAGTTAGCAAGCTCGAAGAAGGTCAACAATGGGGGAAGAACACGAGCTCAAGAGATAAAGTTCATTGGGGAAGAAGACCCCCTTTTATAGGTGAGGAAAAATCCAACCGTTATGCTCACAGCCCGCACAGAGCGGTTCTAGCGCTCAACCTCATGGTACTACAGCAAGGGGTAGCGGTACTACCTCAAAGGGTAGCGGTACAACTGCTTGCGAGCGGTACTAAAAAAATACATCCGTGCCTACCACTGCTGGACTTGTGATGAGTTTTTGGTCTGGAACGGTACTACCGTTGTAGTAGCCGCGGTAGTACCACTCTCGAGCGGTAGTAAAAGATTACATCTGCTCCTGCCTGCGGTAGTACCGCTGCAGCCTTTTCAGAACACCAAAACTGCCACAACTTCTGCAAACGGACTCTGAATTCAACGAAACCAAGTTTGTTGGAAAGCTAGCGACAAGGGCTAAAAAAATCTTGGTAGAACTAACAATAAGAAGGAAATTAGAAAAGTCCCAAGAGAAAATGGTGAGAACCCTTCCTCGAAAAAGACCGGTAAAACCTCCAACAAAGAAAACGCGATAGAAGAAGCATATGAAATCCGTTTTCGATGTACTAGAGCTTGCCACGAAGATAACCACAAGATATAAAACATCAAAAGAAAATACAAATAAGAATCAAGAAAGATGATGCAAGGATGCAATGGTTTGAGCTCTTGACAAACTATATGATCACGCTACTCACTTGAGAGCCCCCCTTGATAGTACGGCTATCGATCCTATAACCCGGTCTCCAAACTATCACCATGAGACAGGTAAAATATAAAACCCATCAAGGGCAAACCTTTGCCTTGCATGAAGTCCACTTGAGCTAGATGATGACGATCTTGACTCCCTCAAGTTGGACCACCTTTCTTGATTGCTCTGGGTCGATGAAGACTAGATGATTGCTCTCCCATACTCCACTATGGGTGAGCCACTCTTCGGCACATCTTCACAAGTCCATTGACACCACAATGGATGGCAAGCATCAAGCACTTGATCTCTTCGTGATGCTCCACTTGAACTTGCGCACGGCAATCTTGATGATGATCACCACTTGATGTCATCCTCTCCATTGGTTGAGTGATATCTTCCTCTTGACGCAAGCCCATGAACACGTACCTAACCCCACATAGAACTCTCACATAGAGCATGGGTTAGTACACAAAGCACAATGGACAATGCTTACCATACCATGAGATCACTTGATCCCACTCGGTGTATCATCTATGCTTTGTGTGATGATCAACTTGAATCACTCTCTGTACTTAGTCTTGATCAACCTTGACTCTTTCCAACTCTATGACCAATCTTTGGATAATTCCTTAATACCACATTGGTCAACTCATAAACTCCTTGAAACCAACACATGTACTTCAAGAAATGCCTATGGACAAATCCTTCAAATATAACTCAATGCAACCATTAGTCCATATAGAATGTCATCAGTTACCAAAACCACACATGGGGGCACCGCATGTCCTTTCACATGTGCTTTGTCTAAATTCACGACCAACTGCGCACCACACTCGCATCGAGTCTCAGGTCTTAGCCTGCGGGTGCGGCCCTCCTGGTTTAAGAATTTGCTCTGTCGTTTTCCTTTCCTAGAGCAAAAGTATTGCTTGTACCTTATAGTTCCTGAAAGACCTTTCCTCGTTTCACCTTCTCTTTCCTTATGTTGAATCCGCGCTCACTGGCATGCTTATTATAGAACATGTGCGCCTCCCATTGTGATCCGAAGGTCATAGACATAACCTTCCAATGTGTCTGCAGTGCCTGTTGTTGGATTTCAGCCTGCTCAATGTCCATGTCAGCTACACCATCCTCGTCATGGCCATCATGACCACTACGACCATCCAGTTCATCCTACAAAATTACATATAAGAACATACAAGTTGTCATCATTTACTTGATGTGATTGTGTTACTTACAAAATGTTTGAACGAACCTGGCTCAAGTTACCGACGAAAGATTCCTGAAAAACATTTTCCTCATTATGAACAATTGAACATCAACATCTTCCTATAGAAAAAAAAGACAACATAGACGTGTAAGTAGCCATGTGGTTGTTTGTCAGATGAAATTAATGTACAAGTTATTTACGTTTCACTGTAAGCACCATCCTCATTCTTTTGAAAGTCATCCTCAGGTAAATTGTCGTATGACGACCACGATTCGTTGTCACTGCTATAATCATCTTCGCTATTGCAATCCTTATTGGCACGACTGACAGTATCACTACCACACTCATCATCCGTATGGCGGAGCACATCTGTATATCCAGTTTTATCCTCCATTAAATAACCTCACTACCAACACTACACAATATTAAAAACATGATATCACGGTTCAAAATCAAACTAGATGTACTGGGTCATGCTGATGATCAGTTAATAACATCAAAATCTTTCCAAATTACTATATTTCACTACCCGACTTTTTGGTAAAATCAGTGCAAAGTTTTCGAAATCCTACAAAAAATAATACAAATACCTATATTTGACAACACAACTCGAAGTTGAATAAACAAGATTGAAGCTCTAGCACCGCCACTGTTTACATGACAAACCTAGGGGGTGGCGGGTGTCGATGTCGCGCGGCTAGATCGTGAGGAACGTGAACTCTGGCGTGATTGCGGTCGGTGATGACATCAATGACGTGCACGGAGGCCAGATCGCGGCGTGATTGTGGACGGCGACGACTTTGACAACGTGCACGGATGCCAGATCAGGGGCGAAGCCGGGGAAATGGCGGACGCGGCGAGACGCGTCGTTGGCTAGGAGATGGCAACCGCCATCTGCAACCGCTGGCGGCAGCGGTCGTACTCTAGGGTGGGCAAAGGGCGGTGATCGGTCAGCTGGGGAGACGCTGGATCGGGCCGCGTGATCGCCGAAGGGGCTGCTAGGTCGTTGGTGTGCGTCTGGCTTCTTTTTTTGCATGTGCCGGGCACAATAGGCGCCATATAGCCGTATTGGCTCGGGCCGTCGGCTCGGCTGTATGCATCTGCGGACACCGTGTACGGGTGTGGGGATATGTTATGGATTGTATGCCCAAAATGCCCTTATACATTAAGCGCGCGGTGGGAGGTGGGGTGGGGTGGGGTGGGTGTGTGTAAAGAAGAAAGCCTCTTCAAGTGTACTGCGGATAAAGAAAAAAAACAAATGAGGTACTTCAAACATGAAGGGAATAAACAGTGAACGTACTTAGTGTGTCTGACGGTCAATTCGTAAAGGAAAAATGAAGCATACAGGTCCGACCGTCAAGTAAGGCTTTCATGGTTAAGCACAACTTACTAATGTTCCTAAGGCTAGCCATAGTGGGAGTAACATAAGTAGTATCATGCACTTGGGACTCGCAAACATACTTATGTGGTAGGCAATTAAAGAAGAGAGAGATGATTATAGTAACATAGGTAGATAATGTAACACAATAAATGTGATGCTACTATGTGTCATGCATGGCAATAAATGAGACCAACTATGATACTAATATATGATACTATGCACTATAGAGGTAGTAGCATAGACTAGTAACATATGCATGTTACTAGTCTAAGTTACTCCCCACTATGACCAGCCTAAGAGCATGTCTAGTAGAACCCTCGAACCCTCAAACCCTTAAAGCACTTTTAAGGGTTGAGAAGTGCCAGTTTTTGGCATTTTTAAGGGTTGAAAAACAGGGGCAAAGACTAGAACCCTCAAACCCAACCCTTAAACTGCTTTAAGGGTTGGGTTTGAGGGTTCTAGTCTTTGCCTCAACCCCAACCTTTAAATCTATCATTTGACATCTCATAATTTATAACTATAAGAACACAATCAACCTCTAAACAAACTACCAAATGACAATCGTTGATGCATGGTTTAATAGTTTGCATCACAAAATCATCAGCTTCCCCCTCTCATCAGCACCATCACCAAAAAATTGCACCTCGGCGCCATCTCCTAGACCACATGCGGGCTCCATCAAGCATCTCCATAGGCGCCGGTGGAGTCGTCCACACCGCATCGCCACAACTACTCATCGGAGTGTCACCTCGAAAAGTTAAAAGTAGAGGACGCACCACGGAACATCCTCTTCCTCTCCGCGATGTCCTCCTTGTAGTCCTTCCACCATTGCAATTGGTCTTGATCCATGTCCTTCTTGGACATCATCATGTGCTCCTTCTCTTTCACCATGAGTTCTTTCCATACCTTTTCCTCTTTGAGCTTGATCATCCTCTCCTCCAAGTCAGCCTTGCGCTTTGCTTCTTCACGCTTTGCTTCAACTTGTGCAAGCTTGACCTCTTTCTTCTTCTCGGTGATAAGAAGCTTCGTCTCCAATGTCTTCGTTGTCAATTCCTCTCTTGCCTTCATCATGTGCTCCATCTTCTCCCTTAGGCTTGATGCCTCTCCTTCCATCTTCACCCTTAGCTTGCCCTTCTTGGTTCCCTCGGGCTTGCCCAAGTTCCTCTCCTCCTCATCTTCACTATCATCCATCCTAAGCATTGCCGACTTCTTGGGTGCGGTCTCTTGATCCCTCAACTTCCACTTGTCAAAGGTTTGAAGAATTACCCAAGCATGCTTAAATGGGAATGGCCTGCCCTTGGAAGCGGCCATATCCTTGTACCTCATGCCGGCAATTGTCTCCTATCAACCACACATAATCACATAAGAACCCACCAATAGCATAGTACACACACATAATCAAAATAGTGAAGAGATATGTACTCACATAGTCACTCTCCACAGTTCCACTAGGTGGTGCATCCCTCACTTGGTCCATGGCCGCACTCCAACGAGCACAAGCGGGCTTCATCAACTCCCACCGGCCTTGAAGCGACCGGTAAGTGCGAGAGATGAACCCACTATTCTTCGGCTTGATCCTACAATAGTTGTCCTCGATCCTTTGCCAATACCGTTTACCGGTTTGATCGGTGCCGGTGCTTGCATCCATCCCCACAGCTGCCCAAGCACGAACCAAGAGGATATCTTCCGCCTCGGTGTAGTTTGTCGACCGCGCGTGTGGGCGGGAAGCAGCGGTGAATGCCTCCTCCCCTATCTCGGCCACCTCCTCCTCGTCATCCCCTTCATCCTCCTCATCTTCCTCCAAGTCGTCACCAACCCTAAAGGGTTCTAGAGGCGGAGCCCCGAGGTCCACCTCCGTGTCTTGGAGGAGGTCCATGAACGAGGATGGGGTTGCCATTTCCTCGAACACCTCGTGCGCGGCGGGAGGAGGTTCGGCGACGGCGGCGGGCGGGGCCGTGGGCTTCTTCCGCGGCTTCTTCACGGCCGGGGACGAGCCGGCGACCTTGGAGGAAGCCCCTCAGGGCCCACGGGAGGCCGCCTTCGGCCGGCTCTTCTTGGGGGCGGGAGGAGGCGGTGCGAGGCCCGCCCGCCGCCGCTTGGCCCTGATGTGGGTCGCCGCCACCACGTCGGCCACGGTCGGGTGCCGGGCGGGTGCGGGTGCGGGGCGGGGCCCGAGTCGGGCGCGGCGGCGGGCAGGGCAGGCGCGGCGGCGGCGGAGGCCTCCATGGCCGGCGCGGGGCGAGGCGGCGGGAGGAGCCGGGGAGGCGGGGATGAAATTTCCCTCCCGCGCGAGAGGAAAGAGGAGTGCGGGTTGGGAAGAGTTTTTCCTCCCAACCCTCACTTCTACATGTTGGGAAACAGTTTGAGGGTTGGACCTCTAAATTTTTTTACGGGTTTGAGGGTTTAGAGGTTCTAGTCTACTTTTTTTTTGACGAAAACTGTAAAAAAAAAAAACAGTTATTTTTAGGGGTTTGAGGGCTCTACTAGACTTGCTCTAATAGAGTTAGACATCTTTTGTTGTTATGTCATGTACAGAGCCGCAGAATGCTACTGATTGCTTAAGGCGTCTAACTCTATTGCTTGAATTTTGATTTTTTGCAGACTAACTTAACCCAACCTTATCCAAGTCGTCAGATTAGGGATGCTTTTGAATTCTGTGCACGGCATGCACAATGATCAAACTTAGAAAAAGCATCAGAAGTCGACACTGCACTTCAAGCCGGATAAGCTCATCTGTCCGCTCTCATGTACCAGTTGAGATAATATCTCATCCAACGTATGGTCTAGTCTATACTCTAGGAAGGATATCCCCGATTTCCTATGCAACTGTGGGCGCCTGATTCCAACACCAATTCTTGTAGCTTCCTAACGACGTATCGGTTAGCGCATGAGCATGGCCATCATCTACACACCGTTTGCTCGTTTTCAGTGGATATAGGAGTAGAAACTAGGCGACAAGGATGATGGTGCCTTCCTTATCCATCAACCACCAAAGCCCCCAATAATGCTTATCGTCACCATGCCCGGTTGATGCAACGGAACATCACAGCTTTCATGGGCCTTCCGTCCCAGCAACACCAATCTTCCTCCGAACAAACTTCGCCCACGTACGCATGTTAAGCCGCATGAGTGTGACCTGCCAACAGAAACCCTTCTCAAGGGGGTCAAGCTTACCCAGCACACCGGAAAAGTTAGGGGGCAACCGGTATTGTATCGGGGCCATCGGAGGGGTTCCGGGGGTCCACCGGGAGGGGCCACCTCTCTCAGAGGGCCTCATGGGCCGTAGTGGGAAGGGAACCAGCCCTTGGAGGGCTGGGCGCATCCCCCCTTGGGCCCATGCGCCTAGGGTTGGGGGGACCCTAAAGGGGGCGCCCCCTTGCTTGGGGGGCAAGCCCCCTCCCCTTGGCCCCCCCCTCTAGATCTCATCTAGAGGGGGCCGGCTCCCTTCCCCCTTCTCCTATAAATAGAGGGGCGAGCGGAGGGCTGCAGCACCACACCTAAGGCGCAGCCCATCCCCTCCCCAACACCTCTCTCCTCCGCAAGAGCTTGGCGAAGCCTTGCCGGAGTACTGCCTCTCCATCACCATCACGCCGTCTTGCTGCTGTTGGAGCCCTCTTCCTCAATCACTCCCTCCTCCTTGCTGGATCAAGGCGCGGGAGACGTCACCAGGTTGCATGTGTGTTGAACGCGGAGGTGCCGTTGTTCGGCGCTAAGATCGGAATCCACCGCGATCTGAATCGCTTCGAGTACGACTCCCTCATCCGCGTTCTTGTAACGCTTCCGTCTCGCGGTCTTCAAGGGTATGAAGATGCACTCCTCTCTCTCTCGTTGCTAGTTACTCCATAGATTGATCTTGGTGATGCGTAGAAATTTTTTATTTTCTACAACGATCCCCAACACTGACGGTCAATTCGTAAAGGAAAAATGAAGCATAGAGGTCCGACCGTCAAGCAAGGCTTTCATGGTTAAGCACAACTTGCTACTACTCCTAATAGAGTCAGACACCTTTTGTTGTTATGTCGTGTACAGAGTCGCAAGCTTAAGCTGTCAGCTTGATAGGCCTGCTGAGTGCGACTGATTGCTTAAGGTGTCTAACACCATTACTTGAGAATTTTGATTTCTTGCAGATTTAACTTAAGCCAACCTTTTCCAAGTCGTCAGATTAGGGATGCTTCTGAATTCTGTGCACGACATGCATGATGATCTAACTTAGCAAAAAGCATCAGAAGTCGACACTGCACTTTAAGCCGGATAAGCTCATCTGGCCGCTCTCTTGTACCAGTTGAGATAATATCTCATCCGACGTATCACTACTAGAAAAACCCCTACTAATGGCGCACCTAGTATGGCCATTAATGGCGCATCTGTGGTGCGCCACTAACAGCACGCCATTAGTAATTTTTACTAATGGCGCACCAGTGGTGCGCCATTAGTATCTGGTATACTAATGGCGCACCACTGGTGCGCCATTAGTATAGGCCACGGTGCGCCATTAGTATGCCTCCCAGGGGTCATGTATACCCAGGTGCTTTGGATACTAATGGCGCACCACAACTGGATGCGCCATTAGTAATCGCGGCATACTAATGGCGCACTGTCCTGTGATGCGCCATTAGTGATGCGCCATTTTGAATCTAGATCTGGATCGTGATTTTTTGCTCGTTTTTTTTGCTTGTTTTTTGGCACGACATTATTTCAAATTTTGTTCCTGTTTTTGGATCTTGTTGCCATGGTCTTTTGCCGGAGAGGAGTTCGCCGGAGAGGAGGAGGAGGAGGTCGCTGGAGAGGAGGAAGGAGAAACCATGAGGGGATGGGAGGAGCTCACCGGAGAGGAGGGAGGAGGAGCTCACCGGAGAGGAGGAAGGAGGAGCTCACCAGAGAGGAGGGAGAAGGAGCTCGCCGGAGAGGAGGGAGGAGGAGCTCACCGGAGAGGAGGGAGGAGGAGCTCACCGGAGAGGAGGGAGGAGGAGCTCACCGGAGAGGAGGGAGGAGGAGCTCACCGGAGAGGAGGGAGAAGAAACCATGAGGGGAGGGGAGGGGAGGGGAGGAGGGAGGAGGAGGTCGCCGGAGAGGAGGGAGAAGAAACCATGAGGGGAGGGGAGGGGAGGGGAGGGGAGGAGGGAGGAGGGAGGAGGAGGTCGCCGGAGAGGAGGAGGTCACCGGAGAGGAGAAGTATGGTGGAGGAGAGAAGGGAAGATGAAATGAAGAGAGGAGGAGAGGACCAGCCATATATACGGCATACTAATGGCGCACCGCGGGCAGGTGCGCCATTAGTAAAAAAATTATTTTTTTGATTTATTTTGAATTTTGAAGGCGGGAAGATACTAATGGCGCACCACGGGCAGGTGCGCCATTAGTAATTGTTTTTTTATTTTTTTGACTTATTTTGAATTTTGAAGGAGGGAAGATACTAATGGCGCACCATGGTCAGGTGCGCCATTAGTAACTTTTTTTTATTTTTTTGATTTATTTTGAATTTTGAAGGCGGGAAGATAGTAATGGCGCACCGTGGGTAGGTGCGCCATTAGTAAGTTTGATTTTTTTTTTGCCTCTCTAGATCTTAAAAGCCCCGTATCTTTTTTTTCTGTTAGGTTTTTGAGGATTTTGAAAATGTTTAACGGGGTTCCCCCAGTTAAATTTGGATGTAACTTTTCGAGTAGATGATTTTTCATATAAAAAACTTTTTCATCCGAGTTAGTATGCAAAAGTTATGCCCATTTTTACAAATTCTCGCGAGATTTTGTAAACGAAGTCAAAATTCATATTTGCAAATTTTCCCAGCAACTAGGCCACATATCACATGGGAAACTTATTTTCTTTTCTTTTTTGACATTTTTATCATTTTCTTTTATTTTTTTAAAAACTGAAAAGGCGATCCAGGGGGGTGCATTCGGTGGAAGTGGTGGCCAAGGTTACTAATGGCGCACCGTGGCATGGTGCGCCATTACTAATTTTAACTAGTAATGGCGCACCATGCCACGGTGCGCCATTAGTATGTTTGGACAGGCGCACTAGTTCAAAAAAACAAAAATTGGATACTAATGGCGCACCGTGGGCAAGGTGCGCCATTAGTAGTTTCAACACTAATGGCGCATCAGAAGGTGGTGCGCCATTAGTATATACTAATGGCGCACCACATGACTGGTGCGCCATTAGTGTCATTTCCATCTATAGCCCTTTTCCTAGTAGTGTATGGTCTAGTCTATACTCTAAGGAAGGATATCCCCGATTTCCTATGCAACTGTGCGCCTAATTCCAACACCAATTCTTGTAGCTTCCTAACGACCGTATCGGTTAGCGCATGGGGCATGGCCATCATCTACACACCGTTTGCTCGTTTTCAGTGGATATAGGAGTAGAAACTAGGCGACAAGGATGATGGTGCCTTCCTTATCCATCAACCACCAAAGCCCCCAATAATGCTTATCGTCACCATGCCCGGTTGATGCAACGGAACACCACAGCTTTCATGGGCCTTCCGTCCCAGCAACACCAATCTTCTCTTCTTCCGAACAAACTTCGCCCACGCATGCTGAGCCGCAAGAGTGTGACCTGCCAACAGAAACCCTTCACAAGGGGGTTAAGCTTACCCAGCACACAGATGCAATCTCGGAGAAAGAAAGAACAGAGAGTAACTACAGTAGAATTCATGGAGACGATCAGGCATGAAGGATCTTAATTAATTCTGGGGAGGCATCATCCCATTTGTCATTAAAGCAAGAAGGATTACCATGTTGAGCAACGGCTGGTTGCAGCAACACGATCACAATAGAGCTTCGGCAGGTTTACAAAAAACTAAAACCTTTACCCTGCGATTCCGCCTCTCGAATTCAACACAACACACAACAAAAAGAAGAAAATCTGTACAGGAATGGCCGGATTGGGCCTGGTCTCCGATTACTATCTTCCAGAGGGGATGAGCGAGCCGTTCTCGGATCCCAGAGCGAGCGGCTGCGTCGCGGCCGCAGGCAATGGCATCCATGGGCCGCCAATGGAGGCAGCTTCCATCTGGATGGCCTCGGCGATCGGCACCAGCGACGGCTTCTCGTTGTTGTAGGTGAATTCCAGGTCCCTGTTTGCAGCCAGAGCCAAGAGCTCCGCCTCCTCGAGGCCCCGCGCCGGGCCGAGGCTGCACCTGTCCGGCGAGTGCTTCGCGAGGGCGTCCTTGAACTTCTTGATCTGTAATCAGATGCGATTGCAGCAAGCATGTCAGCGTTCGTCTGTCTTAAACGTGCCTGAAGAACATTTTCGTAGAAAACAGACGCACAATCTTTTACAGTGTGTAAGTGAGACTTACGGTTGCATTGGTGCAGCTGAAGCTGCTGACCCTTCCCTGGGCTCCCCTGTAGAACCTGAAGAAAGGGAGGACATGGACATGGAGGCTGTAGCACATGGACTTGTGCTTCTCGTAGTTGACTTGCAGGAACAGCACGTCCGGGTTCCGCTCAGCGAACTGCGCAATCTGCACACCACAACCAACGAATTTCTGTTTAGCATACGTTACAGTGTTTGGAGTCAGATTGTCGCAACGAACAGGGGTTTTCGGCCAAGGATTTCTACCTTGGGGTGGAGCGCACGGCAGCCACCGCAGCCGGGGGAGAAGAAGTCGACGACGACGAGCTTGTCGCCGGCGTTGAGCAGGGAGTCGGCGAGGTCTTGCGCGGACTCGACCTCCCTCATGTTGGGGTGCGTCACCTTCTCCCACCACCTCATGGCCTTGCCAATCGTCAGGTTCCCGTTCATCTGCAGCCAACAACCAGCTCAAATTTAGTCCGCGTCCAGCGCTACAACACTGTATATTCCCCACCAGCTAAAAACTAAAAATGCAACAAAATAGAAATTTCGGCCCACAGAGAAGATAAAATGGAACTGAAATCTCAAGATCTCGTCTAGAAAATCTCGAACAGTAAACAAGAAAGCGGATTGAAACCAAGGGACCGACCTGTCCAGCAGCGGCCGCCACTTGGAGGCTCCGGGGCAGGGGCCTGTCCGCCAGCGCCACCCTCCCGGCGGGGAAGGAGCTCTTGGCGCGGTACCCAGCGCCCATCGGCAAAGACTCCGCGAGCGCCGCCCCGGGGCCAAATTCCCCGCACGGCGCCGCCACGTTGCTGCTGCCGCCGCATAGCGCGTTGGCCATGGCTGCCAAGCAGAAGGAAGAGGAGGAAGAGAGAGCAGGAGCGCGCGCACAGAGGGAGAGAGAGAGAGAGAGGCGAGGTCTCGGGGGAGAAGAGAGGCAGGGAGCACGAGTCAAGGGCAATGGCGGATGCGGAGATGCGGCGAGGAAGAAAAGGTCGCCCTTTTAACGAAGAGAGAGGAAAAAGCGAAAAAGGCACACGCTTTTTTTTTACCGTCTTGGCCCGAACGGCTTTCACGTGGGGTGAATTCTCGGCATCCGTTGGATCAAGCATCGGACGGCGAGGTGGCGGCCACGAGGCGGGGGCGGTTGGGGTAGGCCGTTTGTGCCGGTGTAAAAGGTGCGGTGGAGTGGATATGTTTTGGATAAGATTAGGGCTGGGCTTCCTCACGAGGCGGTAGGTACTGGAGGTTAAAGCGCCACGTGTGCAGGGTGTTCAAGGTCAGGGTGTCTGCCGGCGTGGGACCACACACAAAGGGAAAAGGCGTGGATCGCATGGCCCACCCGTCTGTTGGAGCATGGTAAAAATGGAGAAAACGCAATCTGTTGGCCGGTTACCACAGCTCGTCTACAGCGAGATCTTGCGGATGCCGCGTGGTAGTAATTGGATAAAAGTTCAGACTTTTACTGCACACGGGGTGTGTTCTCTGTACGTCAGTCTAGCCGTGGCTGTCTTTAGCTCGTAAACGGGACGCGGCTAATCTGCACCCGAACTCATATGCTCCCGCATGAATTGTAAAATCGAAAAAAAATTAAAACTTTTTTAAAAAAAATTTAAATTTTTTTTGAGAGAAACATTGACAAAAGTTCTAAGTGCCTGCAAAAATTCGTCATGAAATCACATTTCTAGAAGGCGTGGCAAAAAAAACAAAAATAGTACTCTGAAAAAGCTACTTTCAAACGCATTTTGAAGCGCTGAATTTGTTTTTTTTGCCACGCCTTACAGGAATGTGATTTCATGATGAATTTTTGCAGGCACTTAGAACTTTTGTCAATGTTTCTCTCAAAAAAAATTGGAATTTTTAAAAAAAAAATTGAATTTTTTTTGATTTTATTGTTCATGTGGGTGCATATGAGCTCGGGTGCAGAATGGACTTTTCATCGTAAACATACATATTTTCGCAACTGCAATTTTTCATCGGTTGGTGTAGATGGTCCAGAAATGATTTTACGTTGGCTTCGGCTCATGGAAGCAAAGAAGAAATGAGAGAGATATCAAAATACAATTAGGATAGGAGGTTGGTCGTACCTCCCTCGTTTTTCCCATTGGTTATCCTACTACTACTGGTGTGTCGGTGCACTCATTTCGCGATTCGGTGCATGCGTCGACGGTGCGTCTTTGACCACTGCGCTGCACTTATCTTCCGTGGAATGAGAATGACCATGCACCGAACGTACGCTTTGCCATTTAGGCGAGTCAAAATGCACGTTTCGCTTCCACCTACCGCCTGCGAGCGTTGATCCCGCCATCACAGACCACGATCATGATCCGATCTCTACTCCTAATGTCTCAGTTGGTAGGTCGCGTTTCGGGTTTTATTTTCGTCCCACCTCACCCGGTCTTTTTTGGTACTTCTTTGGTACTTCCTCTCACCTTCCACCCGTTTTATTTCGCTGGTTTTTTTTCGTCCTTCCCCCACCCCACCGGTTTAATTTCGCGTCACCCTCTCACACAACGAAAAAAATCTTAACGGATCATAACTTTCCATGCTGGTGCAAGTTATTTTTAGTAATGTCTTTATGTGAAAGAATCAATCACGATCAATCTCTAAATATCAAATCTAAATTAATTAACCTTACCTTAAATTGCTCAATCACATTAATTAGGAAACAAAATAACCGATTTTAAGAAAATATCTACTCTTAATGGAGGGTATTACATACCAAACATAGGTACGTCATTAGCTCGCTTCCTTCCCTTCTCTTCCCTTCGTCCCTCAGTCCCATGCTCGTGGCGCTGAAGTGGCATCGACAGGCGATGGCGGCGAGGACAGCACGTGGCAGCCCCTGAAGCACGAACACGACTGCACCTCGGGTCTGCCGTCTCCCAAGATATGGGTGAGTTCTCGTGATGCCCACCCTAAACCCTCACGTCCTACAAATTCCTCAACCTCTACCATCTCGATTTCGTCCATGCTCTGATCCAAATGACGATGCAGCTCCGGCCGATTGACAATGGAGGTTTGCCATCCTTCCTCTCAGCACCCACTCCTGGAGGAACGACACGCCATGCCGATCGAACCCGGTCGAGATCACTCACCAAGATTGCTATTCGGAAGAAGAGTGGGACGGGATCTGCACTTTTGTTAATATAACATATACTTGTGCAGGTGCAGGTTTTGTTTTAAAAATCCAATTTGTTTATCCTTTTGTCGCTGAAATTGTTTACTAATTATGTCATTGGTTTTATTTCTTCTAGATGTTGTATATTCTTGGATTGAAGGGACTGTCTGACAAGGTGAAAGAGCTAATCTCTACTCCTAATGATCATGGGCTAATCTCTACAGTTTATTTTTGTCCGGTTTTTTTCGTCCCACCTCCACCCCCTAGCCAGCCCCACCCCTCGATCTTCTCCAAGTTTCCGGTTTTCTTTTTTCATGCAGGAAATCAGGACACAATCTATCTTTCCTTTAATGCACATCTCCCCAGTAAAAAAATCAGGACACTATCCCCTCCTTCCTATTAACACTAACACACATTTCTTCTGAAAATCCGGGACGTAATCCTCTCCTTCCCACTAATCTCTCTTATATGGCTTTCCCATAATTATGTCGGTCCTGCTCAGTTTGATATAATTCAATTTGGACGAAGGACGCCAGAGATTAACTTTCGCTGGCAGAGAAAGAGACTAGGGATTGATTGGTTTTAAACATTGGATTCGGTATTAGCTTAACATCTGCAGGAACAAGACGACCATAGGAAAGGCTGGCTTGCTCGACCTGCATGTTTCCTGTATATTCATTCTCTCTCCAATTCTAATACAGTCCAATTGATCATTGTATATTTATCTAATCATGGTTCCTATATCGTTTTGTATGGCTACGTGATGGGGTCGCATCCACATGGGGGAATATCGCAGATTGGATCGGAAGCAGGCCGCACAGATGAACCACCCCACCTCGTTGTCTGCCTGCACGATCTCCATTAATATCCAGCGCCGCCTCTCGAGTGGACGACCTGCATGTCGCCAACAACACCACTTACCTCTGCGCTCCGACCAAAGATCATTGTCCAGGTGAGGGTACCTCGCCGCAAGCCCGCAACAGTTGCCGTCACTGTTGATTATTCGTACTCAGATTAAGTTTCAGGCTCAGTCGTCTCTGTCGTCACTCGTCAGCGCACAGACGATGGGTTGGTGCCATACTATCATGTGGCATCTCCGTCGTTCTGGGCCGGGAAGATAACAGATTTTCAGAAAACAAATAATACATTTTAACCTAACTTCCTTAAATTATGCAAATCAATCGATTCCTTTTATTGGTTCAATTTGTCTTAGGAAACAAATAACAGATTTTTAGGAAACAAATAATACATTTTAATCTAACTTTCCTAACTTATGCAAATCAATCGATTCCTTTTATTGGTTCAATTTGTCTTAGAAACAAATAACAGATTTTCAGGAAACAAATAATACATTTTAATCTAACTTCCTTAAATTATGCAAATCAATCGATTTCTTTTATTGGTTCAATTTGTCTTAGGAAACAAATAACAGATTTTCAGGAAACAAATAATACATTTTAATCTAACTTTCCTAACTTATCTAAATCAATCGATTCCTTTTATTGGTTCAATTTGTCTTAGGAAACAAATAACAGATTTTCAGAAAACAAATAATACATTTTAATCTAACTTCCTTAAATTATGCAAATCAATTGATTCCTTTTATTGGTTCAATTTGTCTTAGGAAACAAATAACAGATTTTTAGGAAACAAATAATACATTTTAATCTAACTTTCCTAACTTATTAGTGAAATTTGTTTTAGGAAACAAATAACAGACACGTCACAACTTTCCTCCCAATAAATAGTTTCTTAACATTTGCAAACTTTCCTAATCAGACACGTCACAAACGGGCAGGTACTGATATCACGTTATCCAACAATAAAACCCCATTTGCATAGAAATCAGTTCAAAAATCCTAACTTTCCTAAATTTTTACCTTTCCTTGATAACAACAAACATTTTCTATGTTTTCCATCGATATTAGCATTTTTTTGAACTGAGATCTCCGGGTTATGATTTTTTTTGTGATTCTTTCCAATTGTGACCTCTCCTTCCACTCCGGCTCCTTGTCGGATAAACACCTCCACCACAGCCAGGTGACACCGCCCCAGACCTCCTGCCTCTCCACAACTTCTCCGCCACCTCCTTCTCGTACTCCATTAACAATCCCTCCGCCACATTTGTCCACGGCGGTGTCGAGGGCATGGTGCAGCAGCGTACCAGCGGTAGAGCAGCGCATAGCAGCAGGAAGCAACACGCAGTAGGCGAGGCTGAGGGGGCGGCCGGCAGAAGATGGCCATGACTGGAGGCGGCGCGAGGCAGGGGGCAGCAGACGGGGCGAGCGCAGCCAGCGAGAGTGTGGCGCGCGACCAGGGTGTGTGTCGCGCGGGGCACAGTGGTGCGGTGGCTGCGGCGAGCGCGACGGCAGCGGCGGGCGCGACCGACGCGGTGTAGCACGGGCGTGGGCATGGAGAGGGAGTGGCCCCGCGGGCGCGGAAGAAGAGCGGCAGGCTCGGGCATGGGCGTGCATAGGAGCGGGCATGTGCCACGGGGTCAATCCGAGGAGCTCGGTGGCTACCCCTGCAATGGCCATGGCGGACGGCGGTTCTCGGCCACGGCGAAATACCTAACGAGAGCAAACGAGAGGGGAGACAAGGGAAAGGCAAGAGGAGATCATGGCGGTGTCAATGGCGCCCTAGGCGAAGACATGGGAGCTCGGGGCGGCGCGGATCGAACGGCAATGTCGCGGTGGCCCAAGGTTGAGGAAGACGGCAGCGACATCGATGCGGGGGTGCTGGACTTGATCTCGTTGGCGCAGACGAAGTAGCGAAGGCATTCGGAGCTCCTCGACAAGCTCCTAGCCCGCAGGGAGGGCAGTGGCCATGTGGACGGGGTCGGTCATGGTGGCCGTGGCGTCTGACTTCCTCCAGATCGACGGGATCGAGCGAGCGAGGAGGAGAAGTGGATTTGGGAGGGGGCGTCAAGGAGGAGTGAGGCCATGGGGTAGGGAAGGCAGGGCGTCACCATTATCCATTCCCCTTCGATGCCAGCGAGGTGGTCGGGCGGGAGCCCGTCTCTGTAGCGACGCGGCTCGGGGAACAGGAGAAGACGACCGCGCGGGGACTGGACCGCTGAGCCGGTTCGGTGGCAAGGCCCGAGGGGCAGGGCGAATCCCCTTTTACATCATCCTTTTGGTTTTTCAATGTATTCTAATCTGTTTCTTCTTTTTAACACAGTTTTCTATTTATTCTTATCAACTAAATGATCTCTACTCCTAATGTCTCAGTTGGTAGTCTCCGTTTCGGGTTTATTTTCGTCCCACCTCCCGAGTGAGGGAGAGGGGGAGAGAGAGTGAGGAAGAGGGAGGGCGAGGGTGTGTGTGTGTGTGAGAATTTGATGGTAAAAAAGGTCGTCGATGTCACTTAATATGTATGAGAATATTCAATGTAATATTAACATAATTGATATTGAACTTTTAAAGTTAATGTGGCCTCGTTGCAACGCACGGGCGCTCTTCTAGTAACAGTAATTACGTGGATACGGCTGCTATCGTCGGCACAGACAGTCGCGATTCTTGGTAGCACTCCGTTGATTCCGCCATCCAGACCAGGCTCGTCTACAGCCATGGGATCCTCGTACTCCCATCCGTGCTCCCGCTCCATCCTGTCAGATGGAAGCGTTCCTACTCTCCGTAGAGAGCCGCGTGAGCTTATATTGATCGAGGGCAAGAAGAGCCCTTGCCGTGGCGTACAAGTAGAACCAGATCGCTAGGATATAGGTTCGGTACATGAGGATAGAGATACAGGTTGTTACGGGAGAGAGGAGAAGATAAACAGTTGAGATTACAATCTATCTCTAATTCTAACACCCTCCCTTAATCTCAACTATCGTACATTGAGATCCTTCTTGAATTCTTCAAATGGCTTGACTGGCAAAGCTTTGGTGAATCCATCAGCAACTTGATCTTTGGAAGGAATGAATCGTATGTCCAACTTCTTCTCTGCAACCCTCTCTCTTACAAAATGAAAGTCAATTTCTATGTGCTTGGTTCTACCATGAAACACAGGGTTTGCAGAAAGATATGTGGCTCCTAGATTATCACACCACAAACATGACACACGATGTTGTTTAATTCCCAATTCATTGAGCAACGATTCAACCTAAATGATTTCAGCAGTAGCATTAGCTAGAGACTTGTACTCAGCTTCAGTGCTTGACCTGGATACTGTGGCTTGTTTCCTAGCACTCCAAGAGATAAGATTAGAACCAAAAAATACTGCAAACCCTCCAGTTGACCTCCTGTCATCACTGCATCCTGCCCAGTCTGTATCAGAGAAGGCACTAACAAGAGTGGAGTTGGAGCGTTTAACTTGGAGACCTAAACTCACAGTATGTTTTATATACCGTACAATTCTTTTAACAGCTGTCCAATGTACAGTAGTGGGTGCATGAAGATACTGACAAATCTTGTTAACGACAAAGGAAATATCTGGTCTTGTCAATGTCAAATACTGTAAGGCTCCTACTGCACTTCTGTACCTTGTGATTTCTTCCTCCTTGAGCGGATCACATTCAAAAGCTGAGAGTTTTTCTGAAGAGGATAATGGTGTGGGTGAAGGCTTACAATCTTTCATCCCCATGTGAGCTAGAAGTTAAGTGGCATATTTTTCCTGGTTCAGTACTATGCCATCTTGAATCTTCTTTACTTCAATGCCCAAGAAGAAGTGTAGATCACCAAGATCCTTCAAAGCAAACTCTGAGCTTAAATCATGCAGAAGGGCATTGGTAGCACTTTGTGATGAGCTTGCAACTATGATATCATCCACATATACTAGTACATAAATAGTTATGTTTGCTTTGTTGTAGATGAACAATGAAGTGTCAGCCTTAGATGCAACAAAGCCTAAATGCCTTAACTGAGAGCTTAACCTTGAGTACCATGCCCTTGGTGCTTGTTTCAGGCCATAGAGTGCCTTGTCAAGCTTGCACACATGATGAGGTGCCTTCTTGTCTATATACCCAGGTGGTTGTCTTATGTAAACCTCCTCTTCCAGAACACCATGCAAAAACGCGTTCTGAACGTCTAGCTGTCTCAAACTCCATCCCTTGGACATAGAAATAGCTAACACAAGTCTAATAGTTGCAGCTTTGACAACAGGACTGAAAGTATCCTCATAGTCCAAACCATAGCGCTGTTTGAACCCTTTTGCAACCAAACGAGCTTTATATCTGTCAATGGAGCCATCTGCCTTTCTTTTGATTCTGTAAACCCACTTGCAATCAATAATATTTTTACCTCTTTTCTCTGGTACAAGATGCCAAGTCTTGTTCCTCATAAGTGCCGAATATTCATCATCAATTGCACTTTTCCATTTGGGATCTCCAAGTGCATCTTCCAATTTTGTTGGTTCCCCTGCAATACACAGCATACCGTATGGAATAGTACCATCAGTTCGGACTCTGGGATTGCTTATACCTTTTTGCGACCGAGTCATGACACGTGAAGTTGTAACTTGTTGGGGACGGCTTCGACGTGTGCGTGCTGGTCGTACTGCAGGAGATGGCACAGAAGACTCCGACACAGAAGATCCCAAGAAGTGCCCAGATTCGCCTTCCACAGCAGATCCTGCGGCCTGAGGTGTGTCTGATTCCTTCGAGTATATTGCCGCAGAAGATCCGCTGCTGACCGCTGGCGCATGCAAAAGCGGCAGGGATCCCGACGCGGACCCCACCAAATCTCGCGTCCCTTCGCTGATTGCTGGTGCATGCATGCGAGACGGGGACCCTGACGCGGACCCCACCGAATCTGGCGTTGTCGCTGGCCCACGCGTGGGACGCGGTGTGGAGCGCGGTTCGTCCGCACGTGATGACGCGGCGCTGGCTGGTTGGCGCGACTGGGGAAGGCCGGGCGCGCGGCTCGGCGCATATCTATTCGCCCGATCCGAGGCAGTCAAGCGAACAGGAGTTCCAGGTGACTCCAGATCCACCTCGTGCTCCGCGCCGGCTTCGTCCTCTTCTGCTGCATGCAATATAGGCTCATTTTCTTCAAAAATTTGATCATTTTCTCCACCAATTTCTGCACCGTTTTCTGCTGCATGATCCTGCACACATGGAGACATAGTCCTACCAGTAGGATCATCAGTTGGATTAGTACAATTGCCGCCCCATGATCAGAGTTTTGGAGATGTGGTGGAAGAAGAAGGATTGCTTGTTTGAGAAGGGCTCCGGCATTAGGATGAAGTGATTCGAAAGGAAAGACTGACTCATCAAATACTACATCACGAGATGTATACCCTGCGAGTAGACACATCTAGGCATTTGACTCCTTTGTGAATGGGACTATACCCAAGAAACACGCACTTCTTTGAGCGAAAAGCGAGCTTACGTGTATTATACGGTCGAAGATTTGGCCAGCAAGCACAGCCAAATACACGTAGCGACTTGTAGTCAGGGGAGATGCCAAAGAGGCGTGTGATGGGAGTTTCAAAATTTATTACCTTGCTGGGTAGCAAGTTTATGAGATATGTGGCAGTTAAGAAGGCTTCATCCCAGAATTTTAGTGGCATAGATGAATTTGCTAGTAGAGCTAGTCCTACTTCAACAACATGGCGATGCTTCCTTTCAGCGTAGCCATTCTGTTGGTGTGCATGAGGGCATGCAACATGATGTGAGATGCCAAGTTCCTAAAAGAAGGAATTTAGTTTTCTGTATTCACCTCCCCAGTCGGTTTGCATAGCAAGGATTTTAGTGTTTAATTGGCGCTCAACAAGATTTTGGAAGTTCTTGAAGACTTGAAATACTTCGGATCGTTTCTTGAGGAGGTAGATCCATGTAAACTTGCTATAGTCATCAATGAAACTAACATAATATGAGTGTCTCCCAACGGAGGTGGGGGCTGGCCCCCACACATCTGAAAACACAAGTTGCAATGGTGCAATTGAAATACTTGTAGATATGGGATATGGCAACTGATGACTTTTAGCTTGTTGACACGGATCACAAACAGACTCGACATTGGACTCATGAGAATAGATAGGGAAGATTATTCTTGCTAAGAACAAATTTAACAATAACCGACGAAGGATGACCTAGTCTACTATGCCACTTTGATGATGAAGGCTTGACAGCAATGAAAGCTTGTTTATTTGATGATGTTGATGAAGATATGAGCGGGTAGAGACCTCCCACGCATTTGCCCCTAAGCAGGATTCTCCTCGTGTCCAAGTCCTTTACCAGAAAGAAATATGGATGGAATTCAATGAGAACACGATTATCACGGGTAAATCTATGAACAGAAAGAAGATTCTTGGATGTTGTGGGCACATATAGAACTCTTTTAAGATGCAAGTTTTTCATGGGAGTTTTAACAATTGAACTACCAACGTGACTGATTTCCATACCAGATCCACTTGCAGTGTGCACTTGGTCATGCCCCCGGTACTTTTCTCTGACCGTCAGCTTGTCGAGTTCCCCTGTAATGTGATTGGTGGCGCCGGAGTCCGCATACCAGTTTGTGTCGATGCCGTAGGAGTCGGTGGCGATGTTTGCCTCCTTTTCTTCATACTCATCTTCCTCATAGCGATCCCAACACTCACGGGCGCCTCCACGGTGATGCTTGAGGCAGATTTGGCACTCGGGATAGTCCCGGTATTGTGGTCGCTGCTGCTGCTATTGTTGGGGACGACCACCTCTCCTGTTGCCGCCGCTTGAAGAAGAGGAGGAGGGCGAGCGTCTCCCTCGGCCGCGGCCTCTGTTGCCGCGCCCGCGCCCTCTGCCGCGAGGCTGGCCACGCCCCCTGTACACCAGATTTGCGGAGGTGTTGAAGCCAGCTTCTGGACCGTCGCCTAGCATCTCCACCCGTTGGTCGAAGGCAGCGATCTGGGCGAAGAGTTCGTCAACGGTGATGGAGGATTTGATGGCGCCGATCGCCGCCACGACCGGATCATAGTCCCGATCGAGACCAGCAAGGACATAGTCCACCATCTCCGGATCAGAGACAGGCCGGCCTGCTGCAGCAAGTTCATCCCCGAGATTTTTCATCCGGGCGATGTAGGAGGTGCTCGACATGGAGCCCTTCTTGGTGGTGGTGATGGAAATTCTCAAATTCGTGATTCGAGATTGAGACTGTGAAGCAAACATGATGATGATGGCAGTCCATAAATCAAAGGTATTTTCTTTACTCACAACTTGGGCGAGGATTTCCTTTGATAGAGAGTTCAGGAGATAGCTGAGGACTTGCTGATCTTTGGACAGGCACGGCGCATAGAGGGAATTGGGCACCGTGACCACCGTCTTGTCCGACTGCTGCTGCTGCACCGTCTTCGGGGGCGCTGCGTCGGTTCCATCCAGGAGGCCGGTGACCTGCGCTCCTCGCAGGGCCGGCATCACTTGAGCCTTCCATAGGAGAAAGTTCCCCTTGGTGAGCTTCTCGGCAGGTGGTGCTCCTAGGTTGAGGGCAACGGGAGCCGAGGAGGACATGGCGATCTGATTTTTGGTGGTTGATGGAGCTTTGGCTAGATAGATGAGAAGAGGATGGCTCTGATACCATGTCAGATGGAAGCATTCCTACTCTCCGTAGAGAGCCGCGTGAGCTTATATTGATCGAGGGCAAGAAGAGCCCTTGCCGTGGCTTACAAGTTGAACCAGATCGCTAGGATACAGGTTCGGTACATGAGGATAGAGATACAGGTTGTTACGGGAGAGAGGAGAAGATAAACAGTTGAGATTACAATCTATCTCTAATTCTAACACATCCTATGACTTCTTTTTTCCTTTCTAATCTAATTATTTCTCTGTTTTTAACGGGATGAGCATCAAATCAAGCCACGTATGCTGGAGCAGCAGGGATGGACGTGTGAGGTGGCGTGGTTCCGCAGGAATTACCTGCATACAGCCGCGATTCTCGCCGCCATCTTTCTTCTCAGTGACTGAATCGGCCGGCAAGAAATCAGAAATAGAAAAATGAACCCGCCGTTGAAGCGTGTGGCGGGGTTCCGTTCGGCGGCACACAGGAAAACGAAGGCGCCAACGGAAAACCCTACGGATAACGGAGGTTCACTAGGTGCTACGTGACCCATGCACGTGAGCTACGCAGGACCGAACGAAGCACGGTTGCTGCTGCTGCTGTACTAGCGGCATGGAGGAGGCAGAGGCAGCGGCGGTGCATCGCATCCGCATCTATCTATCCGTGGCCACGAGGCGGGAGGAGCCCCACATGGACGTGGAATCATGGTTCCTCTCCTCTCTCCTCGTCAGCAACAGGTGGGCGGATCACGTCCCAAACCGGGGGGCGCGGCACCCAGAAACCGACCCAACGATCCGCTACGGACAGAGTAGTACACGGTACGCTAGTACAGACAGGGCAGCGAGAATTTCACTTTTTGTACCCTAAAAGAAAGGATTTCATTTTTAGGTTCGGCTCATTACGTCTCTACACGACATCAGTTTGTCTAATTCACATCTAGATGTTTTTTTAAGGATATCACGTCTAAGCTTCAACAAATATACAATGCAACAATAAGAAACAAAAAGAAACTAGGACAAAAAAAATAGACCACAAACAAGAGTGAAAATCAGCTTAACTATGTCACATCTAGATGTGTCCTAGACAAACCCATAAGACATATTCCCTCCGTGCGAAAATACTTGTCATCAAACTGAATAAGAGGGAATGTATCTAGATGTATTTTAGTTATAGATATATCTTTTTTCATCCATTTTGATGACAAGTATTTTCGGACGGAAGGAGTACATGGGTAAAAACCATGAGGATCAAATTTGAGAAATCACCCGGTGATACAAACATGTTCATGGACCGTCTTCTATGAGCGATACGTGTCCCATCGGTCCCACGCGCGTCATCCTCATCCCTTCCCCAAAGCATCGACTGTCCTCGCATTATCTTCATCTCCTCTACTCTCTCTCATACCCTCTCCCCCTTCATCTCTCCTTATCTTCTTCGGATCGACAGTACGCGCCTTGGCGTCAGAACTCCAGTGTGCTCCAGGTGGTGTGCCATAAGGGATCAGGGCATGGTGCTTCAATACCTCTATCCATGCCTCGAGATCAAGCATCCGCGCGACCTCTTGGTCGAGATATGAGAATGAGGCATGGAGCCGATCAACGCCTCCGCTGCAAAGCTGCTCGCCCTCTCCCCTCCTCCTCCTTCTTTGCGAGGCATTGTAGGCCGCGGCTCACTGCCGAGATGTTGGCCTGCTCGGTGTCAACCTGTTACAAATGTCCACCTGTGGTTGGACAAGATGACGCGATCACATATCGACAAGCGCAAATGGCCTATGTTGCAAATGAACGATGACAAACACTTTCGAATCTCGTGAGATCCGCCAAAGACATATCTTCACACGCTTTACGACGATGCTAGAAGCACCGCCGGGACGGGGCCCATGCGAGGAGAATCGGGAAACTGCCTCACCTTTCGAAGCACTACACAAACTCTAAACAGACTAAGAAAAACGCATGAAAAACAAAAGTATAAGCCCTCTCGTTGACAAGGGTCGGAATCCACCGCGTCTCCATGGCCATAAGACCACATGAGACAAGACGTAAGACGGCACCAGTGAGAGACGGAGAAGCCTTAAACTTCTGGAAGCCTTTTTTTTCATTGTTATCCTCGGATAACCGTAGATTCTTTTTTGGGGGGGGGGGGGGGGGGGGGGGGGGGGTGTTAACTGTAGATTCTACTCCGTAGTAGCTTACTAGTGTGTCGGTGCACTCATTTCGCGTTTCGGTCCATGCCTCCACTGTCTTTCTTTGACCAGCCTATCATCCGTGCAAGTGCAATGATCACGCACTGAATGTATTGCCATTTACGCTAGTAGTCAAAATGCACGTTTAACTCGTATCAGACGGGAAATCCTCGAACGTCCACAAGCCCACGACGATTGCCCCGTCAGGATTAAGCTCGTCAAACAGTCATGGGGGAGCGTGGTTCGACGACCCGCTAACACTATTACACTAAGGTCCCCGCAAAAAAAAACTATTACACTAAGGAGGTGTATGGCTGCAGAAATGGTACCGGCAACGTTAACCGTAATCAGGTCACAACGTTTAACGAGGTGTAATGAGTTTTTTGCAAGTTTGTTTGGTTCACGTTCAAGTAAAGGAATCGATTACCAGCGATCTGCTCTTCTTGCTCGGCCCTGCTGCTCGCCTGCTCTTGCTTGATGCCAGCCAAGCAGGATCTCAAACGCCGCCGACCGTCCCTGTGATCGCCGCGCCGCCGGGCGCTCAGATCTTGTGCATCGCCAGCCATCCCCAAGATCAAGCGCCGCCGACCGTCCCCGAGATCAAGCGTCGTCGACTGCTCAGGTCTTGCGCCGCCGGCTACTCCGATATCGGTGGAGAGGAGACGACGGCGGACTAGGAGGGGGTTGTGATGGGGAGGAGTGCGCTCGGGGGGAGGAGGAGATGGTCGTGCACGGACGAGTCTGGTCGGGAGGGGAGGAAGAAGGGGTCGTGCGGAGAAAGAAGGAAACGATACCACAATTACCGGTGAGGGGTGGACGGTATCGATCAATAACTGGGCTGGATCCATTTACGAAGGGACGTGTTTACAGTGTGCACTAAACAAACGCAACTAACATTTCCCTTTACGGCGTAAAGGGATGACGGGCAAAAATCGCTGAAACAAACACCTCCTAAGGTTACTTGGACATGGCTGCTACCACCAGTACAGACAACCGTGATTCTTCCTACTGCAGGAAATAGTAATAAGAACAATAAAAAACACTGTCTTTCTTTTCAGTAACTGAATCGGTCGGCCAAAATCAGAAATATTAAAAAATAGCCCGCCGGCGAAGCCTGTGGCGGGGTTCCGTTCGGCGGCACACAGGAAACGAAAGCGCCAACGGAAAACTCCACGGATAATTGAGATTAAACCCTACTAACTCGGTCCTGATTTATTGGTCTTTTTTATATTTTATGTCAAATTTTGATCATAGATATAACTAATTAAATGTTCATGCATGTCATCAAAATTTATATCGTTGGATTCGTATATGAACATAGTTTTCAATGGTATTACTTTTGATGACATATATTGACATTTTGTTAAATAAATCTGTGGTCAAAATTTTACGCTGAATAAGCATGCACGTGAGCCACCCACAACCAAACAAAACGCAGTCGCTGCTGCTGGTGTACTAGCGGCATGGAGGAGCCAGCGCAGCGGCGGTGCATCGCATCCGAATCCATGACCACGAGGCGGGAGGAGCCCTACATGCGTGGCGCGGGGATACGGAATCATGGACCGGTAGCGGTATCTCTCCATGGTTCCTTCCTCTCTCCTCGTCAGCGACAGGTAGGCGGATCACATCCGAGACAGGGGGCGCGGCACCCAGAGACCGACCCAACGATCCACCACGGACAAGTACACAGTACGCTGGTACAGACAACTGAGACAAGGCAGGCGGCTAGCTGTAGCCGCGCTGGTCCTGACTCGGACGCCAGTCACGAACGCGCGGGGCAATGCGTTCGCTGGCCTTTTTTTCCTCGACCCGGGCCTACCGCGGGGCCAAATTTGACAATTTTGATCTTGGAACGAAATCAAATCACAAAATAAATTGTCCGTGAAACTATTTCACGTCGATGACCTTTTCGTGTAGCACCCGCCACGCAGGCGCCACACCCTACGGTGCAGCGCCTAACTCGGGGACGTTGCACATCTGTCCACCGTGGCAGGCCTGGCCCCCGTACCCAGTAGTGCAGCGCCTGCGTGCTAGGCGCCACACATGTAATGTGCAGCGTCTAGCCCTTCGGCGCTGCAGCCGCGGCGGCCCTCTCCTCCCCCACGCACCCCATTGCCACCAGTTACAGAACCAGAAGAAGCCGCGGCGGCGGCCCTCTCCTCTTTCCCTCTCAACCCGCTCTCCCAAATCCATCAGATCTGACGATTTGGTCCATGGATTCCTTCACCAATCCATCCTAGAAGGTACCCTCCTCCGATCCCCTTCTTTCTATCCATATAATGTATGCTATTTGAAGATTTAGAGCAACCCTTGTTTGATTTGATTAGATTTGAGTGTTGCATGTATCATAATCTTGCATGTACCTAATTTTGTAACCCTAGTTTAGTTTATTTTATTGAAAAGATATGGTTTGGATACATAGGTTGACATGTTATTTTATATGGAAAAGAGATTTGTATTTTATCTTGCATGAAGTAGGCGTAGTTTAGTTTATTTGTGTTGACTTATATTTGTATTGACAAGAATGCTTTGGATACATATGCTTTGAATTTTGCATCTAGTAAGTGTACTTTAGTTTATTTGTATTCAAAAGATACGCACAGTTGACAAGAAAGCTTTTTTTTCAAATTGTTAGGATGGTTTGGCTTCTCGATGATCACTGGGACAAACAACACCGGTCGTACGCTATGTCAGTGGAGCAGCGGGTAATAATGAAAGTGGCCGGTGTTATGAATTTCGTGTTTATTTCAAACACAAATGCCCCATATGTAATTTTATGATTTGTTTGTTTGTAGGAGCTTGCACCTCTGAAGCTTCGGACTCACGGGGTCACCCTTGGGTGGATGCGCTATGATGAGCGGTACACACCATATGTAAGGGAGACAGGACTTCTTCCTTTCATTCAGTTGGTCAGCCGGTCGACGCCACCCAACAATGCTGCAGCACTCACTACGCTTATTGATCATTGGAGGCCGGAGACACACAGTTTCCATCTTCGGACCGGGGAGATGACCGTGGCGCTCCAGGATATGGCTATGATCACCGGTCTTCTTATCGATGGGAATCCTCTATGTATGAACACCGATTCTGATAGGTGGCGCGCGCAGATGCAAGCCCTTATAGGTATGGTTCCTCCGGAGCCTCGGGAACCAGAAGCAGAAGACAAGAAGAAGGAAAGAGTCGCAGCCGGTGCTCCTTTCACGTGGATTACAACCCACTTGGGTACTTGCCCTGAGGAAACTAATGAGGACACGGTCAAGACATATGCTCGTGTCTACATGTGGTACGTGATATCCAGGACTATGTTTGCCGATGGCACATGCAAGAATGCTCTATGGATGTGGCTGAAGGCGTTGACCGTCTTCGATGATCCCGACCACGAGACTAACATCCTTGAACAATGTAGTCCGATGATCCCGACCGAAAACCTTCTCGAAAGCTTCGGCCTCCTTCACCGTGAACCCCTCCACATCAACTTGTTCGTTCGGACCATCATCATCCGAGTCCGATGCATATGCATGGGAAAAAGGGATGGAATGGTCCATTGTCTCTTGCAAATGATATTTGTCGAGATCACCCACATTGTTGTCATGGAGATCAACTTCGTTGTCATTGTCCGCATACTCATCATTCTCCTCTTGCAAAGCTTCATCTTGGTTGTTTGTAAATGGGCTCAATGTTGGCCTCACTTCTTTGGTCAAAAGAGGTTCAACAATTTCATCTCGCTTCAAGGGTGGGGGGCTACTAGCAACCAAAGGGGAGGGGTTCCGGTTCAAGTCCAAATGCAAACTTGAATCAACCTTCTTCGTTGCAAATAACTCAAGAGCATTGTCTAGTGATTCGGCCACCGTTTCCTTGTATGCAACCCAACGTTGCTCCGAGTTGACACGCATTGTCTTCCAACGGATGCGCATTCCAAAACCTACATCATGCCTTCCCTCCAACTCAATGATATCACTAGGGTCCATCCGATTCAAATCTTTCCTCACTGGTTGCAACAGCTCCGCATAGCTAGGACTACTATCAAACACCATGTCAAGCTCGTCTGGGTCCGGTTCAATATTGCCTTTCAAGAAGGCGTCTTTGTCCCCATGATGAACAAACACACATGTTCTTCCCATCCCTATAAGCATTCAAACAACACAACATAACATTGCTTCCATGAGTACTAATCCAAGGATTAACAAGGAATACAAACCCTAAAATATATATCAAACAACAACCCTAACCCTGACCCTAACCATAACCCTAGCCCTAAACCTAACCCTAGCATCAACATAAGAACACCCATAAAAATAACCCTAACATACTAATAAAGCCTAATCATAGGAAATTGGCAAACAAACATCTCACATCTCCATGCAAATCTCTAGATCCAAACAAAACTAGGGTTTCCCCAAACTAGCAACAAATGAGCAAATCGATAACATTACTTGGATCAAAACAAGGGGATCGGAGAAGATTACCTTGAGCAGTGGCGGAGCTTGAAAGAAATCTCAGGAGGGGCAAAGCTACCAAAGAAAAAACTTTGAATACAAATCTTATGATTATATAGTTAGATTTTGTAGAATATTGAGAAACTTAGAATGATTATATTGATCTTGTACATATTAGTTTATGGAATACATGTTTTATGTTAAGTACATAAAGAAGCTACTCATAACAAAAGATAATATACAAAAATACTATTTTTTTGCGAGAAACACCAGAATACTACTTAACCATGAATTATTGTGTTAATCACTACAGACCAACTCTTAGTCTCTTTGATCTTCCAAATTATGTAGGAACATTTTCGTAGCTGTTCTTCTCTGCGATGTATGTATAAAGTCAAGATATTGCCTAGAAATCGTCTTTAATCATTTTGTCCTAATAATCTACAATCCTTCGGACCAGTACTTCATTTGCTAGAGTTTGTTGTCATTGTTTGTTCATGAATTTGATGTTCAAATTTGGGCTTTGCTACGGTCGATGAGAGGGAGCGTAGAATCACCGGCTAAACACGCGCGGCGCCAGCGTCAACTGATTCCTGAGTGCGGCCGTGAAAAGATGTGTGGACCGTGGTGGCGTCAGCCTCTGGTAGGCACGCTATTGCCCTCCTAGCCCCCGACGTCCAGTCACCGGTCACGAGAGAGTCGAAGAGGACGAGAAGCAGAGTTGTTCGCTCCTCATCTCCCTGGTCCCTTAATTAAATTGGCCTAATGGTTATGCATTGCAGTGCTATTACAAGCTACTTGAATTTTATCATTTTTGTTTGGGGGGGGGGGGCGATGGCCCAGGTTTGTCTCCATGAAGCTCCGCCACGGACCTTGAGGGAGGGTTTGACTTCGAAATCCACGGACAAATTCGCCAAATTTGCAAGATTTGGGAGAGGATTTGAGAGGGGGAGAGAGTGGGAGAGGGGGCAAAGCTCGGGTTGGGGTGTGTGGGGTGGGGGAAGTGGGGGAGGGGGGCCAGCCAAGTGGCTGG
Source organism: Triticum aestivum (assembly GCF_018294505.1). Lineage (NCBI taxonomy): Eukaryota > Viridiplantae > Streptophyta > Magnoliopsida > Poales > Poaceae > Triticum > Triticum aestivum. The sequence goes on from NC_057798.1 coordinate 89,666,124, forward strand.
ATAAGTCATAGTGCAGCGCCCGAGCGCCAGGCGTTGCACTTTAAATGTGTGGCGCCTAGCTCGGAGGCGCTACACTGCTGGGTGCGGGCCCAGGGGCTGCCACGGTGGACAGATGTGCAACACCCTAGAGGTAGGCGCTGCACAGTAGGGTGTGGCGCCTGCGTGGCGGGCACTACACAAAAAGGTCATCAGCGTGAAATAGTTTCACAGGCAGTTCATTCTGTGATTTGATTTCGTCTCGAGGTCAAAATTGTCAAATTTGCCTACTGGCATGGTGGCTTGCGAGAATCAGAGCCCGCATTGTACGTACACTATGTACGTGCCTTGCGCTGCGACTGGTGGCTGATTTTGGTATTTTGAGGTTTTTCAAAAAGTTAAACAGGATCTTTGACCTTTTTTCTACCACCGAGGTCGATGTGTTAGGGTAAACCAACCTACCGCCGAGGCCTTTTGCGGTACGCAACTTAGAGCAACTCCAGTCGGGCGACCCATTTCGTCCGCCCACGTTCGTTTGGATAGCCGTGGACGAAAACATTGGCCCAACGTGCCAACCCATTTCTAGAACCAGTCTGCATTGCGTCCACGCGGACCCATTTCGTCTGCCCACGTTCGTCTGGATCGCGCGGACAAAAACACTAGCTAACGTGCCAACCCATTTTCAGAATCAGTCTGCATTGCGTCCACGCGGACCCATTTCGTCCGCCCACGTTCGTCTGGATCGCCGCGGACAAAAACACTAGCCAACGTGCCAACCCATTTCCAGAATCAGTTCGCATTGCATCCACGCGGACCCATTTCTGGCCTTAAATTGCGCCTGTAATGCGTCGATGCGGACGCGCCGCGCGTCCGCTTGGTGTTTGTCACGGTCCCACATGGCGGCCGTCCAATGACCGAACCCGGTCATATTTATGGCAACTACCAACACTGGGCCCACGCATCAGCCAGTCGAAGCGTCCCATTTTAATCCACGCGCGCGCGGGGAGGGGGGCTCATCCACTTTCGTCCACATCTGCCCCCACCATCACCCTCATGCTTCCTCGGCGGCGACAACCAAAACCCTAGACGCGGGGTTGTTCAGTGGCAGTGGCTCCGGCAAGAGCAAGGGAAAGTTCACCCCTGACGCTTCCTCCTCGTGTGCTCCTCCGGCACCGCCGGCGCCTACCCGCCCTGCTCAGCAATGTCTGCACATCCCGGTGCACCAAGCGCGGTGGGACTGGGACACTACTAGGGAAAACCCTAGTAGCAGTGCGGGTTTAATGCCCACTAGTAGAGCGGGACACCGCACTACTAATAAGGCGCTATAGCTATTACTTGGCAGTAGCGCGTGCGACACACGCTACTGCTAAGACATATAGCCGCAGCGTGTGTTCACTCTTGCGCTACTACTAATCTAGCTAGAAGCAGCGTGTTTACTATCCATCGCTACTAGTATTCTCTTTTTCATTTTTTTATTTTTAGTGTATTTATACGCCGTTATACAAATTTTGGTACAATACCAATTATGAGGTTTATATCATTATGTCCATAACAGGGTGTCAAATGAAGGTGGATTAGGTTCAAGTGGAGGCAACATGTGGTGCATGTCAAAAGTATACTACTAATCCAAACTTGATCTAGTTTGGACTAGTAGTACTTTCGATGTGCACCACATGTTGCCTCCACTTGAATCTAATCCACTAGCACAAGCTATTTAATCATCATCATAGTCATTACCACCAACAGTAGCTATTTAATCATTATAGTCATAGTGTAGCACATCATCATCTTCAAACTCATTCTAGCTAGCTAATCACCACCAACACTAGTTGCGGTAGCTATCTAATCACCACCAACACTAGCTAATAATAATCATCATAGTCATTACCACCAACACTAGCTATTTAATCATCATAGTCATAGTGTAGCACATCATCATCTTCAAACTCATTTCTAGCTAGCTAATTATTCCTGCTGCTCTCTCTCAGGTAAAATAGCATAAAGCATGTGTAGCACTCCTGCTTCATCATTTTGGAGCATGCAGATGAACCTGTCTCCTAATCATGGGCCGCGCTTCTGATTGCCGCCCCCTAATATTTCTCTGTGATCGTTCATAATTTTGCTCCAGTCTTTCACCATTAAGCATTCCTCGCTATTAGAAATCCTGAATGCACTAAAGTGCATTGTAGGGTGTCTTGGTCGTAAGCTAACCATTCTCATGCGACCTTGAGTCTCGATCCAATGAGGCACAACATTCATCGGGAGTCCCTGTTGAAGAACATCGTATAGTAACATACTTAGCAATGAAGTTTAGCTTAAAAAATAATGTATGCAAAAGATGCACTGAGGACAAATAGTAAAAATCTTACCATCTTTCCTAAATAGATGTGACCGTAGTTCAGTACGAACACTGTTGGTCGCACGTTTTGAGTACTAAGATTTTTAAGTCCAGAAAAATAATTTGTGTTGACAGTATGAAGATCCTCAAGCCATGAAACATAATGACTTATCTCCTCGCAGTTTAGTTCAGCCCCGGGACAGTAGTAGGTCCTGTCTACCAAACACTGGACATGTTTGCTTGAATGGAAATAAGCTGTCAATAGAAATTAGTTGTCAACTATTTTTGAATAAACAATATCAAAGACATAAATATGGTTGAGGAACTCACATAATTGTATAACTGGAGGCGTCTGCACATCGACTCGGATGTCGATATTACCTTCAATATCATCTTCCGGACGAATATCAAAGGTGATAACCATATCAGGCTCAAATGCATAAGTCTTGCATAGTGCTTGCCAAGTTTTGCATTCAGAATAGGTGTAGGTGTCTACGTTGTATAATTTTGCGTGGAAAGTATAACCATGCTTTGTCTTCAAGCAAACTCTCTTTACCTCCATAGTAGTTTTCATAGGACTGAAACCTATCTTATCCAAGACAAAAACTCTTGCATGGCAGGGGATACGCTAGTAGAATAGTAAAAAAAATTAAATTATAAGTTGAAGCAAATGAAGCAGATGTCATGCTTAATAACGAAAAAAGACTTGTCGTTGTGACTTACTTTATCCACTTCAAAATTCTCGTCCAGCTTGATGCTGAAGCACCTATCATCATCTAGGAAGATTCTATCGCACAGGTCACGCTCGTCTTTGCAGTATTTGCAAATACCGAAATCCTTTTCGTCGTCAGACATTTTCTATGTTCATAGTTGAAACATTAATTGAAAATCGATCAAAGACAACTACCAGGATACTCAACACACAAATCCGGGGCACTCGATATTTCCTACCTATTCTGGCACAAGTCATGCCAAAATTCACGGAAAAATCCGGCATGAACTTTGCTAAAATAGGACATATCGAGCGTCTGAAATTTGCTGGAACAGAAATGAATCAACACTCCGGCAAAATATAGGCCACTCGGAGGTGTAACCTGCAAACATGACCGGCCACTTGGGCAAGCACATATCCTATTTGAGCAACACAAGATATACATTTCAAAATATCTTATAGGACTCATATTGACATGAGCATTCAATAAGCAAAACCAAATCGTAAAATAAATAAGTTTTCAAATTAGCATGCATTCAATAAGCAAAAGTAAATCATCTCTTGTGTTCGTACATTGTTGAATATTATCACTAATACATCCCGAGTAGTATGATACATATAACATCACTAATACAACTAAAACCCTAGCGAACGACGGGTATCAACGCGGGCGGTGGACACCCAAAGAGAAGGAACCATCACAAGATCATAGCTCCAATGAGATCCCTGGAGAACCTGCCAGGTGTTGGAGAACATGTGCTCCAGCGCAACCAAGTAGCGACGGATGTGCGCATCCTCCTCGCTAACACGGTGACGTACCACCTTTGCGGGCTCCTCAAGCCTCTCGACCATCACTGGCCCACGCGACCGCCACCAAAGAAGGTTCGGGTCAACGACGAGCTGACTCCTCACCAAGCTGCACCCCCCGGTAGGTAGCGCCTCCCAGTACCAGCCCGGCAGAACCCAGTCCCGGACATGGCCCATCTGGTCAAGCAGGTGTCCTCCGCCGAGTCGAGGACGAGGATGCGGGATAGGCATCGTCGACGTCGATGCAGGAAAATTTTGCTTTAACTAAAAAAATAACAACAAATATGACATGTTCAACTAGTTCTATTAATTCAACTAGTTCTTACTAAAAATAAACTCACTATAAATAAAAATAAACTAGTACCTAATTAGTACCTAGTTCTTACTAACTAATTAGTACCTAGGAATTACTGCCCTAATTACCATCTAATTTGATGAACCTAGGGGTGGAAAGTGGTAGCGGATAATCCGAAATTTGATGCAATTGATGAACCCTAACTAATTTGATGCAATTAGAATTTGAAGAACCCTAGGCAGAGGTAGGGGAGGGGGAGGAGCAGGCGTGCTCACCTCGGCTGCCTGTGGCGAGGGAGGGGCAGGCGGCGTCGAGGTCGAGGTCGAGGCTCAGGCGTGCGGCGGAGGGCGGCGTCAAATCCGGGGCCTGGGGCAGCGTCGAGGGTGTGCGAAGAGCGGCGGGAGAGCGCGCGGCGGCCGACGGGCGACGGCGGCAGGGACAACGGAGGAGTTGGGATTTGGAGGAAGTGGCCGTGGGAAAGAACGAACCGCACGGTTAAGTGAAAAGTAGTAGTAGCGCTTTCCGGGAAGTGCACTACTGCTAAGTTAGCTACAGCGCGTTCCTGGATACGCGCTACTGCTACTCCTTTCTATTTTTTCCCTTTTTCATTTATTTTTCTTTACATTTTATTTTTTTCCTTTCTCCTTTTTCTATTTCTTTCATTTTCATTTACTTTTATACTTTCTTTCCATTTAATTTTATTTCCTTTATCAGTAGCACCTTTGTGCGTAAACGCGCTGCTACAAAGCATGTAATGGTAGCGCTGTTCGTTGTAGATCGCTACTACTATGTGTAGCCTATCGGCTAAGCTGTTGGAATTTTAATAGTAGCGCTTTTATCTTCAGGCGCGCTACTGCTACAATTATATCTATAGCGCGGTTTACGGCAATGCGCTACTGCTACTTAGCACTAGCGTGTTTTTTGACACGCGCTACTGCTAAAGTTCTATGTATAAGGTTTTCCCTAGTAGTGGGAGTTCAGGCAGCCGCTATTGTACCCCGACGTCACGCTGCCGCACCACTGGCACCTCGATCCGCAACGGATCTTGGTGTCGGCGGTTCCGTGGACACAACGGGCGCACGATGAGGAGGTGCGCATGCGACGGGCACAATTCATGCTGGAGCAGCGGAGCATGCCCGAGTACGCGGTAGACTCTCCCCTTTGGGAGGTCTAGTTTGCCCTCAAACACGAGGAGCAAAGGCAGCTCGACGTGCAACACCACCACATCACCCCCCCGTTGATATCAAACGGAGTCCAATTGACCTGAAAATTTACGGAGATTGTTTTTGGACCAGAAGAAGCTCACGGAGCATCGAAGATGGACCAGAAGAGTCCCGAGGCCACCACGAGGGTGGAGGGCGCGCCCTACCCCCTGGGTGCGCCCCTACCTCGTGGCTGCTTTGTGGACCCCCCTGACTTGTTCCCGACGCCAACACCTCTTATATATACCCAAACTTCTAGAACATAACCAAGATCGGGAGTTCCGCCGCCGCAAGCCTCTGTAGCCATGAAAAACCAATCGGGACCTTGTTCCGGCACCCTGTCGGAGGGGGGATCCATCACCAGTGCCCATTTTCATCATCCCAGCGCTCTCCATGATGATGAGGGAGTAGTTCACCCTCGGGGCTGAGGGTATGTACCAGTAGCTACGTGTTTGATCTCTCTCTCTCTCTCTCTCTCTCTCTCGTGTTCTTGATATGGCATGATCTTGATGTACCACGAGCTTTGCTATTATAGTTGGATCTTATGATGTTTCTCCCCCTCTACCTTCTTGTAATGGATTGAGTTTTCCCTTTGAAATTATCTTACCGGATTGAGTCTTTAAGGATTTGAGAACACTTGATGTATGTCTTACATGTGCTTATCTATGGTCACAATGGGATATTCATGTGATTCACTTGATGTATGTTTTGGTGATCAACTTGCGGGTTTTGTGACCTTGTGAACTTACGCATAGGGGTTGGCACACGTTTTTGTCTTGACTCTCCGATAGAAACTTTGGGGCACTCTTTGAAGTTCTTTGTGTTGGTTAGAATAGATGAATCTGAGATTGTGTGATGCATATCGTATAATCAAACCCGTGGATACTTGAGGTGACATTGGAGTATCTAGGTGACATTAGGGTTTTGGTTGATGTGTGTTTTAATGTGTAATTTTACTACGAACTCTAGGGCTGTTTGTGACACTTATAGGAATAGCCCAATGGATTGATAGAAAAGAATAACTTTGAGGTGATTTCATACCCTACAATAATATCTTCGTTTGTTCTCCGCTATTAGTGACTTTGGAGTGACTCTTTGTTGCACATTGAGGGATTGTTATATGATCCAATCATGTTATCATTGTTGAGAGAACTTGCACTAGTGAAAGTTCAACCCTAGGCCTTGTTTCCACGCATTGCAATATCGTTTTTGCTCACTTTTACTACTTGCTACCTTGCTGTTTTTATATTTTTAGATTACAAAAATCTATATCTACCATCCATATTACACTTGTATCACCATCTCTTCGCGGAACTAGTGCACCTATACAATTTACCATTGTATTGGGTGTGTTGGGGACACAAGAGACTCTTTGCTATTTGGTTGCGGGGTTGTTTGAGAGAGACCATCTTCATCCTACGCCTCCCACGGATTGATAAACCTTAGGTCATCCACTTGAGAGAAATTTGCTACTGCCCTACAAACCTCTGCACTTGGAGGCCCAACAACGTCTACAAGAAGAAGGTTGCGTAGTAGACATCAAACTCTTTTCTGGCACCGTTGCCGGAGAGGCTAGTGCTTGAAGGTATATCTTTAGATCTTGCAATCGAATATTTTAGTTTCTCGTTTTATCACTAGTTTAGTCTATAAAAGAAAACTACAAAAAATGGAATTAAGGTTGCCTCATATGCTTCATGTTTTTAATGTCTTTCGTGAAAATAAGGATTCTGATAATTGTGCCAAAGTGTTAGAAGAAGAATGCAATAAAATGTTTGGCACTAAATCTTTGAATGATGAGCATGATTGCAATTTTGTTACTATGAACTCTTTGAATATCCATAATACTAATGATGATTGCACTAGTCATGATAAAAATGTTTCTTATAAGCATGGCAACTTTTGTGGGGTGCATAGATTTGCAAGTACACAACAAATAGGGAAGATAGATTTTGCAAGAGGCATAAGTATTTAGAAACTAAATGGTTGCAAGAGAGGCTAGATGCTTGTGCTGAAAATTTATTTTTTCTTTGCCATCCTTGTGAACTTTGCAATGAACATGATCATTTAAATCTCCAATGAAAATTGTTTCATGATCGAATCGTGTCCAAAAATTATGATGACTTGATTTCCCTTGTGCATCATAATGAACTTAGTTTGCTTTTGGGTTATGAAGAAATGAAACGTATAACTAAGGATATTCTAGAATTTGTCCTTGATAAAGGTCTTGATTTTGATCTAGAGGGAATTTATATGTATTGTGCGGTGAATTGCATTGAAAATCCTTATATTGTCAATCACATAAAGACAAGAAAACAAATAGAAGATGAAGAGAATACTGATGAAAGGGTAGAGATTTCCCAATATCCTCCTATTCTTTCTTATGATGAATCAGGTAACGAGGAGGAGCTTTCTATTCAACCAATCTCATTAATAAGGAGCTCCAAAAAGAGGATTGAACCCACACATAATGCGGAGAAGAAAAAGAAAAGATGGAGAAGCAAAGGTAAAAAGGTATCCCTCCCAAATGATGTTGCTCCTATTATTGTTATGCCTATTACTCATTATGATGATAATAATTGCTATACTATTAGTGCTATCCATACTATTAAGGATGAGACTGATTATGCTTATGATATGCAAAGGCCCAAGCTTGGGGATGCTATGATTGACGAGAATGACATGTTTGAGAATTTATTTGCTGCAATTAATGTTTGTCCCAAGCTTGGGGATGCCATGCTTATTGAAGATGATATTTTTAGCCTCCCAAGTTTTGATATGCAAATTTATTATGATGATAGATGCCTCCTATTTATGATGATTATATTGATGAAAGTGGGTTTGGAAGAGTGTCAACTTTAGGAAGTAATGATCCCTCTATTTGGAGGGTATTGAATCTTATTGTGATAACTATAAAAGTGGATTTGTAGAGGTCGTGACTTTATTTAGTAATGATTCCACTATCTTGGAAGAGGTTTCAATTGATTATGGTGAGAATAAAGTTGCTACTTATGATGATTATTGTGATGACACTTATGTTATAAAAATTAGTGATGATTATATTTATAAAACTTGTCATGATTATGATTACCCTTTTTCTGAACATTACTCTTATAATGTGGAAACAGTTTATAGTATCTTATGATAATCCCACTATTCCAAATGAGAAGAATTTTGCTTATGTGGAGAGTAGTAATTATATGCTTGTAGATCATGAAAAGAATGCTTTATGTGATGGTTATATTGTTGAATTCATTCATGATGCTACTGAAAATTATTATGAGGGAGGAGTATATGCTTGTAGGAATTGCAATAATATCAAGTTTCCTCTCTATGTGCTTAAAATCTTGAAGTTATGCTTGTTTTGCCTTCCTATGCTAGTTGATTCTTGCTCCCATAAATTGTTTGCTCACAAAATCCCTAGGCATAGGAAGTGGGTTAGACTTAAATGTGCTAGTAAGATGCTTCATGATGCTCCCATTGTGTTTCAATTCTTATCTTTTATGTGAGCATCATTGAAATTAGCATGCCTAGCTAAAAAAGCATTAAAGAAAATCGCTTCTTGGGAGACAACCCAATATTTACCCCTACTGTTTTTGTGTGTTCAATTGATTAAGCTACTGTAGTAATCATGTTTTATAACTTTTGTTTCAATAAAGTGCCAAGAAAAGCCTTTGGGATAATGTGGATGATAGTTGACTTGATTCTGTGCAAAAGCAGAAACTTTTGCGCTCAGTCCAGGAAATTTGTAAATTCACTCGAACGTGCTTTTGATATGAATTTTTTACACAAGATTGATAAACAAATTGGATAGATTGTCCTAATTTTTCAGAATTTTTGACTTACAGAAGTATGGAAAGTTTCCAGATTGCTACAGACTGTTCTGTTTTTGACAGATTCTGTTTTCTATGTGTTGTTTGAGAAGTATGGAAAGTTTCCAGATTACTACAGACTGTTCTGTTTTTGACAGATTCTATTTTCTATGTGTTGTTTGCTTATTTCGATGAATCTATGAGTAGCATCAGAGGGTATTAACCATGGAGAAGTTGGAATACAGTAGATATAACACCAACATGAATTTAGAATGAGTTCACAACATTACCTAAGTGGTGATTTATTTTCTAATACTAACGGAGCTTACGAGTTTTCTGTTGAGTTTTGTGTTGTGAAGTTTTCAAGTTTTGGGTAAAGATTCGACGGACTATGGAATAAATAATGGCAAGAGCCCAAGCTTGGGGATGCCCAATGCACCCCAAGGTAATATTCAAGGACAACCAAGAGCCTAAGCTTGGGGATTCCCTGGATGGCATCCCCTCTTTCGTCTTCGTTCATCGGTAACTTTACTTGGAGCTATATTTTTATTCACCACATGATATGAGTTTTGCTTAGAGCATCATTTTCTTTTATTTTTATTTGCTTGCTGTTTGAATAATACTCCAAGATCTGAAATTCTTAAATGTTAGAGAGTCTTCACATAGTCACATAATTATTCAACTACTCATTGATCTTCACTCATATCTTTTTGAGTAGTTTGTCATTTGCTCTAGTGCTGAGCATGATGGTGGCTTTATTTTGCAGAAATTTATGAACTCTCATGCTACACTTATATTATTTTGAGAGTCTTCTAGAACATCATGGTAATTTGCATTGGTTATAAATTTACTCCTAATATGATAGGCATCCAAGAGGGATATAATAAAAACTTTCAGATAAAGTGCATTGAATACTATGAGAAGTTTGATTCTTTATGATTGTTTTAAGATATGAAGATGGTGATATTAGAGTCATGATAGTGGAGTAAGTGTGAATTTGAGAAATACTTGTGTTGAGGTTTGTGAGTCCCATAGCATGCACGTATGGTGAACCATTGTGTAAGAAATTTGGAGCATGAAGTATTTCTTTGATTGTCATCCTTTGTGTGCAGGTCGGGATCGCGCGATGGTTAACTCCTACCAATCCTTCCCCCAGGAGCATGCGCGTAGTGCTTGGTTTCGATGACTTACAGATTTTTGCAATAAGTATATGAGTTCTTTATGACTAATGTTGAGTCCATGGATTATACGCACTCTCACCCTTCCACCATTGCTAGCTTCTCTTGTGCCGCACAACTTTCGCCGGCACCATACACCCACCATATACTTTCCTCAAAACAACCACCATACCCACCTATTATGGAATTTCCATAGCCATTCCGAGATATATTGTCATTCAACTTTCCACCGTTCCGTTTATTATGACACGTTTCGTCATTGTCATATTTTGCATGATCATGTAGTTGACATCGCATTTGTGGCAAAGCCACCTTTCATAATTCTTTCATACATGTCACTCTTGATTCATTGCACATCCAGGTACACCTCCGGAGGCATTCACATGGAGTCATATTTTGTTCTAAGCATTGAGTTGTAATTTTTCGAGTTGTAAGTAAATAGAAGTGTGATGATCATCATTATTAGAGCATTGTCCCATGTGAGGAAATAAAAAAAGGAAAAAAAGGAAACAAAAAAGAGGCCAAAGAAGCCAAGAAAAAAGGAGAAAAAGAAAAAAAGAAAAAGGAAAAAAATGAGAGAAAAAGAGAGAAGGGGCAATGTTACTATCCTTTTTCCACACTTGTGCTTCAAAGTAGCACCATGATCTTCATGATAGAGAGTCTCTTATTTTGTCACTTTCATATGCTAGTGGGAATTTTTCATTATAGAACTTGGCTTATATATTCCAACGATGGGCTTCTCAAATGCCCTAGGTCTTCATGAGCAAGCAAGTTGGATGCACACTCACTTAGTTTCTTTTTGAGCTTTCATACACTTACAGCTCTAGTGCATCTGTTGCATGGCAATCCCTACTCACTCACATTTATATTTATTGATGGGCATCTTCATGGCACGTTGATACGCCTAGTTGATGTGAGACTATCTCCCTCTTTTTGTCTTCTCCACAACCACCATTCTATTCCACCTATAGTGCTATGTCCCTGGCTCATGCTCATGTATTGCATGAAAGTTGAAAAAGTTTGAGAATACTAAAGTATGAAACAATTGCTTGGCTGAAACCGGGGTTGTGCATGATTTGAATATTTTTGTGTGACGAAGATGTAGCATAGCCAGACTATATGATTTTATCGGGATAAGCTTTCTTTGGCCATGTTATTTTGAGAAGACATAATTGCCTTGTTAGTATGCTTAAAGTATTATTGTTTTTATGTCAATATTAAACTTTTGTTTTGAATCTTTCGGATCTGAATATTCATGCCACAATAAAGAGAATTACATGGACATAAAAAATTCTGTTTTTATCATTTACCTACTCGAGGACGAGCATGAATTAAGCTTGGGGATGCTTGATACGTCTCCAACGTATCTATAATTTCTGATTGTTCAATGCTATTATATTATCTATCTTGGATGTTTTATATGCATTGATATGCTATTTTATATGATTTTTGGGACTAACCTATTAACCTAGAGCCCAGTGGGAATTTCTGTTTTGTCGCTGTTTTTGAGTATCGCAGAAAAGGAATATCAAACGGAGTCCAATTGACCTGAAAATTTATGGAGATTGTTTTTGGACCAGAAGAAGTCGTCGGAGCATCGGAGATGGACCAGAAGAGTCCCAAGGCCACCACGAGGGTGGAGGGCGCCCCCCTACCTCGTGGCTGCCTCGTGGACCCTCCTGACTTGTTCCCGACGCCAACACCTTTTATATATACCCAAACTTCCAAAATAGAACCAAGATCGGGCGTTTCGCTGCGGCAAGCCTCTGTAGCCACGAAAAACCAATCGGCACCCTGTTCCAGCACCCTGTCGGAGGGGGGGGGGGTCCATCAACGGTGGCCATCTTCGTCATCCCGGTGCTCTCCATGACGAGGAGGGAGTAGTTCACCCTCGGGGCTGAGGGTATGTACCAGTAGCTATGTGTTTGATCTCTCTCTCTCTCTCTCTCTCTCTCTCTCTCTCTCGTGTTCTTGATATGGCACGATCTTGATGTATCGCGAGATTTGCTATTATAGTTGGATCTTATGATGTTTCTCCCCCTCTACCTTCTTGTAATGGATTGAGTTTTCCCTTTGAAGTTATCTTATCGGATTGAGTCTTTAAGGATTTGAGAACACTTGATGTATGTCTTGCATGTGCTTATCTGTCGTGACAATGGGATATTCACGTGATCCACTTGATGTATGTTTTGGTGATCAACTTGGGGGTTCTGTGACCTTGTGAACTAATGCATAGGGGTTGGCACACGTTTTTGTCTCGACTCTCCGGTAGAAACTTTGCGGCACTATTTGATGTTCTTTGTGTTGGTTAGAATAGAAGAATCTAAGATTGTGTGATGCATATCGTATAATGAAACCCGCGGATTATTGATGTGACATTGGAGTATCTAGGTGACATTAGGGTTTTGGTTGATGTGTGTCTTAAGGTGTTATTTTACTACAAACTCTAGGGTTGTTTGTGACACTTATAGGAATATCCCAATGGATTGATCGAAAAGAATAACTTTGAGGTGGTTTCGTACCCTACAATAACCTCTTTGTTTGTTCTCTGCTATTAGTGACTTTGAAGTGACTCTTTGTTGCACGTTGAGGGATTGTTATATGATCCAATAGTGTTATCATTGTTGAGAGAACTTGCACTAGTGAAAGTATGAACCCTAGGCCTTGTTTTCACGCATTGCAATATCGTTTTTGCTCACTTTAACTACTTGCTACCTTGTTGTTTCTGTATTTTCAGATTACAAAAACCTATATCTACCATCCATATTAAACTTGTATCACCATCTCTTCACGGAACTAGTGCACCCATACAATTTACCATTGTATTGGGTGTGTTGGGGACACAAGAGACTCTTTGCTATTTGGTTGCATGGCTATTTAAAAGAGACCATCTTCATCCTACGTCTCCCACGGATTGATAAACCTTAGGTCATCCACTTGAGGAAAATTTTCTACTGTCCTACAAACATCTGCACTTGGAGGCCCAACAACGTCTAAGAAGAAGGTTGTGTAGTAGACATCAGCGTGCCGATGGCGAGTGGGGCATGCAGAGGGAGCGGAAGGAGGAGAAGGAGGAGCACCCCCGCATCACCCCATTGCCGCTGCAGCAACAGACGCTGGAGGAGGCAGCCCTGGCGGCCTATCAAGCTGCCTTCGGCTGGGCTGGGCCGCCTCCCGTCTTCATCGACCTCACTGGCGGCAATGACGACAACAAGGGCAATGGCAAGGCAGACGTCTAGGGCGGCGTGCGGGTGCAGACTATTTTTTAGTTTTAATTAATGCTTAATTATGTTTTAAGTGGACTTTGGCCGGCTATTGACTGGCCACTTATGGTTAATTAAGTTTCTATTATGGTTATCTGTGCCACACGTTTTTCATTTTCTGTTTTTTTGTACACGCGCAAATTTGGGTCGACCTTCAGTTGGGCGCAGAAGCCGACCCATATGAAAAAGCGGACACGCCCGTCCGCCTAGCCTACCCAAACGGACAAAAAACAGGCAAACATCGCGTCCGTTTGGGACACCCGGTTGGAGTTGCTCTTATCCACGTCAATGCAGTGCAGCCCTACTGCCACACAGGCTGGCGGTAGCCAGTGCAGACCTACCGCCAATGTGCCCAGCGGTAGGTGCGTGCAAGCACTGTATTTGTTACTTAGAAAAAATATGGTAGGGCATGCGCCCCTACTACCAAGAGCCTTGGCGGTAGGCTGGTTTACCCTACCGCCATAGACCTCGGCGTTAGGAAAAGGGTCGTAGCTTGCGCAGGATTAATAAGGGCATCTCCAATGGGAACTCACAATTTTCCTCCGCATCTGTTCGCAGACCCGGGGGGAGGGGGGACCAGTCCGCGGACACGGATGCGGGAGGACGCCATCCAACCGTAGCCGCATATATTCAGACTTCCTTATTTTTCTTCAAGTCCACGTGATCAAATAGCCACCTGCAAAGGGTATAGATGTTCAAATAGCCGCATACAACACTACTTCAAAATTTAAAAAGTTCAAATATTACATCAAACATTGTTGACCCCTTTCACAGCCAACTGATACTCAATTAGATCTTCCTTCAACTACTCGTGAGTTGGTTGATGCCAAATTTGTTGATGCATTTGAATAAACCCTTCGAATGTGGCCGGATTCTGGTCTGGAAGTTGGATACGATCACCCATATTTTCAAATTTCAGAGTTGTGGCAGCATCGTCACCCTCATCCTCGACAATCATGTTGTGCATGATCACACAACATGTCATCACCTCCCACAAGGTTTCCGGATCTCATTGTTTAGCGGGTCCACGAACAACTCCAAAACAGGCCTGCAGAACTCCAAAGGCCCACTCGACATCCTTTCTAGCTGCCTCTTGTCTTTGCGCAAAGTAATCCTTTCTCTAGCCAACTGGGTTTGAGATGGTGCTGAGAAAGGTAGCCCATGGAGGATATATACCGTCAACCAGATAGTAGCCCATGTTGTACTAATGTCCATTGATAGTATGGTGGCAAGCATGAGCTTTTCCTTCAGCCAGCCTCGCAAACAATGGCGATTGCTGCATCACATTGATGTTATTGTGAGACCCGTGCATGCCAAAAAAAGCGTGCCAAATCCAAAGATCATGTGATGCAACTTCTTGAAGAATGATGGTGAGCTTCTTAACATGACCTTGATATTTCCCTCATAAAGCCTTCGGGTAGTTCTTCTATTTCCAATGCATGCAGTCAAGAGATCCAAACAAACCTGGCCACCCTCTTGCTTCTGCGATTGCCAAGAGCCTCTCGGTGTCTGCCACAATTTGTTATCTCAGATATTGAGGTCCGAACACCTCAACCACGACAGTTGCAAACCTGACCGTGACATCTCCACACGTGCTCTCAAACATCTGTAGGTACTCGTCCCACGAATCAACGGTCGTGCTATACGCAAACATTCGGAGTGCGGCCGTGCACTTCTTGTAACCAGAGAAGGCAATCGTTCCCACTACGTCCTTCTTCAGGATGAAGTAGTCATAATAGGACCGGACGCCACGGTGACCGCCCCCAAGGGTTGCCATTTGTACGGGTTCGGTGACCGCCCTCAAGGGTCCCTTAGTGGAATCACGACATCTTGCATTGTGCGAGGGCGTGAGGAGATTATGGTGGCCCTAGTGGCTTCTTGGGGAGCATTGTGCCTCCACACCGCTCCAAACGGAGATTAGCATCCGCAAGGGTGTGAACTTCGGGATACATCGTCGTCTCCGCGTGCCTCGGTTATCTCTTACCCGAGCCCTTTACTTATGCACTTTACTTTGTGATAGCCATATTGTTCTTTGTCATATATCTTGCTATCACATAGTTGCTTACCTTGCTTAGCATAAGTTGTTGGTGCACATAGGTGAGCCTAGTTGTTGTAGGTTTTGTGCTTGACAAATTAACCGTTAGGTTTATTCCGCATTTGTTCAAGCCTCAACCGTAATTATTTTAAAGCGCCTATTCACCCACCCCCTCTAGGCAACATCCTCGATCCTTCAACAGTCTTGTGCATCCGAAAAGGACGGCGAAAATGGTCAGCGAATGGTGCATTGGGGGCAAAGTAGTCATCCATCAGTGTTAAATGATCGCGTGCCCTGTTGTGATTGAGCACTCGATGACCCTTGACCGAGCCCTTGAAATTGAGAACATGCTCCTATGCACGCTCCGCGTCTTCAAGGACCATTACATCATCACTGTCTCATCGGAGTACTCCTTGTCCGCTGAGCCATCGGATGACTCGACACACTGCTCGTATATGTACCCCAAATTGGAATCCATTGCTAGAAAGAAGAAGGGATAACTGTTTTTAGCTCCAGATTCATCAAACAGTTGCCGGGCATGGTGAGAATAGCAGTAGCGGATGGTATCGGGCTGGGCGGTCGGAGGACAGGGGTTGAACGGAGATGGAGGAGAAGCGGGGTGGAGCCTCGGAGGTGACCAAGATGTAGAGTTCCAGCGGGGGTGTGACATGGTAGCCGGGATGGTGGAGTGGCGGCGAAGGCAAGATATAAAGAAGGAAGGGAAGAAAATAGGGAGGTTGGAGTCGCGGGGTCCGGGAAGGGTTTTTGGGTGCGCCGTGGGTGTCAGATTCCTACGTTTCGTGAGTCCGGACTCCCGCAAAGCTCCCCAATGTTGTCTCCTGTTTGCGGGAGAAATCACATCCAGACCGCCCAGCGGACCAATACAGGTCCGCGTTGGATGACTTCCGCTGTCCGGACTGATGCGAGCGATTTGCGGGTCTGCCTTGGAGATGCCCTAAGGGCAGCTCCAGATGCACAAATTTGCGTCGGCATTTGTCCGTGGACTGGTCCCCGTCCGCGGACACTGATTGTGGAGGCCGCCATCCAATGTTGCCCACATACATTTCAATAGCTATTTGAACTAACCGGAAGAAATTCGTGCAAACACGGCCAGTGGCGGAGCTAGCAAATTGTTAGAGCATGGGCACACCGCAAACTAAAATACTCCACTTTGTTTTACTAAAAAACATGTTTGGAAAAAGTGTGTAAAACAAAATCTAGGAACGAAAAAGTAAAAGATGTGATAATGTAAAATAACTAACAAATAATGTTGAATGTTTTTGTAGCTCCTCAATAAAAATTAATTTGGGTTTGAAAAATTATATATTTTATGAAGCATGTGACACTGTATTTTCTCCAGAAATTTTAAAAACATTTGAGACATACTTTTCACCAATTGTCAACGTAATTTGGTTTTCACTTTGCCGTCCGAGGGGCGTGTGCATTGGCTCTCGCGTTCGTGGTATGGAGCACAGGAACAGCCAGTGGTAGACCGCAACTACTATATCTCACATTAAGCGAGACGAAACGACCTCTCGCGTCGAACACTACAGGAACGGGCCAGCCCAATAGCGGAGACTTAAAAGAAATTGGAAGAGAAAGAAAAGAGAGCGCGGCCGGACTCAAGGGACCTCCTATACGCCGCATTATGCGGCAAGAAGTCGGGGCTTCACATAGAGCAGTGCTCCGACTGGGCCGACCCAAGCAAGAGCTGCTAGTTGTGTTAAAAAAAGTAAGAGCGTCACGCAGGGTCCGAACTCGTGATCGCTCCGATGCAAAGCCAAGTAGCTAGCCACCGCGCCCTACTGCACTTCGTGGTACACAGGCAACGCAAATACTTTAACACTAGATAAAATTGCCTGATCGGGTTATTTTCCCTCTTTTATCATTTCTTGAAAATACTAATAAACATTTTTTAAATGACGAACGTTTTTGCCAAGCACGCACGAGTTTAAAAAATTGTGTATTTTTAACCAAAGTTGTAAAATGGGATTGATTTTTGAAGATGTGTAGAAATTTTGAAAAACAGGAACCTTTTTACAAAATGTGGAAAAATTTCAATTTGTGAACGAAAATTAAAGCATGAACATTTTTTGACTTTCTGACAATCACGGACAAGTTTGAAAAACAGTGAACAATTTTTTACTTTGTGAACATATTTTTCAAAATAGGAACATTTTATGAATTTGTGAACAATCTTGAACAATAGACACATTTTCTAAAAACTTTGAACAAATTTCGAACTTGTGAACAAATTTTCAAAATGCGAAAGTTTTGAATTTGTGTACAAATTTGGAGAACAAATTTTGAAGCATGAACTTTTTTTGAATTTTCTGAACAAATTTTGAAAAATCCCGAACAAATTTGGAAGCGTGAATTTGTTTTCAATAGGTGAACAAAAAATTGAAATCTAGTACATTTTCTGAATTTCGAAAGTTTTTGTAATGAGAATAATTTTTAAATTTTGGGAACATTTTTTTAAAAAACTGAACATCTTTTGAAAACAAGAATGTTTTGGAATTTGTGAACAATTTTTTAAAGCAATAAATTTTTTTGAATCTTGAGAGAAACGGAGAACAAATTTCGAAGCACGGACAATTCTTTAATGCACGGACATTTGTTGAATCTTTAGAATTTTTTTTGACATGGAGAACAATTTTAAAAAATACTGAACAAATTTGGAAGTGTGATTTTTTCTGAATACGTGAAGAAAAAAATTGAAATCCGATAAATTTTCTGAATTTTGAAAGTTTTAAACAATTTTTGAATTTTGAGATTTTTTTTAAAACTGAACAATTTTTGGAAACATGAAATATTTTGAAAAAAGTTTGAAAGAAAGAGAATAAAAGAAAAAGAAATAAAAAACCAAAGAAAGTAAATTGTTGAAAAGAGAAATTAACTTGAAAAGGAAAACCGAAAGAAAACAAAAAAGTAACGAAAAGAAAAGAAAAAGAACCAGAAAAGGGAAGAAGAAAAAACAGAAAGAGTAAAAAAGATAAAAAAGAAAAAAAAACGGTTCCGAAACCTTCTAGGTTGTTCCCAAAACCAGTAAGAACCGGCTGGGAATGCTCTAAAAGGTTCCCAAAGCCGGAACCTGGTTGACGCTACAGGGCCGACCCAAAATCTCTGGCTAGTTAGATCCCCCTCTGCGATTAGTCGACAGTTTGATTGAGCGAGGGTCCAATAGGGAATTTCCGGACTCAAAACTTGGTCTCCTGTATGATTGTGACACTTGCTAGCCACTGTGCTACAATCGTGTTCGTGATGGACAAGTAGTTCGTCCCGTCTTAAGTCGAAACGAGCTGCGATTCTACTATTTCTTCTCTGCCGGAGGAATAAAATTAAGGGGTGGATGGAGAAGATTTGTGTGCCGGAGGGAAGGAAATACTTATAAAATCTGTTGCACAAGCAGTTCCAGTGTTCTCCATGTCTTGTTTCAAGCTTCCTCGTGGGCTTTGCGAGCACTTAAACTTGTTGATATGCAAGTTTTGGTGGGTGAGTAAGGAAGGAAAAAGAAAGCCAAGCTGGGTATCTTGGAGCACCATGACCAGACCCAAGGCTTGCTGAGGACTAGGATTTCACGATATTGAGCTCTTCAACCTAGCCTTACTTGCGAGGCAAGCTTGAAGAATTTTGACAGACTCTACGTCACTCAGTGCACGAGTCCTACGAGCCAAATACTTCCCTTCGAGTGACTTTTTGCATGCCGAACTTGGATCGACACCCTCACAGGTGTGGCGAGCTATCCTCGAAGGGCGGGACACTATGAAACAGGGCCTGGTTCATCGCATTGGTGATGGCCAAACGACACAGATTTGGCAACACAACTGGCTCCCTCGACCTCATAACATGCGGTCGATCACAAGTAGAATCCCAAACCCTCCATATCTTATAGGGGAGTTGATCTTACCGGATGCTAGCTGGGATCGTACTACTATCCAGGAGGTGTTCCTACCAGTTGATGCTGCGGCCATCCTTTCCATACCACCGTGTACCAGACATATAGATGATTTTTCGTCATGGACACACGAGAAGAATGGGATCTTCTCGGTTCGCTCGGCATACAGAATGCTGGTCAATATGAAATATACCCGGGAAGCATGGTTGGAAGGAAGAGGAGACACATCCAACTCCGAAGCAGAACAGAAACAATGGACAAAGCTTTGGAAGATTTCTGTCCCTTCGAAGGTTAAAATCTTCCTATGGCGACTGGCGCAGTAGTCCATCCCTACAGCCGATCTCCTCCACCAGCGGAATATGTCAACGGTGGACACTTGTGGTATCTGTGGAGCTGCTGATTCATGGCAGCACTCATTGCTCCACTGCAATGCGGCCATGTCCGTTTGGGCGCTTCAACCTATGGAGACGTTCCAAGTCTTGGAGGAGACCATGGAACCGGATGCTAAGAGGTGGATCTTCGCTCTGATTGAGGCTCTCCCCGCCAAGGTGTTCACTCAAGTTTTGGTCACACTCTGGGTTATCTGGTTTGCGACACGGCAGGCACTCCATGAAAATATATTCCAAAGTCCAATGGCCACACACATGTTTGTTACTAAGTACCTTAGAGAGCTGGAAGATTGTAAACCAAAGGAGATGACCCGCCCGGTGGCTGTTCCCAGAAGCCGGGTTAGATGGATCCGGCCTCCTCATGGTTTTGCAAAGATAAGAGTTGATGGTGCAGTCAACAGAGCAAACGACGAGGGATCCTATAGCGTTGTATGCAGAGACGAGGGCGGGATGTACATGGGTTCTTCAATGATCAGGAGTGTTGCGATTACCGATCCAACAACTCTAGAGACTCTGGCATGTCGTGAAGCAATGGCTCTAGTGTTGGATCTGTCATTAACTCATGTGGAGATTGCTTCAGATTGCAAAAATTCTGTTCAAGACATAAACCTTGGCACTGGAGGAATGAATGCGAGCATTGTGAAGGATATTGGAGAGACTACTACTCTTTTTCAGAGTTGTGCCTTCATCTTTGAAGGTAGAGTATCAAATCAAGAGGCCCATAGCCTTGATAAGCACGCTTTTGGTCTGGACCCGGGGCGCCATGTGTGGCTCTTAAACCCCCCAGACTTGAATTGTATCCCTATGAACATCATTGATCAATAAAGCGAGTGTGTTTAGACTAAAATAACTATTTCTTCTCCATTTTTCAATGTTTTTTCTTTAGTTTTTTTCCTTCTTCGTTTGTATTCATTTTCCTCCGCCTTTTTTTCTTCTTTTTACCTTTTCTCTTCTTTAGTTTTGGTTTTTTAAGACATTCTCCTTTTTTGTTTTTTGTTTTTGTTTCTTTCATTGCTTCTATCAGTATTTTCATTCTCTTTTGCATTTGTTTCTTCAGTTCTATTTTTCATATTCCTTTTCTGTGGTTTATTTTTGTTTCTAAGCATTTTTTGAATACATGGTTAACATTTTCCCTACACATTTGTAACATTTTTTAATACATGGTCATTTTTTTTTTCATTTTTAACATTTTTTAAATGTTTGACTAATAGTCTTCAAATAAAAAATAACATTTTTTAATACATGTTCAATATTTTTCTATACAAAATTAACATTTTCCAAACATTTGTTTAAACACTTGTTCAACATCTTTATTAAAAGCTTGCTTAACATTTTTTATATACATGATAAAAAAATTCATCATTTATTTAATACATGGTAAACATTATACTTGATTAACGTTTTTCAAATACTTGTTCAACATTGTTTTCAAATGCTTGATTAAAAAATTTCAAATACTTGTTCAACATTTTTTATCAAATGCTTGATTAACATACTTATATACATAATTAAAAAAATCATCAACTAGGCGATGGCCTAATATGGCCCAAAGAGCAAACAAAATTCGCATGGTGGTTGGGGGAGCAACTAGTTGACGAGCGCTCCTTCGGGAGCTCACAACGATCAACGTCACTTGGCGCGCCGCCCGCCACGCATCGCACTCTATGCGCTCCCTTCGAATTTTTTCTACACGCTTCTTTTGGTTTTAAACATTTTTTTCGGGTTTTTTCGACGTTTCAGTTTTCCACCGGTCTTCCTTAGCTTTTGGATAAAATACATTCATATTTTTTGCGCGAAAACACGTTTTTTTCGCGAGAGTCACGGTTTTGCTTCGCGAGAGTCACGCCCGTGCCTCTCGACAACAACAACAACAACAACAACAAAGCCTTTAGTCCCAAACAAGTTGGGATAGGCTAGAGGTGAAACCCATAAGATCTCGCAACCAACTCATGGCTCTGGCACATGGATAGCAAGCTTCCACGCACCCCTGTCTATAGCTAGCTCTTTGTCGATACTCCAATCCTTCAGGTCTCTCTTAACGGACTCCTCCCATGTTAAAATCGGTCGACCCCGCCCTCTCTTGACATTCTCCGCACGCTTTAGTCGTCCGCTATGCACTGGAGCTTCTGGAGGCCTGCGCTGAATATGCCCAAACCATCTCAAACGATGTTGGACAAGCTTCTCCTCAATTGGTGCTACCCCAACTCTATCTCGTATATCATCATTCCGGACTCGATCCTTCCTTGTGTGGCCACACATCCATCTCAATATACGCATCTCCGCCACACCTAACTGTTGAATATGTCGCCTTTTAGTCGGCCAACACTCCGCGCCATACAACATTGCGGGCCGAACCACCGTCCTGTAGAACTTGCCTTTTAGCTTTTGTGGCACTCTTTTGTCACAGAGAATGCCAGAAGCTTGGCGCCACTTCATCCATCCGGCTTTGATTCGATGGTTCACATCTTCATCAATACCCCCATCCTCCTGCAACATTGACCCCAAATACCGAAAGGTGTCCTTTCGAGGTACCACCTGGCCATCAAGGCTAACCTCCTCCTCCTCACAGCTAGTAGTACTGAAACCGCACATCATGTACTCGGTTTTAATTCTACTAAGCCTAAACCCTTTCGATTCCAAGGTTTGTCTCCATAACTCTAACTTCCTATTTACCCCCGTCCGACTATCGTCAACTAGCACCACATCATCCGCAAAGAGCATACACCATGGGATATCTCCTTGTATACCCCTTGTGACCTCATCCATCACCAATGCAAAAAGATAAGGGCTCAAAGCTGACCCCTGATGCAGTCCTATCTTAATCGGGAAGTCATCGGTGTCGACATCACTTGTTCGAACACTTGTCACAACATTATTGTACATGTCCTTGATGAGGGTAATGTATTTTGCTGGGACTTTGTGTTTCTCCAAGGCCCACCACATGACATTCCGCGGTATCTTATCATAGGCCTTCTCCAAGTCAATGAACACCATATGCAAGTCCTTCTTATGCTCCCTATATCTCTCCATAAGTTGTCGTACCAAGAAAATGGCTTCCATGGTCGACCTCCCAGGCATGAAACCAAATTGATTTTTGGTCACGCTTGTCATTCTTCTTAAGCGGTGCTCAATGACTCTCTCCCATAGCTTCATTGTATGGCTCACGCCCGTGCCTCTCGAAAAAGAAAAAAAACACATTATTTTTTGTTTTTTTCCTTCTGCAAGAGGCATGATTTTGCTTCCGCGAGAGGCATGGTCGTGCCTCTCGAACACGAAAAAAAAAATGTGTTTTTCCCTTTCGAGAGAGGCATGTTTTTTGCTTCCGCGAGAGGCACGGCTGTGCCTCTCGGAAACAAAAAAAAACACATTTTCTGTTTTTTTTCTTTCACGAGAGACACGGTTTTGCTTCGGCGAGAGGCATGGTTGTGCTTTCGTGAGAGCCACGGCAGTGACTCCTCGGAAACGAAAAAAATGTGTTTTCTCTTCTTTTTTTTCTTCTGCGAGAAGCACGGTTTTTCTTGCGCGAGAGGCACGGTTGTCATTTCACGAGAGGCAAGGGCATGCCTCTTTCGAAAAGGGGAAAAACCCGTGCTCCCGGTTGGTTTTTTCATCCGATGTTTTTCATGAAGAAAAAGTTTGTCGAAATCTATCAACATGAGATCTAGTTTTGAAGATCTCGACGCGAGGAATCCAATGATGAAAACGGTTCCATATTTGGACACACGGTTTAATAGATAAAACGCTTTGATAAACGGATCTACGAAAAAAGGGAAAACTCTCAGGCTGCAACAAATGGCATACATGTAGCGCGTCACTTGTCGCAACTTGAGAAGATGGGAGTAATCTTTACAATGAGTACTCTTCAATTAGTGATTTCGGGTGGCTGGTGGTAGCCGAGTACTAAGGCCCATGTGTCTAGGGTGCGTTCTAGTTGGCCCAGTTAAAGAAAAGGAATTCTTCTCCTGTACCAATCGTCGAGAGCTCCTATGCGACACTCTTTGCGTCGAAGAGTCGACGTTTCGCATAGGGGCGGCTCACCTGGGTCGGCCCATTTGTCGTTCGCGACGTGAAAAAATGCGAAAAATTGAGCAAGCTACATCTGAGGATTCGAACCCCTGACTACGTAGTCAAGCGTGCGCGCTATGCTTGCCGCTGCGGCAGCCTAGTTCTTGTGCTAGTTATCCATCGCAACACTTGAAGAAACCAACGACAGAGGCAAAAACCTGACCAGTCGCAAGAATTCAGTCTAGGCGAGGGATCGAAACAAGTACCTCGTGAAAGCAAACAAGGTTGATATCCACTATGACTCCTTGGTGTCAGCATCTGTAATGGGAACCTGTTCTATATGAACTATAAGCAGCAACAAATGTAAACTTTTTTGCAATTTTGAACGTGATTATCTTCTTGTAAAAGGTAAATATATTTTGAAACACAAACATTTTCAAAATTGCAAACAAAAATTCAAAATCTAAGAAATTTTGTGAAGATGCGAACATTTTTTAGACGCTCAATTTTTTTTTGAAAAAAGGAATAAGAAAATATGAGAACATTTTTTGAAATTATGAAGAGTTTTTAAAAAGACGCACACATTTTCAGAGAAACATGATTTTTTTCGAAAAGAGAACATTTGTCGAAATTATCATTTTTTTCCCAAAGCATGAGCATTTTTTTTGAATTTGTGAAAGTTTTTGGAAAGCTAGAATATTTTCTGTAACTTCTGAACATTGTTTGAATTTGCAAAATATGTTCGCGTTTCTTTGTGAACAAAATTTGAAAGTGGGAACATTTTTAAAAATTGTTTGGCAACATGATTTTTTTAAATTTGTGAAGAAAAATAGAAAGTAGGAACTTTTTGAATTTATGAAGAAATTTTAAGAACATGCATATTTTAACAATTTGTGAACAAACTTTGAAACTGAGAACATTCTCTGATGTTATAAAGTGCGTTCATTTGAAAATTTTAGATTCTATATTTTAAATTTTGGAAAAAAAATCGTATATGAAGCAACAAATATTTGTAAATCAATTTTTTTTTGGAATTTCATATATTTGAAAATACAAACATTTTTTAATTAATATATGAACAAAATAGAAAATGCAAACACTTTTCAAATTTCTGCAAATTTGTTGAAAAGGAAAAAGTACATAAAATAAAAAAGGAAAGGAAAGAAAAACAGAAATAGAAAAATGAAAAGAAATGAAAAGGAGAATAAAGAAGAGATACCAAAGTGGAGGGTGAAGAAAAAGGAAACAGGAAAATAGAAAAAATGAAAAATAAGCTAGAAATAGAATAATAAAAATAAAAAACCTGTTGAGGAACCTTCTAGAACGTTCCCATCTCGGTCGAGGCATGTGCATCTCCCGGTCAATTTGACCCAGAATGCGTTAAATAGAAAAATCCCTGATCAAGCGAACAGGACCCTGTGGAGGGCCGGATGAACAGGACGACCCCATGGAGGGTTGGTTGAACAGTAGATGATGGAGGGCTGGATGAACAGTAGTCCGTGGAGGGGTGGTTGAACAGGAGCCCTTGGAGAGGGCTGGTTGAACAGTAGCTTGTGGAGTAGCACGCGGTGGAGACTGGATGAACAGGAGACCGTGGATGAACAGTCGCAGGTGGAGGCTGGAGGAGGTCGACGGTGGATGAACAGTAGCCCGTGGAGGCTGGAGGAGGTCGATGGTGGAGATGAACAGTTTCCCGTGGAGTCCCGTTCTGTGGTATGCCACACCCCTCCCGATGAACAGGACCCCTGTTTCGACCGTAGCAGTCCAACACAAGTCAGTTTCCTCCATTTTGCGGTACGCCACACCCCTCCCGATCAACAGGACCCCGTTTCGACCGTAGGAGGTCCAACACAAGTCCATTTCCTCTGTTTTGCGGTACGCCAGACCCCTCCCGATGAACAGGATCCCGTTTCGAACGTGGCCGGTCAAACACAAGGCTGTTTCCCTTGTTGTGCGGTATGCCATGTCTCATTTTCATTTGTTGTTCCGTCCAAGCCCTCCCGATGAACATGATGACGCATTCCATTCTGACCCAGCCAGTTGGCTCCCCATGAACACGACGACGTCACTGTTTCTCCATTCCGACCCAGCCATGTAAACAAGCCTGGCTGTACGTATGCGTGGTAGGCGTTCGAGACCCCGCCCGTATGTACGTACATGGCCATATTTTCTTTCTTGCACACTGGCCGATGTACGCACGTGTACATGCTACATGCGCTCCTCTACTACGACACGTGCACGCCTCTACATCGACCAATATGTACATACACGTTCGTGACCAGAATGACAATGCTACATACGCTTCGACCAGGTGGGTCCCGACTGTCAGGTACTTCTTTGCGTGCGAAGATGTAGATGGTGGGTCCCAGCAGTCAGGGGGAGAACCGTTTTTTTGCCCGGACGCACTTCCTTCCGTGCGAAGATCTAGCTGGTGGGTCCCAGTAGTCAGGTGGAGGAATAATTATTTTGCGCGTAATAAGGAGGCACTTCCTTGCGGCCGCCGTGGACCCAGCTGTCAGCCTCTCCACATACAGTACTCTTCCGATGGAAGTCGTTCCTTGACCACGTTGACCATGCCACGCCGAGAGCACCAGGGCGATGGACGACGGTGAGGCCTAGGAAGGGGACGACACGGAGTCGGGGAAGATGTGGCAGTGGAAGCCCGCGCGGAGAGGAGTACGAGGGCTCACTGGTTCGGCTGCGGTGTGAGACTGCCGTTGCCGCAGGGCCTGGCTAGCGGTGGGAATAGTAGGGGGCGGTGAGGCCTCCGCAGCAGCACAGCCGACCATGGGAGGTAGGAGCATGCGGAACGACCGACGCTGCTTTGGGTGGCTGGAGCAAGAAGACCAGAGGTTGAAGAAGCACTACGGCCGTTGGATGGACATCGTACGGTCACTGGAGCTAGAATCGTTCATATTGACTAAGTTGACAAAGCCCTTCATCCCCATCAATTTAGTAGGCCCACAAGTCAGCCTCCCACCAAGGTGTGTCCCAGCTAGCAGGGGGAGTATTCATTTTTTCTGCGTAATATGGAGGCACTTCCGGTGGGTCCGAGCTGATAGCGGGGGGAACGTTTTTTTCGCGAAATATGGTGGCCCGTACGGTGTGTCCCAGCAGTCAGGGGGGAAATGTTCTTTCACAAAATAAAGTGGCCCGTCCAGTGGGTCCCTGCTGTCAGGTGGAGGAATCATTATTTTCCATGTAATAAGGAGGCACTTCCTTGCTGCGGCCATGGACCCAGCTGTCAGCCTGTCCACGTACAGTACACTTTTGATGGAAGTCGTTCCTTGACCACGTTGACCACGCCGCGTTCCGTTGCATGCATGCGTCCATGGGCGTGGTGCGTCCCCACTGTCAGCCTCTCACGTACAGTCATCTTTCGATGACTCTCAGTTGTTGACCACACCGTGCTGAGCGCACCAAGACCGGTGGATGATGGCGGGCCCCAGACTGGAACGACCCGGAGATGGGGAAGACGGGGCAGTGGAGTCGCAGATGGAGAGGAGTGGGAAACTTGACTGGTTCGGGTGCGCGGCAGCACAGCCGTGGTGCCGCCCACGGGAGACAGGAGCAAGTACAGAGGTTGAAGAAGGAGCACGGCTGTTGGATTACCATCCAACGGTCCAACTACTAGAATCATTTGTTGATTAAGTTGACAAAGTCCTGCGTACACGTCCGCTTAGTAGGCCCACAAGTCAGCCACCAAATTTGACGGGTCCCAGCTGTCAACAGGAGGAATAATTTTTTTTGCATAACAAGGAAGCACTTCCTTCCGTGCGAAGATACAGCCGATTGGTCCTAGCTGTCAGGTGGAGGAAACATTTTTTTAGCTTAATAAGGAGGAACTTTTCTTGCGTGCGACCATGGACCTAGTGGGTCCCAGCCATCAGGCTCTCTACGTATAGTCCTCTTCCGATGACTCTTGTTTGTTGACCATGCCGCACCGAGCGCAGCGAGGCAGTGGACGACGGCGAGGCCCCGGATGGGAATGACTCGGAGATGGGAAGACGCGGCAGTGGAGTCGCAGATTGAGAGGAGGAGAAGGGTTATAACTGGTTCTGGTGCGGTGTGGGGCTACAATTGGTGGAGAATAACAGGAGGTGTGGAGGGGTGGAGGGATAGCCTGGCCGGTAGTGGGGTAGCGCTTCGCAGATGCATGCTAAGCAGAGTTGCTAGCCGCCGGAGGCCGGACCACGCGGTCCCGGCGACGCTGGAGGAAGAAGACGAGAGACTGAAGGTGCATGACGGCCGTTGGATATAAATCCAATGGTTGTGGATGCCATAATCATTTGTTGACCAAGTTGACAACGCCTTGCGTATGCTTTGACCTATTGGCCCACATGCCAGCCTGCAAAAAGGTGGCATATATTTAACCCATGTTTTCTAGAATGTACAGTCCATTTGCTGGGCTGGGTGAACAAATAATTTCGCGTCAATGCGGCCCATTTATATTTTCTAAGAAATCCCAGCCCATTTGCACTTTCTTGAAATACATGAATTAGCTGAGCTCGTTATATATATTATGTTATGTTAGAAGGAGAAATTAAGATAAAAAATAAACATGAGAGGCACATTTTTTATATATATAATTAACAAATTAGCGAGTTATTGCTCAAAATAAAAATGAGTGCGTTATTATTTCATTGGTCCTTAAAATCTTCCCAAGCTTTTGTACGCAATCACTAGGATTTTCCTTACCTATGAGTCAAAAATAACCAGGATTTTCCTTGCCAACTTCCGTTAAACATTTACTTTTATAAGTTAATAACACGTGGGATGTTTTTATAATGTATATATAAGTCTCTATAAAATATATGATAATAGTAATAATATAAATATATATATAATGTGGTTAGAAGGGAAAACATAAATTGGACACAACATTATAATTCTTATATATAGATAAATAGAACAGAGACCTGCGTTTTATTAAAAAAATACATTGGCTGCTAATCTTTAAGAGAAAGCCCATAGGCCGGTATGGACCTCAAAAAATAAGCTGAAACCAATGTCTCTGTATGTCATGGGCTACGCATGTTAGAATACAAAACCTAGGCCTAGCTGATACTTGTTCGCCCTCTGGAAAAAAATGATACCAGATCCCCGAGCGAACTGGATTAAAGAGGGGGCCGGCGGCACGACTGAAGAAGCACATCAAGAGCGATTTTTCTTCTTCAGTGGATGGCTCTCGATGGCATTTTTTACTTGCCTCTGTACCATACAACTTGTATTTTTAGCCTCCCAGTCCGTGGTGGACCAGCAGCCCATTTGTTGGGCGGGCCAACCTACAGAAACCAGCACTCGATTTTTCATCAAGCCCCCAAAACAACATAATACTATGTTTGTTTTGAGGCCGAAAACATTACGGCATGGGTTGAGTGGGGGAGGGGGGAAGACAGAGCAAAAAGATTAAAAAGAGCTAATGCACCATTGCTACCGTAACAAAGCAGGTGCAATTCTTCTCAGGAAGAAGGTGTGCTATTAACACCCACACGTCACATACCCCACAGTAGGCATACTAACAAGTTCACACACAAGCACAACAGAAAAGGTAAACATTCGTATCAAACTCAGGTTCATAGGACACGTTCATATTCATAGCCAACATTCACTATCAACAACTCAAAAGATTCATATATACACAAGTTCAGCATGTCTATGCATCCAAATGATTGATAGATCACACGACAATATTCATAGATAATTCACAAAAAGATTCATATATACACATGTTTAGTATGTTTATGCATCCAAATGATTGAGATCACAGCCAATATGATCCATGGATGAACTTTAATTATCTAGGGTACAGACTGGTAAATGGTGTTCAGTTGGAGGTACTTCTTGCTAAAATTAATGCTTGTACGAGTAAACTTTCGAGTACATAAGAGGAAGCACAGACAATCTGAACTTTGCTTGTAGGTTTATCCTCAAATAGTGGCCTTGTGCCGAGGGAGGTTTGAGCAACTTGGCCACTACTTTCATCGAACTAGTTTACTGGCTCATCTAGGTCCTGTAGCTTGCCAAAATTCTACATTGCAGACGAGAAAGGAGGCGGTTGAGAAAATGAACCACCCAAATTTTTTGTGCAGTTCAACTGAAATGGAGCATCCCTGGCGTGTAGACTGATTAAGTGCCAGATGAATATACACGTCAACCAACTTGTCTGAAATCTTTAGACTCCATGCCATACAATTCGCTACCATATCTGCCGATAACCAAAAGGCACAAGTTGGGACCAAAGACTGGACTGTGTTTTTCTGGGCTATGCTGAAGGAAATATGCCCTAGAGGAAATAATAAAGTTATCATTTATTTCCTTATTTCATGATAAATATTTATTATTCATGCTAGAATTGTATTAACCGGAAACATAATACATGTGTGAATACATAGACAAACAGATTGTCACCAGTATGCCTCTACTTGACTAGCTCGTTGATCAAAGATGGTTAAAGTTTCCTAACCATAGACATCAGTTGTCATTTGATAAACGGGATCACATCATTAGGAGAATGATGTCATTGACTTGACCCATTCTGTTAGCTTAGCACTTGATCGTTTTAGTTTACTGCTATTGCTTTCTTCATGACTTATACATGTTCCTATGACTGTGAGATTATGCAACTCCCGATTCCCGGAGGAACACTTTGTGTGCTACCAAACGTCACAACATAACTGGGTGATTATAAAGGTGCTCTACATGTGTCTCCAATGGTACTTGTTGAGTTGGCATAGATCAAGATTAGGATTTGTCACTCCGATTCTCGGAGAGGTATCTCTGGGCCCTCACGGTAATGCACATCACCATAAGCCTTGCAAGCAATGTGACTAATGAGTTAGTTATGGGATGATGCATTACAGAATGAGTAAAGAGACTTGTCGGTAACGAGATTGAGCTAGGTATTGAGATACCTATGATCAAATCTCGGGCAAGTAACATACCGATGACAAAGGGAACAACGTATGTTGTTATGCGGTTTGACCGATAAGATCTTTGTAGAATATGTAGGAGCCAATATGAACATCCAGGTTCCGCTATTGGTTATTGACCGAAGATGTGTCTCGGTCATGCCTACATAGTTCTCGAACCCGCAGGGTCCGCACGCTTAACGTTCGGTGACGATCAGTAATATGAGTTTATGTGTTTTGATGTACCGAAGGTAGTTCAGAGTCCCGGATATGATCATAGACATGACGAGGAGTCTCGAAATGGCCGTGACACAAAGATCGATATATTGGATGACTATGTTTGGACTTCGGAAGGGTTCCGGGCAAGTTCGGACAAATACCGGAGTACCGGGGGGGGGGGGGGTTACCGGAACCCCCTGGGGAGTGTAATGGGCCTATTGGGCCTTGGTGGAGAAGAGGAGGGGCGGCCAGGGCAGGCCGCGCGCCCCCTTCCCCTCTAGTCCGAATTGGACAAGGAGGGGGGGCGCCCCCTTTCCTTCCCCCTCTCTCCTCCTTCCCTCTCTCCTACTCCTACTCTTGGAAGGGTTGGAGTCCTACTCCTGGTGGGAGTAGGACTCCCCTTGGGGCGCAACTGGGAGGGATGCCCCCTCCCCCTCTTCCACTCATTTATATACGGAGGAGGGGGGCACTCCATAGACACACAAGTTGATCATTGATCTTTAGTCGTGTCCAGTGCCCCACTCCACAATAATGCACCTCGGTCATATCGCTGCGGTGCTTAGGTGAAGCCCTACGTAGGTAGCTTCATCAACACAATCATCACGCCGTCGTGCTGACGGAACTCTCCCTTGAATCTCTACTGGACGTGTGCATATCGCGGAGGTGTCATACGTTCGGTACTAGGATTGGTCGATCGTGAAGACATACGACTACATCAACCATGTTGTCATAACACTTCCGCTTACGGTCTACGAGGGTGCGTGGATGACACTCCCCCCTCTTGTTGCTATGCATCACCATGATCTTGCGTGTGCGTAGGATTTTTTTTGAAATTACTACATTAACCAACAGTGGCATCCGAGCCAGGTTTATGGCGTAGATGTTACATGCACGAGTAGAACACAAGTGAGTTGTGGGCGATACTAGTCATACTGCTTACCAGCATGTCATACTTTGATTCGGCAATATTGTTGGATGAAGGGGCCCGGACCGACATTATGCGTACGCTTACGCGAGACTGGTTTTGCCGACGTGCTTTGCACACAGGTGGCTGGCGGGTGTCAGTTTCTCCAACTTTAGTTGAATCGAGTGTGGCTACACCCGGTCCTTGTGAAGTTTAAAACAACACATACTTAACGAAATATCATTGTGGTTTTGATGCGTAGGTAAGAACGGTTGTTGCTTAGCCCGTAGCAGCCACGTAAAATTTGCAACAACAAAGTAGAGGACGTCTAACTTGTTTTTGCAGGGCATGTTGTGATGTGATATGGTCAAGACATGATGCTATATTTTATTGTATGAGATGATCATGTTTTGTAATGGAGTTATCGGCAACTGGTAGGAGCCATATGGTTGTCACTTTATTGTATGAAATGCAATCGCCATGTAATTGCTTTACTTTATCACTAAGCGGTAGCGATAGTCGTAGAAGCAATAGTTGGTGAGACGACAACGATGCTACGATGGAGATCAAGGTGTCACGCCAGTGGCGATGGTGATCATGACAGCTTTGGAGATGGAGATCAAAGGCACAAGATGATGATGGCCATATAATATCACTTATAATGATTGCATGTGATCTCTTATGCATCTTATTTTGCTTTGATTAACGGTAGCATTATAAGATGATCATTCACTAAATCTCAAGGTGTAAGTGTTCTCCCTGAGTATGCACCGTTGCCAAAGTTTGTTGTGCTGAGACACCACGTGATGATCGGGTGTGATAAGCTCTACGTTCACATACAACGGGTGCAAGCCAGTTTTGCACACGCAGAAATACTTGGGTTAAACTTGACGAGCCTAGCATATGCAGATATGGCCTCGGAACACTGAGACCGAAAGGTCGAGCGTGAATCATATAGTAGATATGATCAACATAGTGATGTTCACCATTGAAAACTACTCCATTTCACGTGATGATCGGACATGGTTTAGTTGATTTGGATCACATGATCACTTAGATGATTAGAGGGATGTCTATCTAAGTGGGAGTTCTTAAGTAGTTTGATTAATTGAACTTTAATTTATCATGAACTTAGTACCTGATAGTATTTTGCTTATCTATGTTGTTGTAGATAGATGGCCTGTGCTGTTGTTCCGTCGAATGTTAGTGCGTTCCTTGAGAAAGCTAAGTTGAAAGATGATGGTAGCAATTACACGGACTGGGTCCGTAACTTGAGGATTATCCTCATTTCTGCATAGAAGAATTACGTCGTGGAAGCACCGCTAGGTGCAAAACCCGCTGCAGGAGCAACACCGGACGTTGTGAACATCTGGCAGAGCAAAGCTGATGACTACTCGATAGTTCAGTGTGCCATGCTTTATGGCTTAGAACCGGGACTTCAACGACGTTTTGAACGTCATGGAGCATATGAGATGTTTCAGGAGTTGAAGTTAATATTTCAAGCAAATGCCCGGATTGAGAGATATGAAGTCTCCAATAAGTTCTATAGCTGCAAGATGGAGGAGAATAGTTCTGTTAGTGAACATATACTCAAAATGTCTGGGTATAATAATCCCTTGATTCAACTGGGAGTTAATCTTCCAGATGATAGTGTCATTGACAGAATTCTTCAATCACTGCCACCAAGCTACAAGAGCTTCGTGATGAACTATAATATGCAAGGGATGGAAAAGACAATTCCCGAGCTCTTGTAGAGTGGTCTATTTTTGTTGAATCTCGGTTTTCCATGGAGGTAGAAATCAAGAAGGAGCATCAAGTGTTGATGGTCAACAAGACCACCACTTTCAAGAAAAAGGGTAAAGGGAAGAAGAAGGGGAACTTCAAAAAGAACGGCAAACAAGTTGCTGCTCAGGAGAAGAAACCCAAGTTTGGACCTAACCCTGAGACTGAGTGCTTCTACTACAAAGGGACTGGCCACTGGAAGCAGAACTGCCCCAAGTATTTGGCGGATAAGAAGGATGGCAAGGTGAACAAAGGTATATGTGATATACATGTTATTGATGTGTACCTTACTAAAGCTCGCAGTAGCACCTGGGTATTTGATACAGGTTCTGTTGCTAATATTTGCAACTCAAAACAAGGACTACAGATTAAGCAAAGATTGGCTAAGGACGAGGTGACGATGCGCGTGGGAAATGGTTCCAAAGTCGATGTGATCGCCGTCGGCACGCTACCTCTACATCTACCTCTGGGATTAGTTTTAGACCTAAATAATTGTTATTTGGTGCCAGCATTAAGCATGAACATTATATCTGGATCTTGTTTGATGCGAGACGGTTATTCATTTAAATATGAGAATAATGGTTATTCTATTTATATGAGTAATATCTTTTATGGTCATGCACCCTTGAAGAGTGGTCTATTTTTGTTGAATCTCAATTGTAGTAATACACATATTCATAATGTTGAAGCCAAAAGATGCAGAGTTGATAATGATAGTGCAACTTATTTGTGGCACTGCCATTTAGGTCATATTGGTGTAAAGCGCATGAAGAAACTCCATACCGATGGACTTTTGGAATCACTTGATTATGAATCACTTGGTACTTGCGAACCATGCCTCATGAGCGAGATGACTAAAACATCGTTCTCCGGAACAATGGAGCTAGCAACAGATTTGTTGGAAATCATACATACTGATGTATGTGGTTCGATGAATATTGAGGCTCGCGGCGGGTATCATTATTTTCTCACCTTTACAGATGATTTAATCAGATATGGGTATATCTACTTAATGAAACATAAGTCTGAAACATTTGAAAAGTTCAAAGAATTTCAGAGTGAAGTGGAAAATCATCGTAACAAGAAAATAAAGTTTCTACGATCTGATCGTGGAGGAGAATGTTTGAGTTACGAGTTTGGTCTTCATTTGAAACAATGCAGAATAGTTTCACAACTCACGCCACCCGGAACACCACAACGTAATGGTGTGTCCGAACGTCGTAACTGCACTTTATTAGATATGGTGCGATATATGATGTCTCTTACTGATTTACCGCTATCGTTTTGGGGTTATGCTTTAGAGACGGTTGCATTCGCGTTAAATAGGGCACCATCTAAATCCATTGAGACGACGCCTTACGAACTTTGGTTTGGAAGAAGCCAAAGTTGTCGTTTCTTAAAGTTTGGGCTGCGATGCTTATGTGAAGAAGTTTCATCCTGATAAGCTCGAACCCAAATTGGAGAAATGTGTCTTCATAGGATACCCAAATGAGACTATTGGGTACACCTTCTATCACAGATCCAAAGGCAAGACATTCGTTTCTAAGAATGGATCCTTTCTAGAGAAGGAGTTTCTCTCGAAAGAAGTGAGTGGGAGGAAAGTAGAACTTGATGAGGTAACTGTACCTGCTCCCTTATTGGAAAGTAGTTCATCACAGAAACCGGTTCCTGTGACACCTACACCAATTAGTGAGGAAGCTAATGATATTGATCAAGAAACTTCAGATCAAGTTACTACCGAACCTCGTAGGTCGACCAGAGTAAGATCCACACCGGAGTGGTACGGTAATCCTATTCTGGAGGTCATGTTACTGGACCATGGCGAACCTACGAACTATGAAGAAGCAATGGTGATCCCAGATTCCGCAAAATGGCTTGAGGCCATGAAATCTGAGATGGGATCCATGTATGAGAACAAAGTATGGACTTTGGTTGACTTGCCTGATGATCGGCAAGCCATAGAGAATAAATGGATCTTCAAGAAGAAGACTGACGCTGACGGTAATGTTACTGTCTACAAAGCTCGACTTGTTGCAAAAGGTTTTCGACAAGTTCAAGGGGTTGACTACGATGAGACTTTCTCACCCGTAGCGATGCTTAAGTCTGTCTGAATCATGTTAGCAATTGCCGCATTTTATGATTATGAAATTTGGCAAATGGATGTCAAAACTGCATTCGTGAATGGATTTCTAGAAGAAGAGTTGTATATGATGCAACTAGAAGGTTTTGTCGATCCAAAAGGTGCTAACAAAGTGTGCAAGCTGCAGCGATCCATTTATCGACTGGTGCCTCTTGGAGTTGGAATAAACGTTTTGATAGTGTGATCAAAGCATATGGTTTTATACAATCTTTTGGAGAAGCCTGTATTTACAAGAAAGTGAGTGGGAGCTCTGTAGCATTTCTAATACTATATGTGGACGACATATTGTTGATTGGAAATGATATAGAATTTCTGGATAGCATAAAAGGATACTTGAATAAAAGTTTTTCAATGAAAGACCTCGGTGAAGCTGCTTATATATTGGGCATCAAGATCTATAGAGATAGATCCATACGCTTAATCAAACTTTCACAAAGCACATACCTTGATAAAGTTTTGAAAAGGTTCAAAATGGATCAAGCAAAGAAAGGGTTCTTGCCTGTGTTACAAGGTGTGAAGTTGAGTCAGACTCAATGCCCGACCATTACAGAAGATAGAGAGAAAATGAAAAGTGTTCCCTCTGCTTCAGCCATAGGCTCTATCAGAAGATAGAGAGAAAATGAAAAGTGTTCCCTCTGCTTCAGCCATAGGCTCTATCATGTATGCAATGCTGTGTACCAGACCTGATGTGTGCCTTGCTATTAGTTTAGCAGGGATGTAATGTCGTGGAATTATCACGTCAGATGTCCTAGTGAGAGGACTTAGTCGTGGAGCCATCGCAACGATATTAGCTTAAAGCGGTTAAACCGGACAAAGGACACGGGGAGTTTATACTGGTTCGACCCCTTGCGGTGAAGGTAAAAGCCTACGATCCAGTTGTGGTGGAATTGACGGGGTCTCGATGAGCAGGGAGCGAATCCGCTTTACCTATCTCTCGAGTTGTTGTTTCTTGTCCCTGAACCGCCACCGGGTTGTCCCTTTATATACACAGGTTGACGCTCGGCGGTTTACAGAATCCCGAGGCCGGCTCATACATGTGTCTGACTCGGTTTCTACCTTTCCCTATCTTACAACACAAGTTACATATCTCATGGTGGTTTATGTCTATGGGCCCTAATCCGCCCTTGGGCTCTGGACCTCTAAGTCTTTGTAGTAAAGCGCCATACTCCTTATGTTCATGGGCTTCAATACGAATGATTCCTTGTGAGCATAACCCGGCCCCTTCTAGGCAATTTATACTCAATAGTTATATCCCCAACATTAGGCCCCAGATTGATTTGAACCTGTTCTTGTCAATCTTCAACACTTAGAAAAACTCCTTCTTGAACATCATCGTATGAACCTTGTAAACCGCCATGACGTCATCTCCATATGAACTTGGTTAACCGCCGTGACGTCATCCTCCAAGATTGTAGTAAATCGCCATGACGTCACCTGCATATGAACCTATAAATGCTTTCTTTTTATTAATGAACCTCCGAAAACCGAGGCGACAGCTGTGTCACATATCCATTTTTGGGTTCCTCGATTCCCGCGCCTGTCACTTATCCATTCACCTTATAAATAGGACCAGGGGTCATTCTTTCTTTTCCCCTTCGTTCCCTTTTGCCTCGCTGTCTTCCTTGCGTCGCCTCAGTGCTCGAGCACAGCCGCCATCGTCGACCTTCACCTCTGCACCAACAACGGCCGCTGCATCAACTTGATCTGACCAGAGAAACGCGGCGCTTCTTCGTTACTCCTTCAATATCTATAAGTTTTCCTTCCTTCCACCTCAGATCTACCACTAGGGTTTCGGTGTTTTTCGGTGTTCTTGATGCTCTGTACTTGAACTTTTCTATCACATGGATCCTTGGATAAAACGCGACCTTTTTCCTGTGCGGCCATAGCTAGAAACCGTTTTTTTTCATCATAGCATCTCTTTTGTCAGTAAACAGATCCCATCTGGCCTTTAGCTATTCCGCTGGCACCACTTAGGGCTTCTGAATTTTTCTCCTTTTTAAGACCGCGGTAGATCCAAAATTATAATACCAACTTGTAAAACCTGTTTGTGCAATACTTAGGAATTTTGTCAGATCTATAACTTCTACACCATTGTAGGCGGTTTAACCTTTAGAAGATGATAACCTGCCAGGTACCATTAGCCCTCTCTTAAACCGCCAACTCAACCTCAATGTAAACAATCCGGTTTATCATGCATATATGCTTCAATTTCTTCTTCCTCTGTCCTTAAGCCGGTTTATCTGCATTAGTCATGAATCTTTAAACCGACATTGATCCTTTTTTCCAGCTTTCCATTGAAATGGCCAAAACATTCTATGCTTGCAATTGGTTTCCTTCCCGGGTTACTGAAGAACAGTTAAATGGGCTTGTTTCCACTGGCATTTTAGCTAAGAAAGAAGTCATAAATTGGAGAGTTCCCGGTCCAGAAAATCCTCCTGAGCCCAAGGATGGAGAGGTGGTTGTTTTTGCTGACCATCTGGGTCGAGGGGTTAGCCCGCCCGGTTCAAAGTTCTTTCGTGACGTTCTTGCCAGCTTCCAGATCCGCCCTCAAGATATTGGGCCTAACTCCATGCCCAATATTTGTATTTTCAAAGTTTTTTGTGAGGCTTATCTGCAAGAGGAACCCACTGTTGAGTTGTTCAGAGATTATTCTATTTGAACCGCCGCACCGAGTTCACAGATGGGCCTAACACTGAGCTGGGCGTGGTTTCCATCCAAAAGAGAAAAGACGTCAGCTTCCCTCATGCCAAGCATCATAGTCATCCCAAGGACTGGAATCAAACTTGGTTTTACTGCCGTAATACATCTCCACTTGAAGAGAATCCTTTGCCGGGTTATCGTGCACATCGGCTTACCAGAGAACATCCAGTTCCTTAGCGAATGACTGCCAAGGAACAATCAAAATATGCCCCACAGTTATCAAAACTCAGGGCTTTTGTTGCAAACGGTCTGACTAGCGTCGACTTCGTTCGGTGCTGGGTCTCTTGGAGCATTATGCCTTTAAGCCGGCACCCCGGTTTGATGTGTGAATACACGGGGGATTTGAATGACCCTCAGCGTCATATTGATATATAGATCACTGATACGTCCATTTTGCATCATGCTTTTATATCAATATTTATTGCATTATGGGCTGTTATTACACATTATATATCAATACTTATGGCTATTCTCTCTTATTTTATAAGGTTTACCATGAAGAGGGGGAATGCCGGCAGCTGGAATTCTGGCTGGAAAAGGAGCAAACATTGGAAACCTATTATGCACCGCTCCAAAAATCCTGAAACTCCACGGAACTTTTTTTGGAATTAATAAGAATTATTGAGCGGAAGAAACACCTGAGGGGCCCACACCCTAGCCAGGAGGGTGGGGGGCGCGCCCACCCCTACTGGGCGCGCCCCCTGTCTCTTGGGCCCCCTGGTGGCCCTCCGGTGTCCATCTTCTGCTATATGAAGGCTTTTACCCTGAAAAAATTGTGGGCAAGCTTACAGGACGAAACTCCGCCGCAATGAGGTGGAACCTTGGCGGAACCAATCTAGAGCTCCGGCAGAGCTGTTCTGCCGGGGCCACCTCCCTCCGGGAGGAGGAAATCATCACTATCATCATCACCAATGATCCTCTCATCGGGAGGAGGTCAATCTCCATCAACATCTTCACCAGCACCATCTCCTCTCAAAACCCTAGTTCATCTCTTGTATCCAATCTTGTATCCAAACCACAAATTGGTACCTGTGGCTTGCTAGTAGTGCTGATTACTCCTTGTAGTTGATGCTAATTGGTTTACTTGGTGGAAGATAATATGTTCAGATCCTTAATGCATATTATTACTCCTCTGATTATGAACATGAATATGCTTTGTGAGTAGTTACGTTTTTTCCCGAGGACATGGGTGAAGTCTTGCTATTAGTAGTCATGTGAATTTGGTATTCGTTCGATATTTTGATGAGATCTATGTTGTCTTTCCTCTAGTGGTGTTATGTGAACGTTGACTACATGAAACTTCACCATTATTTGGGCTTAGAGGAAGGCA
The DNA here is from genome assembly GCF_018294505.1 of Triticum aestivum. Classification (NCBI taxonomy): domain Eukaryota; kingdom Viridiplantae; phylum Streptophyta; class Magnoliopsida; order Poales; family Poaceae; genus Triticum; species Triticum aestivum. The sequence goes on from NC_057798.1 coordinate 89,706,017, forward strand.
TTGGGAAGTAAAAAGTAGATGATGGGTTGCTAGAGTGACATAGGCTTAAACCCTAGTTTATGCGTTGCTTCGTAAGGGGCTGATTTGGATCGATATGTTTAATGATGTGGTTAGGTTTACCTTAATACTTCTTTTGTAGTTGCGGATGCTTGTAATAGGGGTTAATCATAAGTGGGATGCTTGTCCAAGTAAGGGCAGTACCCAAGCACCGGTCCGCCCACATATCAAATTATCAAAGTACCGAACGCGAATCATATGAGCGTGATGAAAACTAGCTTGACAATAATTCCCATGTGTCCTCGGGAGCTCTTTTCTCATTATAAGAAATTATCCAGGCTTATCCTTTGCTACAAAAAGGATTGGGCCACCTTGCTGCACTTTATTTACTTTCATTGCTTGTTACTCGTTACAATTTATCTTATCTATCTGTTACCTACAATTTCAGTGCTTGCAGAGAAAACCTTACTGAAAACTGCTTATCATTTCCTTCTGCTCCTCGTTGGGTTCGACACTCTTACTTATTGAAAGGACTACGATAGATCCCCTACACTTGTGGGTCATCAAGACTCTTTTCTGGTGCTGTTGCCAGGGAGTGTAGCGCTTTTGGTGAGTGGAACTTGGTAAGGAAACATTTATATAGTGTGCTGAAATTTTCTGTTACTTGTCACTATGGAAACTAATCTTTGAGGGGCTTGTTCGGGGTATCTTCACCCCGACCAGAAGAGCAAAGAGTTGCTCCTCAACCTACTGAACTTATTGAAAGTATATACTTTGAGATTCCTTCAGGTATGATAGAGAAACTGCTAGCTAATCCATTTGCAGGAGATGGAATATTGAATCCTGATTTACACCTTATCTTTGTGGATGAAGTTTGTTGATTATTTAAGCTTGCAGGTATTCCCAATGATGTTGTCAAAAGGAAGGTCTTCCCTTTATCTTTGAAGGGAGATGCATCGACATGGTATAGGTTATGTGATGATACGGGATCTTGGAATTATAAACGATTAAAGTTGGAATTTCACCAGAAGTTCTATCCTATGCATCTTGTTCATCGTGATCGTAATTACAAATATAATTTCTGGCCTCGCGAAGGAGAAAGCATCGCTCAAGCTTGGGGGAGGCTTAAGTCAATGTTATATTCATGCCCCAATCATGAGCTCTCCAGAGAAATGATTATTCAAAAATTTTATGCTCGTCTTTCTCTCAATGATCGCAACATGCTCGATACTTCCTATGCTGGTTCTTATATGTTGAAGACTATTGAATTCAAATGGGACTTATTGGAAAGAATTAAACGCAACTCTGAAGATTGGGGTTCCGACGATGGTAAGGAGTCAGGTATGACACCTAAGTTTGATTGTGTTAAATCTTTTATGGATACCGATGCTTTTCGTGGATTTAGCGCTAAATATGGACTTGACTCCGAGATAGTAGCTTCTTTCTGTGAATCTTTTGCTACTCACTTTGATCTCCCTAAGGAGAAGTGGTTTAAATATAATCCTCCCATTGAAGTAAAGGTAGTTGCACCTATTACAGTTGAAGAAAAGACTGTCACCTATAGTGATCCTATTGTTCCTACTACTTATGTTGAGAAACCGCCTTTTCCTGTTTGGATAAAGGATCATGATAAAACTTCGACTGTTGTTCGTAAGAGTAATAATAGGACTTATACACCTCCTGAGCAAATCAAAGTTGAACCTAGTATTGCTATGGTTAAAGATCTCTTGGATGATGATTTAGATGGGCATGTTATTTATTTCTGTGGTGAGACTGCTAATATTGTTAGACCAGATACTAAGATACATAAACCTGTGGTAGGCATGCCTGTTATTTTTGTTAAAATAGGAGATCATTGTTATCATGGCTTATGTGATATGGGTGCTAGTGCTAGTGCAATACCCTATGACTTATATAAAGAAATTATGCATGACATTGCACCCGTTGAATTGGAAGGTATTGATGTTACTATCAAACTTGCCAATAGAGATACCATTTCACTACTGGAATCAGCTACTTTGCCATCTGCCAGCTCTTTGCCATCAGCTACCGAAAAGCAGACAACAAAGAAACGGCAGACGACAAAGAAGCTCTTTGCCATTGGCCGGCTCTTTGCCGTCAGCTGGCTGACGGCAAAGAGAGAGGTGGCACCTGTTGGGGAACGTAGTATTTTCAAAAAATTTCCTACGCACACGCAAGATCATGGTGATGCATAGCAACAAGAGGGGAGAGTGTTGTCCACATACCCTTGTAGACCGAAAGCGGAAGCGTTATGACAACGTGGTTGATGTAGTCGTACGTCTTCACGATCCGACCGATCCGAGTACCGAATGTACGACACCTCCGAGTTCAGCACACGTTCAGCTCGATGACGATCCCCGGACTCCGATCCAGCAGAGTGTCGGGGATGAGTTCCGTCAGCATGACGGCATGGTGACGATGATGATGTTCTACCAAAGCAGGGCTTCGCCTAAGCACCACTACGATATGACCGAGGTGGGAATATGGTGGAGAGGGGCACCACACATGGCTAAGGAACGATCACGAAGATCAACTTGTGTGTTCTGGGGTGCCCCCCTGCCCCCGTATATAAAGGAGCAAGGGGGGAGGCCGGCCGACCCTAGGGGGCGTGCTAAGGAGGGGGGAGTCCTCCTCCTAGTGGAAGTTTGTACATCCATTTGCCAAATTTCATAATCATAAAATGCGGCAATTGCTAACATGATTCGGACAGACTTAAGCATCGCTACGGGTGAGAAAGTCTCATCGTAATCAACCCCTTGAACTTGTCGAAAACCTTTTGCAACAAGTCGAGCTTTGTAGACAGTTATATTACCATCAGCGTCAGTCTTCTTCTTAAAGATCCATTTATTCTCAATGGCTTGCCGATCATCGGGCAAGTCAACCAAAGTCCATACTTTGTTCTCATACATGGATCCTATCTCGGATTTCATGGCTTCAAGCCATTTTGCGGAATCTGGGCTCATCGTCGCTTCCTCATAGTTCGCAGGTTCGCCATGGTCAAGTAACATGACTTTCAGAATAGGATTACCGTACCACTCTGGCGCGGATCTTACTCTGGTAGACCTACGAGGTTCAGTAGAAACTTGATCTGAAGTTTCGTGATCAATATCATTAGCTTCCTCACTAATTGGTGTAGTTGTCACATGAACCGGTTCTTGTGATGAACTACTTTCCAATAAGGGAGGAGGTACACTTACCTCATCAAGTTCTACTTTCCTCCCACTCACTTCTTTCGAGAGAAACTCCTTCTCTAGAAAGTATCCGAATTTAGCAACGAAAATCTTGCCCTCAGATCTGTGATAGAAGGTTACCCAATAGTCTCTTTTGGGTATCCTATGAAGACACATTTCTCCGATTTGGGTTCGAGCTTATCTGGTTGAAGTTTCTTCACATAAGCATCGCAGCCCCAAACTTTAAGAAACGACAACTTTGGTTTCTTGCCAAACCACACTTCATAAGGCGTCGTCTCAACGGATTTTGATGGTGCCCTATTTAACGTGAATGCGGCCGTCTCTAAAGCATAACCCCAAAATGATAGTGGTAAATCAGAAAGAGACATCATAGATTGCACCATATCCAGTAAAGTACGATTACGGCGTTCAGACACACCATTTCGTTGTGGTGTTCCGGGTGGCGTGAGTTGCGAAACTATTCCGCATTGTTTCAAATGTAAACCAAACTTGTAACTCAAATATTCTCCTCCATGATCAGATCATAGAAATTTTATTTTCTTGTTAGGATGATTTTCCACTTCACTCTGAAATTCTTTGAACTTTTCAAATGTTTCAGACTTGTGTTTCATCAAGTAGATATACCCATATCTGCTCAAATCATCTGTGAAGGTGAGAAAATAACGATACCCACCGCGAGCCTCAATATTCATTGGACCACATACATCAGTATGTATGATTTCCAATAAATCAGTTGCTCGCTCCATAGTTCCGGAGAACGGCGTTTTAGTCATCTTGCCCATGAGGCACGGTTCGCAAGTACCAAGTGATTCCAAAATTCCATCAGTATGGAGTTTCTTCATGCGCTTTATACTGATATGACCTAAACGGCAGTGCCACAAATAAGTTGCACTATCATTATTAACTCTGCATCTTTTGGCTTCAACATTATGAATATGTGTATCACTACTATCGGGATTTAATAAAAATAGACCACTCTGTAAAAGATGTTACTCATATAAATATAACAACCATTATTCTCTGATTTAAATGAATAACCGTCTCGCATCAAACAAGATCCAGATATAATGTTCATGCTCAACACTGGCACAAAATAACAATTATTTAGGTCTAAAACTAATCCCGATGGTAGATGTAGAGGTAGCGTGCCGACCGCGGTCACATCGACTTTGGAACCATTTCCCACGCGCAACGTCACCTCGTCCTTAGCCAATCTTCGCCTATTCCGTAGTCCCTGTTTCGAGTTGCAAATATTAGCAACAGAACCAGTATCAAATACCCAGGTACTACTGCGAGCATTAGTAAGGAACACATCAATAACATGTATATCACATATACCTTTGTTCACTTTGCCATCCTTCTTATCCGCCAAATACTTGGGGCAGTTCCGCTTCCAGTGTGCTGTCTGCTTGCAGTAGAAGCACTCAGTGTCAGGCTTAGGTCCAGACTTGGGTTTCTTCTCTTGAGCAGCAACTTGTTTGCTGTTCTTCTTGAAGTTCCCCTTCTTCTTTCCTTTGCCCTTTTTCTTGAAACTGGTGGTCTTATTGACCATCAACACTTGATGCTCCTTCTTGATTTCTACCTCCGCAGCCTTTAGCATTGCGAAGAGCTCGGGTATAGTCTTGTCCATCCCTTGCATATTATAGTTCATCACGAAGCTCTTGTAGCTTGGTGGCAGTGATTGAAGAATTCTGTCAATGACACTATCATCAGGAAGATTAACTCCCAGCTGAATCAAGTGATTATTATACCCAGACATTTTGAGTATGTGTTCACTAACAGAACTATTCTCCTCCATCTTACAACTATATAACTTATTGGAGACTTCATATCTCTCAATTCGGGCATTTGCTTGAAATATTAACTTCAACTCCTGGAACATCTCATATGCTCCATGACGTTCAAAATGTCGTTGAAGACCCGGTTCCAAACCGTAAAGCATGGCACATTGAACTATTGAGTAGTCATCAGCTTTGCTCTGCCAGACGTTCTTAACATCGTCAGTTGCATCTGCAGCAGGCCTGGCACCCAGCGGTGCTTCCATGACGTAATTCTTCTGTGCAGCAATGAGGATAATCCTCAGGTTACGGACCCAGTCCTTGTAATTGCTACCATCATCTTTCAACTTAGCTTTCTCAAGGAACGCATTAAAATTCAACGGAACAACAACACGAGCCATCTATCTACAACAAACATAGACAAGCAAAAATACTATCAGGTACTAAGTTCATGATAAATTTAAGTTCAATTAATCACATTACTTAAGAACTCCCACTTAGAAAGACATCTCTCTAGTCATCTAAGTGATCACGTGATCCAAATCAACTAAACCATGTCAGATCATCACGTGAGATGGAATAGTTTTCAATGGTGAACATCACTATGTTGATCATATCTACTATATGATTCACGCTTGACCTTTCGGTCTCTGTGTTCCGAGGCCATATCTGTATATTCTAGGCTCATCAAGTTTTAACCTGAGTATTTCGCGTGTGCAACTATTTTGCACCCGTTGTATTTGAACGTAGAGCCTATCACACCCGATAATCACGTGGTGTCTCAGCACGAAGAACTTTCACAATGGTGCATACTCAGGGAGAACACTTGTTGATAATTTAGTGAGATATCATCTTAAAATGCTACCGTCAATCAAAGCAAGATAAGATGCATAAACGATAAACATCACATGCAATCAATATAAGTGATATGATATGGCCATCATCATCTTGTGCTTGTGATCTCCATCTCCGAAGCATCGTCGTGATCACCATCGTCACCGACACGACACCTTGATCTCCATCGTAGCATCGTTGTCGTTACGCCATCTATTGCTTCTACGACTATCGCTACCGCTTAGTGATAAAGTAAAGCAATTATAGGGCGTTTGCATTTCATACAATAAAGCGACAACCATATGGCTCCTGCCAGTTGCCGATAACTACGGTTACAAAACATGATCATCTCATACAATAAAATATAGCATCACGTCTTGACCATATCACATCACAACATGCCCTGCAAAAACAAGTTAGACGTCCTCTACTTTGTTGTTTGCAAATTTTACCTGGCTGCTACGGGCTGAGCAAGAACCGTTCTTACCTACGCATCAAAACCACAATGATAGTTCGTCAAGTTATTGCTGTTTTAACCTTCACAAGGACGGGCGTAGCCACACTCGGTTCAACTAAAGTTGGAGAAACAGACACCCGCTAGTCACCTGTGTGTGAAGCACGGCGGTAAAACCAGTCTCGCGTAAGCGTACGCGTAATGTCGGTCCGGGCCGCTTCATCCAACAATACCGCCGAACCAAAGTATGACATGCTGGTAAGCAGTATGACTTGTATCGCCCACAACTCACTTGTGTTCTACTTGTGCATATAACATCAACGCATAAAACCTAGGCTCAGAGACCACTGTTGGCGAACGTAGTAATTTCAAAAAATTTCCTACGCACACGCAAGATCATGGTGATGCATAGCAACGAGAGGGGAGAGTGTTGTCCATGTACCCTCGTAGACCGAAAGTGGAAGCGTTATGACAACGCGGTTGATGTAGTCGTACGTCTTCATGATCCGACCGATCCGAGTACCGAACGTACGACACCTCCGAGTTCAGCACACGTTCAGCTCGATGACGATCCCCGGACTCTGATCCAGCAGGGTGTCGGGGATGAGTTCCATCAGCACGACGGCGTGGTGACGACGATGATGTTCTACCGAAGCAGGGCTTCGCCTAAGCACCGCTATGATATGACCGAGGTGGAATATGGTGGAGAGGGGCACCGCACATGGCTAAGGAACGATCACGAAGATCAACTTGTGTGTTCTGGGGTGCCCCCTGCCCCCGTATATAAAGGAGCAAGTGGGGAGGCCGGCCGGCCCTACGGGGCGCGCCAAGGAGGGGGGAGTCCTCCTCCTAGTGGGAGTAGGACTCCCCTTTCCTAGTCCAACTAGGAAGGAGGAAGGGGGAAGGAAAGAGAGGGAGAGGGAGAGGGAAAGAGGGGCCGCGCCCCCTTCCCCTTGTCCAATTCGGACTTCCCATGCGAGGGGGCGCGCCACCTCCTAGGCTGCTGCCCTCTCTCTCCCCTCAGGCCCACTAAGGCCCAATACTTCCCCGGGGGGTTCCGGTAAACCCTCCGACACTCCGGTTTTCTCCGAAATTACCCGGAACACTTCCGGTGTCCGAATATAGTTGTCCAATATATCAATCTTTATGTCTTGACCATTTCGAGACTCCTCATCATGTCCGTGATCACATCCGGGACTCTGAACAACCTTCGGTACATCAAAACTTATAAACTCATAATAAAACTGTCATCCTAACGTTAAGCGTGCGGACCCTACGGGTTCGAGAACTATGTAGACATGACCTAGAACTGTTTCCGGTCAATAACCAATTGGGGAACCTGGATGCTCATATTGGCTCCTACATATTCTACGAAGATCTTTATCGGTCAAACCGCATAACAACATATGTTGTTCCCTTTGTCATTGGTATGTTACTTGCCCGAGATTCGATCGTCGGTATCTAATACCTAGTTCAATCTCGTTACTGGCAAGTCTCTTTACTCGTTACGTAATGCATCATTCCGTAACCAACTCATTGGCCACATTGCTTGCAAGGCTTATATTGATGTGCATTAGCGAGAGGGCCCAGAGATATCTCTCCGACAATCGGAGTGACAAAACCTAATCTCGAAATACGCCAACTCAACATGTACCTTTGGAGACACCTGTAGAGCTCCTTTATAATCACCCAGTTACGTTGTGACGTTTGGTAGCACACAAAGTGTTCCTCCGGTAAACGGGAGTTGCATAATCTCATAGTTGTAGGAACTTTGTATATGTCATGAAGAAAGCAATAGCAACATACTAAACGATCAAGTGCTAGGCTAACGGAATGGGTCAAGTCAATCACATCATTCTCCTAATGATGTGATACCGTTAATCAAATGACAACACATGTCTATGGTTAGGAAACATAACCATCTTTGATTAATGAGCTAGTCAAGTAGAGGCACACTAGTGACATTATGTTTGTCTATGTACTCACACATGTATTATGTTTCCGGTTAATACAATTCTAGCATGAATAATAAACATTTATCATGATATGAGGAAATAAATAATAACTTTATTATTGCCTCTAGGGCATATTTCCTTCAGCCCCCACCCCCCGCCCGTTTAGAAAAAACTTAACACCCCACCTCTTTGCCGTCTGCTAGCGGACGACAAAGAGAGATAAAGGCGGATGGCAAAGAGCGGCAGACAACAAAGAGCAGAGTAACTAACGGACGCCACCCCTGCTCGTTACTCTCTCTTCTCTTCCTCTCTCCTCCCCGACGCCCCGCCCTAGCTAGATCCACCGCCGCCCCCGCCGCCCGTGGCCCCCGCCGCCGCCCCTGCCCGGCGCCGCCCCTATCTCCCGGCGCCGCCCTGCCCTCGCACCCGCTTGGCCTATCGCCCCAACACCCCTCCGCCCCGTCGCCCCACCACCTCTCTGCCGCCCCGTGCCGCCCCCGCCACCGACCCTGCTTGCCCCGTCGCCCCACCACCCCTTCGCCCGCACCCCACCCGCCGACACCCCCGTCGCCCCGCCACCCGCCGCTGCTCGGTGCCCCCCCCCGCCGACCGTCCCATTGCTCCGGTGAGGGACTACTTTTTTTTCTTTCTATTTTTTCATTTTTTTGCTGTTTAATTGTTAGTGCTAGATTGTGTTAGTGTTAGTGTTAGAAAAGAATTAGAAGAAGTAGAAGAAGTAGAAGTAGTAGAAGAAGTAGAACAAGAAGAAAAGAAAAGAAGTAGAAAAAAGATGGAAAAAGAAAAAGAAGAAAAGAAGTAGAAGAAGAAGAAAGGAAGAAAAGAAAAGAAGTAGAAAAAAGATGAAAAAAGAAGAAGAAGAAAAGAAGTAGAAGAAGTAGAAGAAGAAGAAAAGAAGAAACAAAAAGAAGTAAAAAAGTAGAAAAAAGATGAAAGAAGAAGAAGAAGAAAGGAAAGAAGAAGAAGAAGAGAAAGAAAGAAGAAGAAGGATAGAAGGAAACACCCCGACCCCCTGACCCCGACACCACACCCCGACCCCCTGACCCCCCTGACCCCGACACCCCGACCCCGGCACCCCGACCCCGGCACCCCGACCCCCTGACCGCTGACCCCGACACCCCGACCCCGACACCACACCCCGACCCCAACACGACCCCCCGACCCCGAAACAGCACCCCGACCCCGACACGGCACCCCGACACCGACATGACACCCCGACGCCCGGCACCTCCCGATAAGGTGTTCTTTGGCCTTCTAGAGGCCGACGAGGTCATATATTTGTGAATTATTAGTTAGGTCATATATTTTTCGACTTTGTTATGAAAAACATCATATATAATTGTGTTGATCAGGTAGATTTGAATGTGCAGTTGTTTCATCGCTGCGAGGTTTGGTGTTCGACGACCTCGCCGTGCGTTTGACGAGCTCTTCCCCTTCGTTCGTGGGTGAGAACAAATGACATGTCCTTCTCCCCCATTAATTATTTGCTCTGTTCCGGTGTTCGTGCCGATGAAATTTGATAGCTAGCTATATATGTGTCTTGAATCATCAGTATGCGTAACCAATATGTGTCTCCCGTTCAAAAGCGTCATAGTTATAAATATGCATGCATTTGCATATTTATAACCTTGATTCTTTCGAATTGTCCAACGCTATCCATGGACAGCTCGGGTATGTGTAGATTGGGTTCGTTTTCCCATATGCTTTGCTCTAGATCCGACGCATAAATTTCGTCAGTGCCTCCCCTGTTGTTCTCCGGGTACACATCCTCCCAGTTTATTGCAGAGACGTGTATCAGGAGAACAGCGGGGAGGTGCTGCCGAAATTTTGTGTCAGATCCGGAGCATAGCATGGGAAAATGAACCCAATCTACACATACTCGGGTGGGATTAGGACCTATCATTACCTATTAGAGTGTAGATTGCATGGACGTAATAAAATTGACAAAGTAGATCAACTGATGAATATATACATGGTGAATTATATATATAATTGTTGTGTGTCCAGTAGCTCTGAAAGTCAAGATGAGTGATCGTGCGTGGATGTATACCGGTCACACTGGTCAGAACAAATGGAGCGCTGAATGGTTCACAAAAACCAAGGGGTTTGTGCAAGCCGCATTTGCAAATGGCCAGAGGAAAACCTGGTGCCCCTGTTGCGGCAATTGGGAAAAGAGGACAGAGGCTGAAATGGGCAAACACCTGCAGAAGAATGGTTTTACGCCCGATTATACGGTGTGGACATTTCATGGTGAGTCTGCCCAACGTGACCGAGCTGAGGTGGATCGTCGTCGCACCGACGAGCATGGTACCGGGATGGAAAACATGGTGCAAGACTATGATGATGCTCGGGATTCGGACGAGGAGATGGAGGAATCTGCAAAGGCCTTCAATGAAATGTTGGAGTCTTCAAAACGTCCGCTCCACGAGCACACTGAGCTTTGTCAGTTGGATGCCATCTCACAAGTAATGGCTCTGAAGGCTCAGTTCAACTTGGGCAGAGAATGCTACGACGCAATTATGACAGTATTTGGACGCTTTCTACCCAAAGGCCATGTAATGCCTGCAAACCTGTACCAGTCGGACAAAATCCTCCGTGCACTGAAGATGCCCTATGAGAAGATACATGCCTGTGAGAAAGGATGTGCCTTATTTAGGCTTGACTATGCGGACTTGAACTATTGTCCCATTTGCAAGTCTTCCAGGTATATTGTGGTAGACAACGGTATGGGTGAGAAGACACAGACCAAAATCCCCGTTAGTGTTCTTCGGTATATGCCAATCGTACCAAGACTTCAACGTCTTTTCACGGTCGAAGAGACGGCTAGACAGATGACATGGCACAAAACAGGAAAAAGAACCGAACTAGATGCAGATGGGAATCTGATGATGGTACACACATCGGATGGTGTTGCGTGGAAAAAGTTTGATGAATTACATGCTGACAAAGCGGCAGATCCGAGGCATCCTCGAGTCGGCATCAGCACAGATGGGTTCAGTGTGTTTGGTATGACGGCAGCCCAATACAGTTGTTGGCCCGTATTTGTCTTTCCACTCAATCTCCCCCGGGACAGATTATGCAAAGAAAGAACATTTTCCTGATGTTGATAATTCTAGGGCCCAACTACCGGGGAAAAATATGAATGTGTACATGCAACTGCTTAAGGACGAATTGCAAGAAGCCTGGGATAATGGGTTCAAGACATACGACACCTATAGGAAACGAAACTTCATAATGCGTGTCTGGTACATGTACTCGACGCATGACTTGCCAGCGTATGCGCTATTCGTTGGCTGGTGTGTGCATGGAAGGTTCCCATGCCCCACATGCAAGGGAGCTCTTGAGTTTCGTTGGCTTCAGGCCGGTCACAAGTTTTCTTGCTTCGACATGCATAGACAGTTCCTGGATCCTCGCCATAAGTTCAGGAAAGACAAGAAGAACTTCATGAGAGGTAGAGTTGTAAAAAATTCTGCACCACCTGCATTGACAGGCCAACATACCCTGGATCAGTTAAACGCTCTCGAGCCAGATCCAGAGTGTCCAGGGTACTTCAAGGGGTATAATTCTAAGCACGCCTGGACTCACAAAACATGCTTATGGGATCTGCCTTACTTCAAAGACCTCCTTTGCCCACACAACATCAACGTGATGCACACTGAGAAGAATATCGCCGAGGCACTTTTTGGTACATTGTTCGGCATAGATGGGAAGTCAAAGGATAATACTAAGGCTAGAGTCGATCTGGAGGCGCTATGTGATAGGCCGTTACAAAACATGAAAGAACCGAAAGGAAAGCAGAACTGGACGAAGCCAAAGGCATGGTTCAATCTTGGAAGGCCAGCTATGAGGGAAATTATCTTGTGGGTGAAAATGCAGTTGATGTTCCCCGATGGGTATGCAGCGAATCTAAAGAGGGGAGCGAGTCTTGATAAATTGAAGATATTTGGTCTCAAGAGTCATGATTGGCACATATGGATTGAGCGGGTAATGCCGGTGATGTTGCGTGGCTTCATCCCTGAGGATGAATGGCTAGTACTGGCAGAACTCAGCTATTTCTTCCGTGTTCTTTGTGCGAAAGAACTATCGCCTAGCATGCTGGAAGAAATGGAAGAGTTGGCGCCGGAGTTGATCTGCAAGTTAGAGAAGATCTTTCCATCGGGCTTCTTTAATCCAATGCAGCATTTGATTTTGCATCTCCCGACCGAGGCAAGATTGGGGGGGCCCGTGCAAAATCGTTGGTGCTACCCAACTGAGAGGATGCAGAAGACGCTTCGAGAAAAATGTAAAAATAAACGTAGAATTGAAGCATCGATGTCCGAGGCATTCATCACTGAGGAGGCGGCAAACTTCGTGACAGCACAGTACGAAGCCAAAAATCATCATTTGCATAATCTGAAGCCTCAGTACAATGGTGATGAGCCTAAAAAGGGTGGTCCAACCTCAGCCTATTCAAAGGGAATCTCGCAGTAGCCAGTGTTTCAAATCCAGTATCTTTGGATAACGAAGAATGGCGGACCATTTCGTTGTATATCTTCAACAACCTGATAGAAGTGCGGCTGTACATCGAGTAAGTTCTTGGTACATTGTTTCGCAACTTCTATTTCCTTTGAACTGCTCTTATTCTTGGATATTTCATACAGTCGATACATCGCCCTATTCTCGTATGGAGCGGTGATCCAAAAGGTTTCCATCGAAGAGTATGAGCTTCTTGCAAAGCAAGGAGGCGGCTATCCCGGTTTCATCTCTTGGTTCAAACAAACGGTAATTTCTATTAGACAATTTCATTTCATTCGCTAATTTGTGCATAATGCAACAATCCTTTCATATTAAACTTGTAGGCTAATTCAGAGTCTATGGACGCCGAATTGAGACAAGTCGCTAATGGTTTTGACTATAAGGTCCGTTCATTTGACAAATACGACATCAACGGGCATCGCTTTCATACCTATGGCAAAGAGCTATCTATGGTCGACAGAAAGTCTACAAATTGTTGTGTATCTGCTATCGGCGAAGGAGGTACCGAGTATTATGGGAGAGTTGAAGCAATTTATGAACTTCTATTCTATGGTGAAAACCCACCGAATGTCGTAGTCTTCAAATGTTATTGGTTTCAGCCGAAGGAGACTAGAAGGACTCATGAACATATAGGGCTAGTTGAAATCAACCAAAGCACCCATTTAGATGTTCCTGATGTCTATATTACGGCTCAACAGGCGAACCCAAGTATTCTATCTACCGTGGGCCTGCCAAACTAATCCAAATCTGAAAGGTTGGGATGTCGTTTATGAAGTGCCGCCACGTGCTAGACTATCTCCCCCAAAGGAAGAGGATTATGAACCTCACATTAACCCAGACACATATGAAGGAGAATTCTTCCAAGAGACACGTCTTTCCAAAAAGCGTTTCAAGAACCGCTATACTTCACCCCAAAACATTGAAGTAGACAGCGACAGTGAATCCCACATCACCCCAGAGGAGGAACAAGAAGAGCCGGAACAAGAAGAGGTTACTGCTGCGGATGACCTGTCAATGCTTGACCGATTACGTAAAGGTGGCCTTCCACATGTTGATGCCACTGAACCCTATGAGCCCGTCATTGATTATAGTGATGATGATGATTATGCATTTATTGATGATACTGATCGAGATTATTAGTAGTGTCAGGTATTCAATTTTTTTATGTTGTACTTGATGATGATACACTTAAGTGATATACATATTATTATTCATGTCGGTATTTTTTTATGTTGTACTAATTTCGTTTACTCTTTGTCATGGCAGGTGTTGAAAGATGGAAGGGGAGCCGACTGAGGCCAAGGACAAACGTGCCCAAATTGAAGGTGTGCCACACCATCAAGGTAGCTCCAGCTTATATCAGTTCGGGCGGAACTGGGTATGTGGTTTGCTTCATGATTAATGCAATTCATTCACCATGCTAGCTTGAGCCCTTTAATTACTAATTTACTTTGTTTCTCTCTTTCAGGCATGCTACAATAAGACGAATAAGGTGCCAGAGGGGTACGACCTGTATGCCATGGCCCACACTTCCTCTTACAAGCAAGTCAAGGGGAAGGCGAGGAAAGGGGAGGATTTTAACCCGAGCCAGATTCCCATTGATCCAGAGCAGGTGGTGATATCTGGTGGCGGGAGGTCCCGTGGCTCCATAGCCATTGATCCAGAGATTGCTCCTGAGACCACGGTGAGTTTAATTTGAATGAACGTTACTTGCTAGTCTTAACATTTGAGTGTCATCATGTTAATGAAACATTGGAAATGATCTTTGGTGCAGCGTAACTCCAGACAAGCATCACACGATCCTTCTCCAGCTACTGGCACGAGCGAGCCCGCTCCTACACCTCCATGATCAAGGTAAGTTTCTCTAGTTTTTTGCTTAACAAATGCATAAAGACCTAGACTTAGCTTTATTTCCTCCAATATGCTTACCTTAATGACCTAGAGTTAGCTTCTTTTCCTCCAAAATGACTTAATAAGCTTACTGACCTCCAAAACCAGCCATTTTACCTAAGTTAGCTCTAAAACAATCTATACTTAGCTTTGTTTCCTCCAAAATGACCTAAGTTAGTTATAATATGCTTAGTTAACTAGGTTTGCTCAATAATGACATGTACTTAGCTTACTTATGTAAAAACGGCATAATTAGCTTAGTTAGCTCATAAACGATCCATTTTACTTAAGTTAGCTCTAAAATGACCCATTTTACCTTAGTTAGCTCATAAATGATCCATTTTACCCAAGTTAGCTTTAAAATGAGCCATTTTACATAGATTATCTCCAAAATGATCCATTTACCTAGATTATCTCCAAAATGATCCATTTTAACTATGTTAGCTCTAAAATGACCCATTTTACCTACATTAGCTCCAAAATGACCCATTTTACCTACGTTAGCTCCAAAATGACCCATTTTACCTACATTAGCTCCAAAATGACCCATCTTACCTACGTTAGCTCTAAAATGACCCATTTTACCTATGTTAGCTCCAAAATGACCCATTTTACCTACGTTAGCTCCAACATGACCCATTTACCTACGTTAGCTCCAAAATGACCCATTTTACCTACGTTAGCTCCAAAATGACCCATCTTACCTACGTTAGCTCTAAAATGATGCATTTTACCTAAGTTAGCTCATAAACAATCCATTTCACCTAAGTTACCTCACAAACGATGGCGTGCTTCTTCTTCTAGTCACCTTTTCCTAACTTTCTTATTTGCCATTTTGCAGATTTCATTCACTTCTCGGAAGCTAGCTTGCTATGATGGAGTGCTTTTTCATTATTTCATTCTCTTCTAGTATTCTTCTAGCTTGCTACGATGGAACTTGCTATCTTGATGAAACTTTGCATTGTAATATGTATGTGCAACTCCCTAATGGTTGCAACTTATGTGTATGTGCAACTTGCTATGTATGAATGGATGGAACTATATATGTATGTACAATGAAACTTATGTGCTGGATATGTCATATGTTTGCTATTAAATAGCCCTGTGAAATATATCTATATATGTCATATATATTTGCTGTGAAAATTGTTGGATTAAAAAAACAGAAAAAGAGCCAATATGCAGGCTCTTTGCCGTCCGCCACTGACGGTAACGGGCTCTTTGCCAACAGCCGCGGACGGCAAATAAGACACGTGGCAGCCAACTGTGCTTCCTGGGAGCTGACCCATTTAGTCAGTTTTCCTACAGTGGCGGATGGCAAAGAGCAAAGAGTTTTGCCATCAGCGGCGGACGGCAAAGGCATGCCGTGTAGTGACGTCTAGCTGACATCATACGGCGGACGGCAAAGGCATGACAAATTTTGCTGTCAGTGGCCGACGACAAAGTCCTGCCGTTAGCCACCTAACAGACTAATAGAATTTTTTTTGCCGTCTGTGTTCTTTGCCGTCCACTGCTGATGGCAAAGGCCCCTATGCCGTCAGCCACCAAAAGCATACGGCAAAGTAGCTGTTTACCAGACCTTTCTTTGCTGTCCACTTTTGCCGTCCGTGGCGGACGGCAAAGACCTTTGCTGTCCGCCATTCATGCCTTTGCCATCCGCCATGGCAGACGACAAAGTAGCTGATTCCTGTAGTGTTTCACCAATTGGGATTGTTAGAGATGTTGAAGTCTTGTGTGGGAAGGTTAAATACCCTGCAGATTTTCTTGTTCTTAGTTCTCCACAAGATGACTTTTGTCCCATTATTTTTGGTAGACCCTTCTCGAATACAGTTAATGCTAGGATTGATTGTGAAAAGGAACTGTCACAATTGGCTTAGAGGGTATGTCTCATGAGTTTAATTTTGCAAAGTTTCATAGACAACCTCGTGATAGAGAATCACCTAGTAAGGATGAGATTATTGGTCTTGCTTCTATTGTCGTGCCTCCTACTGATCCGTTAGAACAATATTTGCTAGACCATGAAAACGATATGTTTATGAAGGAAGGAAGGGAAATAGATAAAGTGTTCCTTCAACAGGAACCTATTCTGAAACATAACCTTCCCGTTGAAATTCTAGGGGATCCCCCTCAACCCAAGGGTGATCCTGTGTTTGAGCTCAAACCATTACCTGATAATCTTAAGTATGCTTATCTTGATGAAAAGAAAATATATCCTGTTATTATTAGTTCTAACCTTTCAGAACAAGAAGAAGAAAGATTATTGAAAACTCTGAAGAAGCACCGTGCTGCTATCGGATATACTCTAGATGATCTTAAGAGCATTAGTCCCACCTTATGCCAACACAAAATTAAATTGGAGGAAGGTGCCAAACCAGTTAGAGATCCTCAACGACGACTGAATCCCAAGATGAAAGAAGTGGTAAGAAAGGAGATACTAAAGCTCCATGAGGCAGGTATAATTTATCCCGTTGCTGATAGTGATTGGGTAAGCCCTGTCCATTTTGTTCCTAAAAGGGAGGTATTACTGTTGTTCCTAATGATAAAGATGAATTGATCCCGCAAAGAATTATTACAGGTTATAGGATGGTAATTGATTTCCATAAATTAAATAAAGCTACTAAGAAAGATCATTACCCTTTACCTTTTATTGATCAAATGCTAGAAAGACTATCCAAACACACACATTTCTGCTTTCTAGATGGTTATTCTAGTTTCTCTCAAATACCTGTGTCAGCGGGGGATCAATCAAAAACTACTTTTACTTGCCCTTTCAGTACTTTTGCTTATAGATGTATGCCTTTTGGTTTATGTAATGCACTTGCTACCTTTCAAAGATGCATGCTGGCTATATTCTCTGACTTTTGTGAAAAGATTTGTGAGGTATTCATGGATGATTTCTCCGTTTATGGATCCTCCTTTGATGATTTCTTGGGCAACCTTGATCAAGTTTTGCAGAGATGCGAAGACACTAGTCTCGTCTTGAATTGGGAAAAGTGCCACTTTATGGTTAATGAAGGCATTGTCTTAGGGCACAAGATCTCCAAGAGAGGTATTGAAGTTGATAAAGCTAAAGTTGATGCTATTGAAAAGATGCCATGTCCCAAGGACATAAAAGGTATAAGAATTTTCTCTTGGTCATGCCGGTTTTTATAGGAGGTTCATTAAGGACTTGTCTAAAATCTCTAGGCCTCTGACTAATTTATTGCAAAAAGATATTCCTTTTGTCTTTGATGATGATTGTGTAGAAGCATTTTAAATACTTAAGAAAGCTTTGATCACTGCACCTATTGTTCAGCCACCTGATTGGAATTTACCCTTTGAAATTATGTGTGATGCTAGTGATTATGCTGTAGGTGCTGTTCTAGGGCAAAGAGTTGATATGAAACTGAATGTTATCCAATATGCTAGTAAGACTCTTGATACTGCCCAGAGAAATTATGCTACTACTGAAGAAGAGTTCTTAGCAGTTGTGTTTGCATGTGATAAGTTTAGACCTTATATTGTTGATTCCAAAGTTACTATTCACTCTGATCATGCTGCTATTAAATATCTTATGGAAAATAAAGATTGTAAGCCTAGACTCATTAGATGGGTTCTCTTGCTCCAAGAATATGATTTGCATATTATTGATAGAATGGGAGCTGAGAACCCCGTTGCAGACAACTTGTCTAGGTTAGAGAATGTTCTTGATGACCCACTGCCTATTGATGATAGCTTTCCTGATGAACAATTAGCGGTCGTTAATGCTTCTCGTACTGCTCCTTGGTATGATGATTATGCTAATTACATTGTTGCTAAATTTATACCACCTAGTTTCACATACCAGCAAAAGAAAAAGTACTTTTATGATTTAAGACATTACTTCTGGGATGACCCACACCTTTATAAGGAAGGAGTAGATGGTGTTATTAGATGTTGTGTACCTGAGCATGAACAGGAACAGATCCTATGCAAGTGTCACTCTGAATCATATGGAGGGCACCACGCTAGAGATAGAACTGCACACAAGGTATTGCAATCCAGTTTTTATTGGCCTACTCTCTTCAAAGATGCTCGTAAGTTTGTCTTATCTTGTGATGAATGTCAAAGAACTGGTAATATTAGTAGACTTCAAGAAATGCCTATGAATTATTCTCTTGTTATTGAACCATTTGATGTTTGGGGCTTTCATTATATGGGACCTTTTTCCTGCTTCTAATGGTTACACACATATTTTAGTTGCTGTTGATTACGTTACTAAGTGGGTATAAGCTATTCCAACTGGTAGTGCTGATCTTAAAAATTCTATTAAAATGATTAAAGAAGTTATTTTTCCGAGGTTTGGAGTCCCTAGGTATCTTATGACTGATGGTGGTTCACATTTTATTCATGGTGCTTTCCGTAAGATGCTTTCTAAGTATGATGTTAATCATAGAATCACATCTCCTTATCATCCGCAGTCTAGTGGTCAAGTAGAGTTGAGCAATAGTGAGCTCAAATTAATTTTTCAAAAGACTGTCAATAGATCTAGAAAGAATTGGTCCAAGAAACTTGATGATGCATTATGGGCCTATAGAACTGCATACAAAAATCCTATGGGTATGTCTCCATATAAGATGGTTTATGGAAAAGCATGTCATTTACCTCTAGAACTTGAACATAAAGCATATTGGGCTATCAAAGAGCTCAACTATGACTTCAAACTTGCCGGTGAGAAGAGGTTGTTTGATATTAGCTCACTTGATGAATGGAGAACCCAAGCCTATGAGAATGCCAAGCTATTCAAAGAAAAAGTCAAATGCTGGCATGACAGAAGGATACAAAAGCGTGAGTTTAACGTTGGTGATTATGTGTTATTATTCAACTCTCGTTTAAGTTTTTTTGCAGGAAAACTTCTCTCTCAATGGGAAGGTACTTACGTTATCGAGGAGGTCTATCATTCTGGTGCCATAAAAATCAACAACTTCGAAGGCACAAGTCCGAGGGTGGTGAACGGTCCAAGAATTAAACATTATATGTCAGGTAACACTATCAATGTTGAAACTAATATTATTGAGACTGTAACCCCGGAGGAGTACATAAGGGACACTTTCCAGAATGTTCCAGACTTCAAAAAGGAATAGGTATGTGGTACGGTAAGTAAACCGACTCCAAAACAATTCTAAGGGCAATTTTTATCAGTTTTGGAATATTTAAGAATTTTAGGAAGTAAGAAGTAGTTCGGGAAGGACACGAGGCCTCCACGAGGGTGGAGGGCACGCCTACCCTTACTGGGCGCGCCCCCTGTCTCGTGGCCACCTCGTGTGCCTCCTGGACTCCGTTTTCTTGCATGTTACGTATCTTGGTCGGTAAAAATTCATTATATAAACCCCCGAAGGTTTTGACCACTGTATCATGCAAATATCCTCTATTTTTGTTTCGAGCTGTTTCTGTTTCAGATCTAGAGCATCATGACGTCTCCAAGCACTCCCAAGGACAAGTTTTTCGAGAGGGTTATCAACCCCAATCTCGCGGAGGTGGTGCAACACCCTCAAACCATTGAGATGCGTGAGGGGGTGCTGCACATCCGCGATGTGGAGGGACCAAGGTGTACCGGAAGTGTGGAGACGAAGCTCGAAACCGTGGAGCAGCAAGTTTTCAAGTGCCAAGGGATGATGGAGCGTGGCCTCAACGCCAACCAGATGATGATCACGGAGTTCACCAACAACCACAAGCTAGATGCCAAGGTCATTGGGGAGAGCATCTTCAAGCTTCAAGAGAAAATCGAGCACCTCCAAGCCCAGATCTATGACCTGCAGAATTAGAACTGTGAGTATGAATATAGATTGAAGAGGATGAGTTTGGCTGCAGATTTAAGGATCCCGGAGACTCGATCATCCTTGTATCATGGTGAGCCTATGCCTTGGAAGATGGGCGGCAAGCCTACATCATCAACAACTCCTACTTCACCACCTCCGAGGACATAATCACATGGGTATGGGCACTCCCCTTGGCAACTGCCAAGCTGGGGGGAGGTGCCCCGGTATCGTATCACCATCACACTCCTATCTTTACCGTTTTATTTAGTTTGATCCTTTTAGTAGTATCTTGATCTGGTAGATTGAAGTTTTAGTATCAAGTAGTTTTGAGTTTTGCTTTGTGATCTCTTTATGTAATCGAGTCCATGAGCTATCTATAATAAAGATTAGTGTCGAGTCAAGGGCTTTGCTATCTTGCTATGATCTTGAGAAAGTAGAAAGAATAAAAGAGTTCATATTGACCTTATGGTTAGTGATGACTTCACAAATAGAAAGTATGAGGCATACAAGTTGTTGAGAGTTCATGAACGTAGTTTTGGTCATCGTTGCAATTAATAGGAAGTAATAAGGAAAGAGAGGTTTCACATACAAATATATTATCTTGGACATCTTTTATGATTGTGAAGCACTCATTAAGTATGACATGCTAAAAGAGTTGATGTTGGACAAGGAAGACAACGTAATGGTTTATGTTTTCTCACATCTCAGTTAAAGTATATTGTCATTGACCTTCCAAACATGTTGAGCTTGCCTTTCCCCCTCATGCTAGCCAAATTCCTTGCACCAAGTAGAGATACTACTTGTGCTTCCAAATATCCTTAAACCCAATTTTGCCATGAGAGTCCACCATACCTACCTATGGATTGAGTATAAGTTGTCATGTTGCAGGCAATAAAAAATTGCCCTCTAAATATGTATGACTTATTAGTGCAGAGAAAATAAGCTTTATACGATCTTGTTGTGGAAGCAATAAAAGCGGCGGACTGCATAATAAAGGTCCACATACAAGTGGCAATATAAAGTGATGTTCTTTTGCATTAAGATTTCATGCATCCAACCCTAAACGCACATGACAACCTCTGCTTCCCTCTGCGAAGGGCCTATCTTTTACTTTATGTTTTTACTTTTTCCTTGAGTCAAGGTGATCTTCACCTTTTCCCTTTTTTCATTTTATCCTTTGGCAAGCTCCTCATGTTTGAAAGATCATGATATATATATATATATATATATATATATATATATATATATATATATATATCCAATTGGATGTAAGTTAGCATGGATTATTATTGTTGACATCACCTAAAGGTGAATACATTGGGAGGCAACACAATAAGCCCCTATCTTTCTCAGTGTCCGGTTGAAACTCTATAACCGTAAGTACCGTGTGAGTGTTAGCAATTGTAGAAGACTACATGATAGTTGAGTGTGTGGACTTGCTGAAAAGCTCTATTCTTGACTCTTTCTGATGTTATGATAAACTGCAATTGCTTCAATGACTGAGATTACAGTTTGCTAGCTCCCAATGAAGTTTCTGAACCATGCTTGACATTGTGAATTGATCGTTACTTAAGCATAAGAAATCATATGATAAAATCTATTTATGTTGCGGTTATAAGAATGATCATGATGCCCTCATGTCCGTATTTTATTTTTATCAACACCAATATCTCTAAACATGTGGACATATTTTTCAATTTCGGCTTCCGCTTGAGGACAAGCGAGGTCTAAGCTTGAGGGAGTTGATACGTCCATTTTGCATCATGCTTTTATATCAATATTTATTCCATTATGGGCTGTTATTACACATTATATATCAATACTTATGGCTATTCTCTCTTATTTTATAAGGTTTACCATGAAGAGGGGGAATGCCGACACATGGAATTCTGGCTAGAAAAGGAGCAAACATTGGAAACCTATTCTGCACTGCTCCAAAAATCCTGAAACTCCACGGAACTTATTTTTGGAATTAATAAGAATTATTGAGCGGAAGAAACACCTGAGGGGGCCCACACCCTGGCCAGGAGGGTGGGGGGCACGCCCACCCCTACTGGGCGCGCCCCTGTCTCCTGGGCCCCCTGGTGGCCCTCCGGTGTCCATCTTCTGCTATATGAAGGCTTTTACCCTAGAAAAAATTGTGGGCAAGCTTACAGGACGAAACTCCGCCGCCATGAGGCGGAACCTTGGCGGAACCAATCTAGAGCTTCGGCAGAGCTGTTTTGCCGGGGACACTTCCCTCCGGGAAGGGAAAATCATCACCATCGTCATCACCAACGATCCTCTCATCGGGAGGGGGTCAATCTCCATCAACATCTTCACCAGCACCATCTCCTCTCAAAACCCTAGTTCATCTCTTGTATCCAATCTTGTATCCAAACCACAAATTGGTACATGTGGGTTGCTAGTAGTGTTGATTACTCCTTGTAGTTGATGCTAATTGGTTTACTTGGTGGAAGATCATATGTTCAGATCCTTAATGCATATTATTACTCCTCTGATTATGAAAATAAATATGCTTTGTGAGTAGTTACGTTTGTTCCTGAGGACATGGGTGAAGTCTTGCTATTAGTAGTCATGTGAATTTGGTATTCGATCGATATTTTGTTGAGATCTATGTTGTCTTTCCTCTAGTGGTGTTATGTGAACGTTGACTACATGACACTTCACCATTATTTGGGCCTAGAGGAAGGCATTGGGAAGTAATAAGTAGATGATGGGTTGCTAGAGTGACAGAAGCTTAAACCCTAGTTTATGCGTTGCTTTGTAAGGGGCTGATTTGGATCCATATGTTTAATGCCGTGGTTAGGTTTACCTTAATATTTCTTTTGTAGTTGCGGATGCTTGCAATAGGGGTTAATCATAAGTGGGACGCTTGTCCGAGTAAGGGCAGTACCCAAGCACCGGTCCACCCACATATCAAATTATCAAAGTACCGAACGCGAATCATATGAGCGTGATGAAAACTAGCTTGACGATAATTCCCATGTGTCCTCGGGAGCTCTTTTCTCATTATAAGAAATTTTCCAGGCTTATACTTTGCTATAAAAAGGATTGGGCCACCTTGCTGCACTTTATTTACTTTCATTGCTTGTCACTCGTTAAAATTTATCTTATCACAAAACTATCTATTACCTACAATTTCAGTGCTTGCAAAGAAAACCTTACTGAAAACCGCTTATGATTTCCTTCTGCTCCTCGTTGGGTTCGACACACTTAATTATCGAAAGGACTACGAAAGATACCCTACACTTGTATGTCATCGCTCACCGATGACGAGGTCACTGAATCTGTTAAGAAGATGCTTGATGAACCGGTGGCGGTATGCAGCAAAGTAGGGCTTAGTCCCTTTTCTACTTCCAATAAACCGCCAGTTGTAAGAATTGCCTCATTTTTGTCTGAATCCGTCCCCTCTTAAAAATTCCTTTATAACTTGTTGTCCATCTGTGCAGGGTGATGATCCATTCTGGAAGAAGAAATCACAAGATAAACTGGCGAAGCCGCAAGATAAACCGGTAAGAGCACCACATGTCAAGACCAGGGTTACAAAGAAGCCCGCAAAGAAAAGAACTTCCGAAGCCTCTGACTTGCCCAATGATGAAGAGCTCGATGACCCGGAATCCAAGGTAGAACTTGACTCTCTTGGTTCTTTTTTCATACACCTCATTGACAATGATTATTATGAGGATGATGCGGAAGCTAGCCACGCTGGTGATGCAGAGGTAATTGTTCTATCCTCCGACTCAAATCATGTGCCAGTACCAAAACTCCGTCGAGCAGTCCAGAAAGTAAAACATTCACACCCTCTTGCTTATTTGGATCCGCACTTTTCTTTGAAGACACAGCAGCATGAAGCTCGCCGCACAACCCGGCATAGTGCTCAAGTGGTTAACTCCTCCGGTTTACCATATTCTCCGGTTCGCAAACGCCGTCAAGAGGTCTCTTGTTCTTCTAATACACTTTATCCCAAGGAGGGTTACTTCTGATATCCTCTTAATCCGTCTGATTCAAATTATCAGGGAACCTCCCATTCATCCTCCGGCGAGTCATCAGCCACACAGATGCCTCCACTCAAGACCGTTCCTGGGTAAGCATACTATACTTAATTTTTTTATGCCTTGCACTAGTTTATTGTACTAAACTCTGCGTTTGTTCTTTTTAGTGCCAAAGCCAGACTTAGCAAGAAAGCCGAGCTGACTACACCAACTGATGATAATCCGGCCACCGAACCAGAGAAGACCTCAGAAGCTCTTGATCAGAATGCTGACATTACCCTAGACGATCCGGTACCTCAGAGTCAGGATACTTTTGTTGAACCGGCAAAAATGAATCCAACGAGCCAGTCTGTTGACCCGCCAAGCCCAACAAGAACATCTGCTAAACCACCAAGCCAAGCCTAGACAAGACTGTTGATAGCACCATAGATGATGTTGTGATTACCGGCTTTGGCCATACTGCTCCTGGCAACCCTGTCGCTTTATCAAAGCATAGTGCCAAGGAAGAATTTTCCACTGTGGACAAGGGCTAATGGAAAACAAATTTATCAATCTATGCTCACCTCAATGCTCAGGACATCCACTCTGGATATCTAAACCATCTGTATACCAGCCGCGACTATGAAGCCAGTTTAGTAGGTCTGATGAAAGAGCGATATGAGGTAAATATCCGTTCCTTTGCATAAATTCTTTTTCCTTATAGCCTGCTTCAGTTATCAACTACAGTAGCCCCCAAGGGCCGGTTCATAATATGAACATGAACCGGGACTTGTAGTAGAATAAGATTGGATTTTGCTTGTGTAGCCCCTATAGACCGGTTTATACCTTTAGGATGAACCGGTATATCTTCTGCAATGTAATTTCCAAAATTCCTTTCAATCATCAACATAATCCGGTTTGTGGATAGAAACTTGATAACCTTGATTGATCCGATATGCATTAGCCCCCAAGTGCCAAGTATTTAACTTTTTATGTGCTTTGGACGTAAAATACCAGTTGAGAAAAAGCAATCCGCATTAGCCCCCAAGTGCCAAGTCTATAACTTGTTATGTGCTTGGGACTTTCAAAAAAGTATTACCAACTTATTAACTGTCTCTTGCAGGCTGACTTGACCAAAAAAGATTCTCAAATCGCCGACCTCCAAGAAAACATCAAGTCCCAGCAAGCCTAAATTTCAAAGGCCAAAGAAGAGCTGAAGGGCGCTTTAACAGCCATGTAACAATTGAAAGATGGCTTGAAAGGCGAACGAGCATATTGGGAGGCTGAAAAAGCAACTTTGCTAAAGCGGGCGGAGGATGCTGAAGCGGCCCTTAAACCGGTGACAGAAGAACTGACTGGCTTAAAGCGACAAATCAACGCTATGACTTCTGCTGTTTTTGGTAAGTACCCTCTTCCTGGGTTGTACTTAGACATCCTTAAAATCTGCCTGTTTACCAACAATCTTGTAACCATTGCAGGTAGCCATGCTGCTCATCTTGGTTCAGACATGCGCAAAAAACTGAAGGCTGCCTATACACTGATAGAGAAGTTATATACCGGTGCTCAACGGGTCATATGCACAGCTTCATATAATAAACCGCCCCCAAATTTGATCAAAGACACTTTGGCAAAGTTATTCATGATGCCTGCCCAACTCGAAGAGGTAAAGAGATCAGCTGCAAGAGCCGGTGCTCTATCTGCATTGACTCGGGCCAAGGCCTGGATAGCTGATCTTGATCCAGAGGATATTGGAAACGACTATCCCAGCCAAATAGAAGATGGGTCAGACTCTGACAATGACACCCTCAGGGCTTTGACAAAGGAAATGCGTCCACTTGCGAGTAAGCTGGCTGAGGAGACTGATTTGTCTTTCCACCAGTCGATTTATGACGCAGACAACAAACCGATTGATGCGTTGGTTTATGAAGCACAAAATCTTATCCCGCCAATTCGTAAGCATACTTATGCCCCTGATGTTGAACCGTCTGATCTTATAAGCAATGAATTTGTCTTCCGAGCTTTATCTGGGATTGACTGGGCAACCATTGACTTCCAGCCACTGGGTGGGGAGGTGGAGGGTGAACCGGTGCAGGATGATCCGCAACCTTCACATCAACCCGAGGAAGAATCATAATCCAGAGGCCGGTTTAATTTTTCATGCCGAGATATCAGCGATAAACAATTATTCTTTTGGGCGTCTGCTGCCTTGTAATAGGCTAGTTTTAAACACTTGGTCTGCTATGCCATTGTGCATAGCCACTTTCCCTGATACTGTTAATCCGTCTTGATAGTGCTATATCGACTTATGCTCCTTAGCGGTTTTATGCAATCTTGTTTCTTCATATGATAAACTTAAAATTGCCCTGGCAGTTTACCGCCGGGTGGGTTATGATACCCAATATAAAGCCAGGGTTTATAACCAAGGCTATAGTAATAATAAAATATGAATTATATCATACCTGTGACATGGAATCACATTTGTTGATTATATCAACTTTATTGTAGTAAGGGTGATAACTCCCACCATGTTGTGCTGGTTTATGATGAAACCATGCCGGGTTACAATAAACACTGGATGATCATGCTGGTGACATATAGTCAAAGCGAGACCGGTTTAACCAATACCGGATTAGAATTGATAGTGTACTGACAACTTATGGTTGAAAGCCAAGCCGGGTTAACTGACAACGGTCATCATAGAAGTTTGCACTTGGCAACTTTTAAAAAACAATCTGGGTTAGCAAGTACCGGATTGAATATAAACCTTATCGAAATAAACATCGAAAAGAAAGATTTGCAAATAAAATATGTAAAAAAAAGACGAGGCTTTTCATGGGCTGCCAGGCCACTGAGTTAAACCATTTGACAAAGCCTTTTAAGATGGACCTCACATTAACCAATCGTCGATTTAACTTTGACAAGTTCAGGGTCTATATAAGATTGACTTGTCAAACGTTCGACAGTTCATACCAGGATTACCTGGGTGGAGTGACTTACATGATGAAGGCAGGTTAACCCGGGGTTTTAGGTGAAGACACCCTGGCTTCCAAGCCTGGCTTTTATAGCCTATTGCAAGGTGTGGATTCTTTGTTCTTGTAGAAGCAGAGATCCCCCATGCAATATTTTGAGCTGTGCTTAGTAAGCGCCATGCTTTGTAATAAAACTCTCTTTGGTTCCTTATGATACTAGGTATTAAGCCCCCAAGCTTATATTTGAGCTATGCTCTTTTTTTTGTAGCTTTATAAGCCGGATCAATGGGCAATCAGAACTCCGCTTTACAAGCAGAAGCCCCTACGTACCCAAAAAAGATATATAAGACAAACGGCAGCGGCCCCGCTTTAGCAAGGATGCCGATTTATTTATTGATCATAATATGTACATTGTCAAAACTATATACATGATAGGAGCCTATGGCTCAGGTATAGTAAGGCCGAAGATGAGCAATATTCCATGGTCGGCGGGTCTCCTCCTCCGATTTGCGTGAGTCTTTGTGCTCTCGGACATCGATAAGCTAGTATGACCCGTTGTTCAAATTCTTGCTGACGACAAAGGGCCCTTCCCAAGGTGGGGATAACTTGTGCATGTCAGTCTGATCTTGGATAAGCCGGAGCACTAAGTCGCCTTCCTGAAAAGCTCTGGTTTTAACCCGGCGACTGTGATAACGCTGCATGTCTTGTTGATAAATCGCCGAACGAGCTGCCGCAATATCCCATTTTTCATCTAACAGGTCCAATGCATCTTGGCGTGCTCTTTCATTGTCTGCTTCAACATAAGATGCCACTCGGGGTGAGTCGTGGCGATTATCACTTGGGAAGACTGCTTCTGCTCCATAAACCATGAAGAAGGGTGTATAACCCGTAGATCTATTGGGGGTGGTATTAATGCTCCATAAGACGGAAGGTAACTCTTCCACCCAACAACCCGGCATCCTCTGCAAAGGGACCATAAGCCGGGGCATGATACCCTTCGGGATTTCTTGATTAGCTCTCTCCGCTTGACCATTAGACTGGGGGTGAGCCACTGAGGACACATCAAGCCGGATGTGCTCACGTTGACAGAACTCTTCCGTAGCACCCTGGGAGAGATTCGTGCCATTATCTGTTATAATGTTGTGTGGAAAACCAAAGCGGAAAATCACCCTTTTCATGAATTGAACCGTCGTGGCCGCATCACATTTGCTTACTAGCTCTGCCTCCACCCACTTGGTGAATTTATCAACCGCCACTAGAAGGTGGGCCTTCTTATCCTTGGACCTCTTAAAAGGCCCAACCATATCCAGCCCCCAAGTTGCAAACGGCCAGGTGATTGGAATCATCCTCAATTCCTGGGCCGGAACATGAGCTCGGTGTGAAAACTTCTGACAGCCATCACACTTCCTGACTAGATCCTCCGCATCAGCATGAGCTGTTAACCAGTAAAAACTGTGTCGGAAAGCCTTAGCCACCAAGGATTTTGAACCGGCATGATGACCGCAATATCCTTCGTGGATTTCACGCAAGATCTCATAGCCTTCTTCAGGAGAAACGCAATGCTAAAACGCCCCTGAGACACTGCAATGATGTAACTCGCCATTGACAATAGTCATGGACTTAGACCGCCGGATTATCTATCTGGCCAGAACTTCATCCTCGGGTAACTCGCCCGGGTCATATACGCCAGGTATGGCACTGTCCAATCAGGGATAGCATGAAGAACCGCTACCAATTGAGCCTCCGGGTTAGGAACAGCCAGATCCTCCTCCGTTGGTATCTTGACCAACGGATTATGCAGAACGTCAAGAAAAACATTGGGCGGCACCGGTTTCGCTGGGATCCGAGCCGGCTTAAAGCGTCTGCCGCTTTATTCTTGCACCGATCAATGTGCTCGACCTGATAACCCTTGAAGTGACCGGCAATGATATCCACCTCACGCCGATATGCCGCCATGAGTGGATCCTTAGAGTCCCACATACCAGACATTTGCTGAGCCACTAAGTCGGAGTCGCCAAAGCAACGTACCCGGATTAAGTTCATCTCCTTAGCCATCCAAATATCGTGGAGCAAGGCCTCATACTCAGCTGCATTGTTAGTACATGGAAACATTAAGCGGAGAACATAACAAAATTTGTTACCTCGAGGGGAAGTAATAACCACTCCAGCCCCCGAGCCCTCCAATTATCTGGATCCATCGAAGTGAATAGTCCAGTATGTGTTATCTGGTTTATCCTCCGGTGCTTGTAACTCTGTCCAGTCGTTGATGAAATCCATGAGAGCTTGGGACTTGATAGCAGTGCGAGGCATATATTTTAACCCATGAGGTCCAAGCTCAATAGCCCACTTAGCAACCCGGCCGGCTAGTTGCCTCCTTGTTCTGAATGATATCTCCCAATGGAGCGGAACTGACCACAGTAATGGGATGGCCCTGAAAGTATTGCTTAAGCTTTCGGCTCACCATAAAAACTCCATACACCAGCTTCTGCCAATGTGGGTATCTCTGCTTTGATTTCATAAGCACCTCGCTAATGTAATAAACCGTCCGCTGAACTGGATACTCCTTACCTGCCTCCTTGCGCTCCACCACAATGGCCACGCTGACAGCCAAGGCGTTAGCAGCCACGTATAACAGCAATGGTTTCTTATCAATGGGGGCAGCAAGAACGGGTGGTTTGGCTAACTGCTTCTTCAGATCCTCAAACGCCACATTAGCAGCATCACTCCAGACAAAGTTGTCTGTTTTCTTCATCATTTGATATATAGGGATGGCCTTTTCTCCCAACCGGCTGATAAACCGGCTTAGCTCCGCAATACGACCTGCCAGACATTGAACATCATTGATGCATGCCGGTTTAGCCAGGGACGTAATAGCCTTGATCTTTTCCGGATTAGGTTCAGTACCCCTGTTAGACACCAGAAAACCCAAGAGCTTGCCTGCCGGTACACCAAAAACACACTTAGCCGGATTAAGCATCATCTTATAAACCCTCAGATTATCAAAAGTTTCATTTAAATCAGCTATTAGCATTTCAGCTTTCCTGGACTTCACCACGATATCATCCACATAAGCATGAACGTTGCGTCCAATCTGGTTATGAAGGGAATTCTGCACACATCGCTGATAAGTCACCTGGGCGCTCTTGAGCCCAAAAGGCATAGATACATAGCAGAAGGCTCCAAAGGGAGTTATAAAAGCTATCTTTTCCTGGTCCTTAACTGCCATTTTAATCTGATGATAACCCGAATAAGCATCCAGAAAACTCATACGCTCACAACCCGCCGTAGCATCGATGATTTGATCAATACGAGGGAGAGCAAAGGGATCAGCTGGACAAGCCTTGTTCAAATATGTGTAATCCACACACATACACCAAGTGTCGTTCTTTTTGAGTACCAGCACCGGGTTAGCCAACCACTCAGGATGAAAAACCTCCACAATAAACCCTGCCGCCAAGAGCCGGGCTACCTCCTCACCAATGTCCTTGCGTCTCTCTTCATTGAAGTAGTGGAGAAACTGCTTGACCGGTTTAAACTTGGGATAGATATTCAGAGTGTGCTCAGTGAGTTCCCTCGGTACACCTGGCATGTCAGAAGGTTTCCATGCAAAGATGTCCCGGTTCTCACGGATGAACTCGATGAGTGTGCTTTCCTATTTCGGATCCAAGTTAGCGCTGATGCTAAACTGCTTGGATGAATCGCCAGGAACAAAATCAACCAGCTTAGTCTCATCAGCCGACTTAAACTTCAAAGCCAGATCGTGTTCTGTAGTTGGTTTTTTCAGAGATGTCATATCTGACGGATCAACATTGTCCTTATAGAATTTCAACTCCTCTGTTGCACAAACCGACTCAGCGTAGGCCGCATCACCTTCCTCACATTACAAAGCAACCTTTTGGCTTCCATGTACTATGATGGTCCCCTTATGACCCGACATCTTGAGCTACAAATAAACATAACACGGCCTCACCATGAACTTAGCATAAGCCGGCCGTCCGAACAGGGCATGGTAGGGACTCCTGATTTTCACCACTTCAAAAGTCAATGTCTCTCACCTTGAATCATGATCATCTCCAAAAGCAACCTCCAGAGCTATCTTACCAACCGGATAAGCTGACTTGCCAGGCACCACACCGTGAAAAACAGTGTTTGATGGTTTAAGATTC
This sequence comes from Triticum aestivum, assembly GCF_018294505.1. Lineage (NCBI taxonomy): Eukaryota > Viridiplantae > Streptophyta > Magnoliopsida > Poales > Poaceae > Triticum > Triticum aestivum. The sequence goes on from NC_057798.1 coordinate 89,737,556, forward strand.
TTATCTGTCAACCCCATGCGACGGAAGGTTTCATAATACAAGATGTTGATGCTGCTTCCTCCATCGATGAGCACCTTGGTGAACTTATAACCTCCAACCTCAACCCCATGCGACGGAAGGTTTCATAATACAAGATGTTGATGCTGCTTCCTCCATCCATGAGCAACTTGGTGAACTTATAACCTCCAACCTAAGGTGCCACCACCAAAGCTAGGTGACTCGGATTATCAACCCAGGGCGGATGCTCCTATCGACTCCACACAATAGGCTGTTCAGACCAGCGCAAAAAAGGGGTACCGCCGGTTCAACAGAATTCACTGCCTTCTTGTGAAGCTTCTGATCACGCTTGCACAGGCTAGTAGTGAAGATGTGATACTGCCCACTATTTAACTACTTCGGCTAACCTCACCGTTGTTGTTGCTGATTTCTCTGTTGATTATAACCACCTTGGTTTCCCTGATTGCCTCGATTGCCATGTCCGCCCTGATTACCCTGAAATCCTGAACCGGAGTTACCTTCACCGTAACCCGGCCCTTGTGACCCGGATCCTGACCTGCCAGACGGTCCATGGTCATACCGGAAAAGATCCGAGTTTTTGAACTCCCTCATAATAAAACAGTCCTTCCAGAGGTGCGTGGCTGGCTTCTCTTGCATTCCGTGTCTCGGGCAAGGCTAATTTAACAGGCGCTCAAGATTAACACCTGATCCTCCACTCCGCGGGGTGGTCTACCCTTACGACGCTGGCCATTGTCCTATGCATTGGTGTTAGCCACAAAATCAGAATTACTGTCTGCTTTAGGCTTACCGTTATTCCCATGGCCCGCCTAGTTATGTTGCTGTCCTTTCGCACCGCCGTTCTTCTTCCCCTTCCCCGGCTTCTCATCGTTAGACCAAATCGGCATACTTAACCAAATCTTCCATGAGTGTTCCCATGTCACTGCAGTGATGCTTGAGTCGTCCCAACTTCAACTTTAGCGGCTTAAACCGGCAATTGCCCTCCAATGTTATGACTGCCGAATCGGCATTGATGCGGTCCAATGAATGCAAGATCTCCCAAACCCGGTGAGGGAGTCCTGGATTAGGGGGTGTCCCGGATAGCCGAACTATCACCGTTGGCCGGACTCCCGGACTATGAAGATACAAGATTGAAGACTTCGTCCCGTGTCCGGATGGGACTTTCCTTGGCGTGGAAGGCAAGCTTGGCGATACGGATATGTAGATCTCCTACCATTCTAACCGACTCTGTGTAACCCTAACCCTCTCCGGTGTCTATATAAACCGAAGGGTTTTAGTCTGTAGGACGAACAACAATCATACCATAGGCAAGCTTCTAGGATTTAGCCTCTTTGATCTCGTGGTAGATCTACTCTTGTACTACCCATATCATCAATATTAATCAAGTAGGAGTAGGGTTTTACCTCCATCGAGAGGGCCCGAACCTGGGTAAAAACATTGTGTCCCTTGTCTCCTGTTACCATCCGCCTAGACATACAGTTCGGGACCCCCTACCCGAGATCCGCCGGTTTTGACACTGACATTGGTGCTTTCATTGAGAGTTCCTCTGTGTCGTCACCTTTAGGCCCGATGGCTCCTTCGATCATCAACAACGACACGGTCAAGGGTGAGACTTTTCTCCCCGGATAGATCTTCGTATTCGGCGGCTTTGCACTGCGGGCCAATTCACTTGGCCATCTGGAGCAGATCGAAAGCTACGCCCCTGGCCATCAGGTCAGATTTGGGAGTTTGAACTACACGACTGACATCCGCGGAAACTTGATCTTCGACGGATTCGAGCCACAGCCAAGTGCGCCGCATTGTCTCGATGGGTATGATCTAGCTCTGCCACCGAACAGTGCCCTGGAGGCCGCACCAGAGTCCGCTCCGACCCTTAGCTCGGAGCCGACTTCGCCGATCGAGGACGAGTGGCTGGACACCGCCTCGGGGGCTACGATCTCTACAATGATTGAGACGAACACCATCCCTGTCCTTTGCAAAGCCCGTGACTCCGATGTGCAGGACTCCTCTCCGGACTCCGAACCTCCCGCGCCCCTGCCAATCAAATCCGATTGGGCGCCGGTTATGGAGTTCACTGCCGCGGACATCTTTCAGCACTCACCCTTTGGCGACATCCTGAATTCACTAAAGTCTCTCTCTTTGTCAGGAGAACCCTGGCCGGACTATGGTCAGGAAGGTTGGGATGCGGACGATGAAGAAATTCAACGCCCACCCACCACCCACTTTGTAGCCACTGTCGATGATTTAACCTACATGCTCGACTTCGACTCCGAAGACATCGACGGTATGGACGACGATGCAGGAGACAACCAAGAACCAGCGCCTACAGTGCACTGGAAGGCCACCTCGTCATACGACATATACATGGTGGACACCCCAAAAGATGAGAATGGCAATGGGACAGCAGAGGATGGCCCCTCCAAGAAACAGCCCAAGCGCCGGTGTCAGCGGCCGCTCTAAATCCTGCCACAACAAAAATAGTGATTCCGGCACGGGAGATAATAACACCCCGGACAGTGCCGAAGACAACCCCCTCCAGCAGGATTCAACACAGGAGGAGGGAGAAGCCAGCCCTCATGATAGAGCGGCAGAAAGAGAGGTAGAGGACGATAATTATATGCCTCCCTCCGAAGATGAAGCAAGCCTCGACGACGACGAATTTGTCGTGCTCGAGGATCCCATCGAACAAGAGCGTTTCAAGCGCAGGCTTATGGCCATGGCAAGTAGCCAGATGGACTGAAGTCCTTGCAGCCGAAGAGTACAAACTCGACCGCCCCTCCAAGTGCTACCCAAAACGCGCCAGACTTGCGAGACATATTGGAGGACAAAGCAAGGCAAATAAGATCGATCTACGGATCGCGTGGGTGCCCCACGACACGTGATGACAACCGTCACGTCGGATACAGCAATTCCGGCCGGGCCGAACATAGTAGACAAAGCTCATTTGAGCTGCGTCGTGATATAGCCCAATACAGAGGCGGCTCACACCCACTATGCTTCACAGACGAAGTAATGGATCATCAAATCCCCGAGGGTTTCAAACCCGTAAACATTGAATCATACGACAGCATGACAGATCCTGCGGTTTGGATCGAGGACTATCTCCTTCACATCCACATGGCCCGCGGTGATGATCTACATGCCATCAAATACCTCCCACTCAAGCTTAAAGGACCAGCTCGGCATTGGCTCAACAGCTTGCCAGCAGAATCAATTGGTTGTTGGGAAGACCTGGAAGCCGCATTCCTTGATAACTTCCAGGGCACATATGTGCGACCACTAGACGCCGATGACCTAAGCCACATAATTCAGCAGCCAGATGAATCGGCCAGACAATTCTGGACACGGTTCTTAACCAAGAAAAATCAAATCGTTGACTGTTCGGATGCAGAGGCCCTTGCAGCCTTCAAATATAACATCTGCGATGAGTGGCTTGCCCGGCATCTAGGACAGGAAAAGCCGAAATCCATGGCAGCCCTCGCATCACTCATGACCCGTTTCTGCGCGGGAGAGGACAGCTGGCTAGCTTGCAGTAACAACCTGACCAAAAACCCTGGTAGTTCGGATATCAAGGACATCAATGGCAGGTCGCGTCTCAACAAGCACAAGCGCCTCATTAATGGCGATAATGCTGAAGATACGACAGTCAATGCCGGATTCAGAGGCTCTAAACCCGGTCAGCGGAAAAAGCCGTTCAAAGGAAATACTCAGGGCCCGTCCAATTTGGACCGAATACTCGATCGCTCGTGGCAGATACATGGCACCCCCGAAAAACCAGCCAACCACACCAACATGGATTGTTGGGTGTTCAAGCAGGCAGGCAAGTTAAATGCCGAAAACAACGACAAGGGGCTGCATGGCGATGACGAGGAGGAGCCCCGGCCGCCGAACAATAGAGGACAGAAGGGCTTTCCCCCACAAGTACGGACGGTGAACATGATATACGCAACCCACATACCCAAAAGGGAGCGGAAGCATGCACTAAGGGACGTATACGCGATGGAGCCAGTCGCCCCAAAGTTCAACCGGTGGTCCTCCTGCCCGATCACTTTTGATCGAAGGGACCACCCCACTAGCATCCGCCACAGCGGATTCGCCGCATTGGTTCTTGACACAATCATTGACGAATTTCACCTCACTAGAGTCCTGATGGACGGCGGCAGCAGCCTAAACCTGCTTTACCAGGATATAGTGCGCAAAATGGGCATAGACCCCTCAAGGATTAAACCCACAAAAACGACCTTTAAAGGCGTCATACCAGGTGTAGAGGCCAACTGTACATGCTCAATTACACTCGAAGTGGTCTTCGGATCCCTGGATAACTTCCAAAGTGAGGAATTAATCTTCGACATAGTCCCGTTCCGCAGCGGCTATCACACACTGCTCGGACGAACCGCATTTGCAAAGTTCAATGCGGTGCCGCACTACGCATACCTCAAGCTCAAGATGCCAGGCTCTCGTAGAGTAATTACGGTCAATGGAAACACCAAACGCTCTCTCTGAATGGAGGAGCATACGGTGGCCATCGCGGCGGAAGTACAAAGCAGCCTCTTAAGGCAATTCTTGAGTCCGACTACTAAACGTCCAGACACCGTCAAGCGCGCCCGGAGTAACCTACAACAAGACCGCCTGGCACGTTCCAAGCACGCGTAGAAATTCGGCCCAACCCCAGCCCTCGCAAAATCGCGAAACCAGTACCACACGTACATAACTACGCTGTGGAGATACCATGGGCATAGGGGGAGGGGCACGACCACGGCATGCCCAGAGTGCGGCTCAACCGCACCAGGGGCTCCCAATTGTGTCATTCTCTTTTTTTCTTATTCTCAGGACTCCGTTTTCCAGAAGCCCTGTCCGGTAGTAGAATCGCCGAACTCACGATGCAACAGCCAGGGAAGCAGAAAAGCTACGTCGAGTGTCCAGCTGGTCTCTATTACGAGTAGTATACCTGTTTTACATACCATCCCGCAGCTTACCCCTGGAGGGGGACATGTTAAATAGTCCCATCCCTTGCTTATTGCACTATTTGTATTGTTTGGCTTTCATTGCAGTATCTTTTGAATAAACAATACATAGCTTCTGCTTATTATTGCATTCCTTTTTTTAAATGTTCATCTATGACATGTTGCACCCCTACAATTTGGTACGGTCAATACACCAGGGCCTTAAGTACCCCAAAAACATGGTGTGATAAGTCCGAACACTTTCACAAGTGCGGCACCCCGAACTTATAGCATTATATGCATCGGCTACGAATCATGTCTTGGGTCAATAGTTGGGTTTGCCCAGCTCCCATGTTTTGGTACCTTACGTTCCGTTATATCGGCTAAGGTAGCGCTGGGAGAACCACTGCGATTGTGCCCCGGTTGAGCTGGGTTGAGCACCTCAGTGGAGAAAGCTAAAACTGACCGTCATGATAGGGCGAGAGCCGGTCGCTGTTCGAGAGGTTTTTTGGGTCCCTAAAGACTCATGCCGCTTAGAGCGAGGAGTCGGCATTGTCCGGCCAAGGCGTGGATAGCGCCCCGAACTCGGTCTTCCGAATACCAGGGGCTTCGTCGAAATTTAAAATTATAGAATTCTATGGCTAAGTGAGAGTGTTCAAGCATTATAGTCCGGTTGCCTCGTTCGTCGTGTTGAATGCCTCCCTCGAAGGACCCAAGAATGGGAACAAGAGCGCTCAAGTTTATCCCGAACACCCCAACGCTCGTGGCATGGGGGCTAAAGCCAACGACTCGCCATCTCTCAAATTTGATAAACGGCCGCACAGAAGGTAATATTTTAAATTAAACAAGCGTTGCTTAGTGCATATGAACAAAGTTTTCAGCGTACAGGATAACAAATGTGAGTCTACTCAAAAATTACATCTTTGGAGCATTCACCCGCTATAAGGCGGGCACCCTTCAGGACGCCCTCATAGTACATCTCGGGCTTGCGATACTCCTTGCCCGGCGGTGGTGAGTCCGTCACAAGCTTCTCAGCGTCCATCTTGCCCCAGTGCACTTTAGCACGAGCAAGGGCCCGACGGGCACCTTCAATGCAGACCGAACGCTTGATGACTTCAATCCATGGACAGGCGTCCACCAGCCGCCGCACTAGACCGAAGTAGCTCCCATGCATGGCTTCTTTAGGCCACAGCCAAACTATGAGGCCCTTCATGGCCTGTTCGGCCACCTTTTGGAGCTCGACCAGCTGCTTCAGCTGGTCGCTCAGGGGCACCGGATGTCCGGCCTCAGCATATTGAGACCAAAACACCTTTTCCATTGAGCTCCCCTCCTCGGCTCGGTAGAACGCGGCATCATCGGACACACTACGGGGCAGATCTGCGAACGCTCCTGGAGAGCTCCGAATTCGGGTAAGTAATAGATAATTCACTTTTACATGCTTGCTTTGCATGAAGAATGCCTTACCCGCCGCTATCTTTTTTATAGCCTCAATCTCCTGGAGAGCCTTCTGGGCTTCGGCCTTAGCGGCTTTGGCACTCTCAAGAGCCAAGGCGAGCTCGGACTCTCGAGTCTTTGAGTCACGCTCCAAACTCTCGTGTTTTTCCACGAGAGCCTGGAGCTCTTGCCACACCTCCGCCACCCGCGCCTCCTGCTTCTCTCGCTCGGTGCGCTCCGCAGCCGCACTGTTTTCGGCCTTGGACACCGCTTCCTTCAGGGTCACCACCTCGTTCGTGGCCCCTGCAATACTCACGTTATTCCTGTCATTTTTTGCAACCAAATCCTTTCTATAAGGTATTACTTTAATAAGGTATTACTTACCTTCCTTGTCCTCGAGCTGCTTCTTGGCAAGGCCGAGCTCGTTCTCGGACCGCTCGAGGCTCTCCTTCAACGCATTAACCTCCATAGTCAGTGCGACAGAGGTCAGTAGCACAGCCTGGATTCCCATATTGACATATTTATTTTAGACTCCTGCGTATATCTTTTTAGATCCTCAGCTCGACTTTTATTTCCGAACACCGAACTAAGCATCAGGGGCTACTGTCTATGCGGTAATATTCTTACATATCTTAAAAACTTACCTCAAAGCCTATTAGAGGGCTGGTACAGGCTTCAGTCAGCCCGCTCTTGGTGGACTGAACTTTCTGGATCACCGCACTCATGATAATGCGGTGCTCCTCGTCGATGGAGGCGCCATTAAGCGCCTCCAGCAAGCTATCCGGTGCCTCCAGTTGGACGGAGGCCACCGGCGTCCCAGTCTTGCCCTTCTTACAAAGGGGACGCCTGCAGGACTCCGGAACCACTGAAGGTTCCGGTGCAGAGTCCGGCCTAGGGCCGGACTTAGAACCCCTTGGGGTTTGATCCCCCTTATGCCCAAAGTCCGGGCGGTTGCCTTGCGGCACCTCCAGGACCTCCTCCTCCTGGCTGGGCCCCTTTTGGGACCCCACCTCAGCGTCATCAGTAGCGCGAGGAGAGGAGGCGGCCGGAAGTGAAGTGCTATTCACGTCCGACGGAGCCAGGGAGCCGCTCGTTGAAATGTCGAGCCCGTCCTTGGGCGGGCTGCAAGGTTGTATTTGGCGTTAGGAGATTCTATGCGACAAACGAAACGCCATGAATTATTCTGGTATCCGGACACTTACAATGTCGCCAGGGGCTTAGCCCTCGGTGGCCACTCCTCTTCGCCGTTGTCGGCGTTGGTGGAGTAGTCCGGAGGAAGGGTCCTTCCCTTCTTGGACCCTCCGGCCTCCCCAGTTGGGGAGGCCTTCCTTTTCTTCTCTCCCCCGCTGGGGGAGAAGCCTCTTTTTTCTCCTCCTCGTCTTCATGGGAGGAGTCCGCCTCGGAGTCATCAGACGATGAGTCCGATAATGCCTGACGCCGGGAACTCTTTCGGGTTCCCGTGGCCTTCTTCTTGGCCCTCTTATCCGGCACCACGTGAGGTGCCGGAACCAGCAGCCCCGTCAATCGGGCGTCCGCTGGGTCTTCTGGTAAGGGAGCCGGACAATTAACCTGCCCGGACTTCTTCTGCCAGGCCTGTCAAAGGTAAGGGAGTTTAGATCCCGCATAGAGTCAAACTATGAAAAACAAGTGTCCTGTAAAGGGTAAAATAGCTTACCTCGCCAGCTTGTCGTTGCGAGCTGAATCCGCGATCTTCGGTAGCGGATGCGGGAGCCTTGGTGCCCTTGAACAGCACCTTCCAGGCATCTTCGTACGTAGTGTCGAAGAGCCTGCTCAAGGTTTGGTGCTATGCCGGATCAAACTCCCACAAGTTGAAGGCCCGTTGTTGGCACGGGAGGATCCGGCTGATGAGCATGACCTGGACTATGTTGACGAGCTTGATCTTCTTGTTCACAAGGTTTTGGACGCAGGTTTGGAGTCCGGTCAGCTCTTCCAAATCACCCCATGTCAGGCCCTTCTCTTTCCAGGAGGTGAGCCGTGTGGGGATGCCAGATCAGAATTCGGGGGCCGCTGGCCATTCAGGGTCACGCGTCTCGTTGATGTAGAACCACCCCGATTGCCACCCTTTGATGGTTTCCATGAAGGAGCCCTCGAGCCATATGACATTGGGCATCTTGCCCACCATGGCACCTCCGCACTCCGCCTGCTGGCCGCCCACTACCTTCGGCTTGACATTGAAGGTCTTCAGCCATAAGCCGAAGTGGGGCTTGATGCGGAGGAAGGCCTCGCACACAACGATAAACGCTGATATGTTGAGGATGAAATTCGGGGCCAGATCGTGGAAATCCAGGCCGTAATAGAACACGAGCCCCCGGACAAATGGGTGGAGTGGGAAGCCTAGTCCGCGGAGGAAATGGGAAAGGAACACCACCCTCTCATGGGGCCTGGGGGTGGGGACGAGCTGCCCCTCATCTGGAAGCCGGTGCGCAATGTCGTTGTGCAGGTATCCGGCTTTCCTCAACTTTTTGATGTGCCCCTCCATGACGGAGGAGGACATCCACTTGCCTCTCGCTCCGGACATGGCCGGGGAAGGTTGAGGCAAGATGTGCAGACTTGGGTGCTGGAGCTCGAGTGCGCGGAAATGGATGAGCAAAGGATGAAGAAGGCGTAGGTGAAAAGGTGGATCCTTATCCCCTTATATGGACGGACGAAGCTATGCGTCCCCCACCAGCCTGGTAAAACTTGCTTATCTCCCAAGCGCCATAATCAATGGCGCGATTGGGTTACCCACGCCCGTATTGATGAGAATCCCGGAATAAGGGGGCACGATCTCTGCTTTGATAAGACGTGCCGAAGAAACCGCCTCGCTAAACACGCTGAGGTGGGACAGTAAAAACAATTCCAATAAAGGCTTGGTCGTGGTGTGACGTCACGCCGCAGAATACGTCAGCAGATCGAATTTGTGTAAAGATTATTCTCTCTACGGTGGTATGTGCAACTTATTTTGCAGAGCCGAACACTATCCTTGTGTTCAAAATCTTCTATGAAGTATTTGGAGGAGGAACCCGCCTTGCAATGCCGAAGACAATATGCGCGCCGGACTCGTCGTCATTGAAGCCTGGTTCAGGGTCTACTGAGGGAGTCCTGGATTAGGGGTGTCCGGATAGCCGAACTATCACCGTTGGCCGGACTCCCGGACTATGAAGATACAAGATTGAAGACTTCGTCCCGTGTCCGGATGGGACTTTCCTTGGCGTGGAAGGCAAGCTTGGCGATACGGATATGTAGATCTCCTACCATTGTAACCGACTCTGTGTAACCCTAACCCTCTCCGGTGTCTATATAAACCGGAGGATTTTAGTCCGTAGGACGAACAACAATCATACCATAGGCTAGCTTCTAGGGTTTAGCCTCTTTGATCTCGTGGTAGATCTACTCTTGTACTACCCATATCATCAATATTAATCAAACAGGAGTAGGGTTTTACCTCCATCAAGAGGGCCCGAACCTGGGTAAAAATATCCAGTCCCTTGTCTCCTGTTACCATCCGCCTAGACGCATAGTTCGGGACCCCCTACCCAAGATCCGCCGGTTTTGACACCGACACCCGGCGCACCCAATGGGTTGTCGACTCGCCTTCTTCTTGGACATAGGCGGCCAAATCCACAATTGACATGGGTTGCTTGCACGTGTCCTTGAAGTTTGTTATAAACCGGGCCTTTAACTCGGCCCATGACCCAATGGAGTTAACCGGCAGGCTTTTCAGCCAAGTGCGAGCCGTTCCATCCAACATCATGGTGAAATATTTTGCGCAAGCCGCTTCATCCACATCCAGCATATCCATTGCCATCTCATAACTTTCAACCCATGACTCGGGGGGTAAATCAGCGATGTAATTGGGCACCTTACGCGGCCCTTTGAAATCCTTGGGCAGCCGCACATTTCGTAGAGCCGGGGTGAGACACGGCAGCCCCAAGAGCTGAAAGCAAGACCTCGTCCCACTGACATCGTCGGACGAACCAGAGTAAACTGACAATCTGTGTGCTGTGCTGCTAACTCGGCTTCTCAACACGCTCTACCGTTGTCCACCACGTCCTGAGCATTTGCACCACCGCACGCTGGATTAGGCCCTCGAGGGGCGTCATGGTTCCGCATACTTCTTGACACAGCTGGTTCATCAATGTGCCTGTTGTAACTCTTGCTCGGGCGAGGGGTTAAATGAATTCCGTCCCGGTTATACAAATAGGCCTGTTGTTGCACCATAGTGGTTTGAAGAAGATCCCTTGCCCGCCGCGTCTCAACCGCCGTGGAGACTTGCCCTCCATTGGAATAGCTGCCAACCATGACGCCGCAGCGATCATGTTATCCAAAGGGGTGGAGAAGTGACCCGGTGGCATTGGCATGTACTGCGGCGGGTCATGGGTTCGTCGAAGCGGGTCCGTCACTCATGGCTGATCCGGCACTCCTGTCCCTGGTGCTTCGGTCCGGTTTACCGCTGCCGGATTACTGGGTCCTACTCCTGCGTGTTAAAGAGATTCATTGCTTCATAAACCGACGGCAGACGAGACCGATGTCTCCTCCTCAACACGTCGTTTGAAGCATTCTGATCTAGCATGAGCCGGTAATTCTCATCAGCCATCCTGGTTCCTCAGCCACTGAGTCCTCCTTGGCCTGAGTTATCTGATCTCGCAGCTTTGTGACCTCTGTGTTGTGCTGATCTTGAGTCTCCGGGGTAACCTCTGTGGTCAATAGAGTCGTCCAGGCGTCCAATAAACCGGACAGAACTTGAGCAGGCCGGCGCGCGGGGACTCCTGCCCCGGCTGCCGATCCATAAATCATTGCTACTGCAGTTGAAGATTGCAACATGGGCTGCGTACCGGCCATGAAGATCGCAATCCGGTTCGGCGGTTCAAGGGGGTCAGGAATACTGTCACCATCGGAACAGCCCCCAAACCGGCCATCTTGTAGTTGGTACAGTGACTCAGTCTCACCGGTGGATGATTCGCCATCAGAATAAATGACCGTCTCACCATCGGGCACCGGTTCAGACTCCGCACCATGGATGAATCCTACGAACGCATGCTTCATGGCAGGCTGAACCCGGGCGGGGCTTGTACGCTGAGCCGTCTAGACGAGGTCGGTGCAGATGTCCGGCTCAGGGCCCGGTTTGCCGATCTTCACGAGTAAGACGTGAATTCCTCCAAAGGGGACCCGGTACCCGTACTCGATTGAACCGGTATCGGGCCCCCAGCCTGCGTCATCGATGTAGAGCTTGCCGCAATGACTCTTGGTCATCCGGCCAACCGCGTATCCCTTTAGCCCTTCAAAGTTTCCCTTCAAGAACTCAAAACCATCATGCGATAGCCCCACGGTGGGCGCCAACTGTCGTGGAATTATCACGTCAGATGTCCTAGTGAGAGGACTTCGTCGTGGAGCCATCGCAACGAGATTAGCTTAAAGGGGTTAAACCGGACAAAGGACACGGGGAGTTTATACTGGTTCGGCCCCTTGCGGTGAAGGTAAAAGCCTACGATCCAGTTGTGGTGGAATTGATGGGGTCTCGATGAGCAGGGAGCGAATTCGCTTTACCTATCTCTCGAGTTGTTGTTTCTTGTCCCTGAACTGCCGCTGGGTCGTCCCTTTATATACACAGGTTGACGCCCGGCGGTTTACAGAATCCCGAGGCCGGCTCATACATGTGTCCCGCTCGGTTTCTACCTTTCCCTATCTTACAACACAAGTTACATATCTCATGGCAGTTTATGTCTATGGGCCCTAATCCGCCCTTGGGCTCTGGACCTCTAAGTCTCTGTAGTAAAGCGCCATACTCCTTGTCTTCATGGGCTTCAATACGGATGATTCCTCGTGAGCATAACCCAGCCCCTCCTGGGCGGTTTATACTCGATAGTTATATCCCCAACAGGTACCAAAGTAATCCAGGAGTGGATCACTGGACAACGGTCAAGAACATCCTGAAATACCTGAAAAGGACTAAGGATATGTGTCGGTGTCAAAACCGGCAGATCTCGGGTAGGGGGTCCCGAACTGTGCGTCTAGGCGGATGGTAACAGGAGACAAGGGACACGATGTTTTACCCAGGTTCGGGCCCTCTTGATGGAGGTAAAACCCTACGTCCTACTTGATTGATATTGATATTGTGGATGTTTACAAGAGTGGATCTACCACGAGATCAAGGAGGCTAAACCCTAGAAGCTAGCCTATGGTATGATTGTAATGGTTGTTGTTGTATATCTATCGACTAGCCTGGCCTCGGTTTATATAATGCACCAGAGGCCTAGGATAACAAGAGTCCTAGCCGAATACGCCGGTGGGGGAGGAGTCCTTGTCTTGATTGCCAAGTCTCGTGGAATCTTCCTTGTATGCGGCAATTGTTCGGACTGGCCCATGAGTATACGGCCACGGGGGTCCTCGGCCCAATCCAACTGATCGGGAGACGACATGGTGAGTACCCCCTAGTCCAGGACACCGTTAGTAGCCCCCTGAACCGGTCTTCAAGTTAGGGACGCTCCTCGATTCTTCCGAACTGTTCTTCATCTTCGGTTGCCGGTCTTGAAAACTAGTTCAATAAATCTTCTCATCTTCGATCTTGAGGATCGTCGAAATGCATTCGACGAGTTTATACGTCGGGTATCCGAGGAGCCCCTTTAAGTTTCTGGCCTTTATCAATGCCTTGTTATTTTTATGCCACACCTCGGATTTGAAGTTGTTCCCGGGCGGCAACGTCCTCTTGTGTCCGAGCTCCAACGCCGGACTGCATTCGAGGTATCTTTTGCAGCCGAGCACCAATGCCGGACTGCTTCCCAGCTCTAACGCCGGACTATGTATCCAAGCTCCAACGCCGGACGGTATCTGAGCTCCAACGCTGGACTATGTATCCGAGCACCAACACCGGACTATGTATCCGAGCTCCAACGCCGGATACGAGGTGTCGTAAATCACCTTGGTTCAAAGAAGTTTGAAGGAGTTTAGCCGAGCTTAATGCCGGAAGTGCCCTCTATGGAGCCAGCCACTAGCGCCCGAGCTTTACGCCGGACTGCTTCTGAGGTGGTGCACCACCCCGAATGTGGGCCGATTTTTGTCAATATTTTTGATTGGTGCCAGTAGCCCTCAAGGTGGGTATCGGTCTAAAACCCGAGAAGCACATGAAGGATGACATAAGACCACTGATCCCCGTAGCCGCTGAGACTCAGGTTGATTTGCAAAATCGGTCTGAGGATCAGGTCCTAGCTCGGCAGAATACTTTGGGACACAAAAAGCGGCGTGCTCAGTCCTCGAGACTCAGCTTGGGTGCGGCCGACCAACCTGAGGATCAAAGTCTCCTCGGAAACTGTATTGCACTTAAAATTTTCTGCATAGAACAAGCAATGCAGTAGCCCCCGAGACACTGGTCGGGTGGCAACACCAGATCAGGGGATTGATGTGCCCCTTTAATATTTGTAAATAATAAGCCCTAAGCCCAGTAGCCCCCGAGCCTTAATGCGGGCACGGGAGGCCGAATTAAGGATCGATATCCATAGTAAAATCACAAATTATGTGTAATGACTCTATGTATCCAAGTACTTTACGTCATTAATGCTCGGATCCGCATTGTACCAAACTTTGTTGACCGACCATCGGCTTCCACCTCCTCGGCCAATAGCCGAGGAGTGTTTGTCCTACATTATAAAGCCTTTATGAGGGCAAATATTTACAACAAACAAGGCAATCTGGCCATATGGTTTTATAAACAAAGGTACGCGGAGAGGCATGTTATATTACTGTTTAATAGAAGAAATGTCTTCCAAAGAAAATAGTCCCGCTATCGGTTCCTTTCTTTGGGTTGTCATGCTAAGCATGATCGTGAAACCTCAGCTCTAATGGAAGAGCCAAATATTGAGGATTTAGTTTGGGGGGCCAGTTACTAGCCCCCGGTAGTGTTCGGCGACAGTCGAGGTCAAGCCATAAGCACTTCGGCCAATGTTATGAATGGCCCGTAATTTAATATAGTCATCGGCTCGCTGACCAGTTTACACCTATTGTGATAGTCAGTTTTCGGCTTTCTCCACTGAGGTGCTTGACCATGCGAGCTGGAAGCACAATCGCAGTGGTTCTCCCTTTGCACACCTAGCCGAACAAAGCGGGACGTAGGAGGCAAGCGCGGGAGCCGGGCAACCCAACTATTGACCGAAGACACAATTCGAAGCTGATGCATATATAGCAATATCCGAGAATGTTTTTGCCGAATCTCTAAAGGTGTCCGGCGTTGCACTGCGAGACTTGTGCTGAAAACACACAAATAGTTTAAAAAGTGCCATGGGCTCGAAAAGCCAAAAAACTTATTCAAAAGATTAATGTCCGAACTAGATCAAGTGTTCGGTGCCAATCCGAAAATTGGACTTTAGAAAAAAAGGTGCTTCTGTCGTGCTTTAACATGACACATCCTATCTCAAAACTTCAAGCGGGTCAGCCTACGGCTTCTTTGAGAGAGAAATTAGGCTCCCCGGCTAGTGACCGCACACTTGTGTCGAGGGAGTGATAAATAATAATAAAAACTTTGCAACGACTAAGAAGAAAAACACTTATCATAAAACGGCTCATATAAATTTAAGAGCCCCCAAGTGACTTGGGTAAAAGTTGATAATGTAAGGTGACATGTAGAATGCCTTCTAGCCGGATTGTAGATCGTTTGTCGTAGCGGACCTTTTCGCTTCAACCTCTGGACCCAATAGTCCGGAGTGTGTCCGAATACCCTCGCGGTTATAAAAACCGGGGCATGCGCGGAGACCAGGCGTAGGGGTCATTAGTGCTTTATCAGACAAGTGCCCAACTAGTTATGTTATATTACATGGATAGTAAGAAACATCTTCCAGGGAGAATAGTTCCGTTAGGGGTTCCTTTCCCTGGGAGGCATGCCCTAAAGTGCATGTCCGGACTACGAAAAGAGCAGAAAAACATCTGGGGGCAGGTAAATAAATGGGTAAGAAATCATCTTTTAGTTCATCGACCGAGTATTCCCTTAAGAACGCTAGCTTTCGGCTTCACCCAGTCTGAGGTACACATCCGGCTGACCCGGCAGTAACAATCGCAGAGGTGCTCCCTTTACCACCTAGCCGAACAATCGGGAATGTAGGGGTAAGCACAGGAGCCAGGCAACCCAGCTTGGCCAAAACTTAAGTCATATCGATGCATATAATGGTGAATAAAAGGTACATGCGGAAGTGTGACACATGTGTTGGGCATAAAGCCCGAATTAATAAGCTTCTGTTAAAGAAGCCCCCAGGTATAATGAGCGCGGGTAGCGCATCAAGTGTGTGCGAATAAAGTTTCGACGAGGAAGATTTTTACAAGCAACTTTTTTCCGAGAAAGTATAATGCTTGGTCGAACCGAACACAAGTTAGAATTTTTAAAACTTTGAGCATGAAGGCAACTTAGCTGGTTAATGTGTTCGGTATTGACGATGCGGTCTGAGCTTGATGCGGGACAAGGTTCCATCCCCCAAGCCGGTCCCGAGGTGGCGGAGCAAAGAGCTCGGCACTGTGAAGTGGTGACATAGCATGGTTAATGCAGGACGGCAGAGTGATGCCGAAGTCCCTGGCATGGGGTAATGAAGTGTTGACGAAGCCCCCTGTCCAGCCGAGGTGACGTCAAAGGATATAGTCCGGCTGGATCATTTTCCTGTGCACAAAAAATAGTGCAGACCGGGGATAATAGTAATAATAGGAATTAAAAAAAGAAAAAAAATGTTGCATAATAAATAATTTATGCGAAGTGAGTAGTAAAAGAAATATGGCCTGGCGCCGGAGTTGATGTCGATGTAGGTCGTCAGCGTAATGCAATAAAGGCGTGGCAAAGCCTGGATTCACTGGTCGGTCCGAGCTCCGGGTGCGGCGTTCGCCGAACTGTGTACGGAAGCTGATCGAACCATCATACGACCGTCGATAATGCGGCCACCATTTGATAGACCTGTGTACATATGCAGGACTAACCAGAGTAATAATTCCTTGGGAAAAATTTAACCCAAACGAGCAAAAAGAAATACTAGGATTAATAGCACCTTGTTTATTTGTTGTAGCAATCCGAAGGAAGGTGATTCCCAAAATTGGGACTCGATCCGCGCACCCATGTCTGGTCGGCTAGTGACGCCGAAGTGTCCGGAGTAGATTGATGAAGAGATGGCGAAGCCCCCGGTCCAGCCGAGATGTCGAAGTAGGTCGGCGTGATGGACACCAGCTTGAAGAAGCAATAGTGCGGCCCTGCCGATGCAGGTCGTGACATGGTCGATGCCGGCTTGATGAAGCGACCGTGCGGCGATGCCGGTATGCCCGCTCCGTGTAATCCGTGGGGCGGCGATGTTGGTGATGATTTATCCTTCGCGATGCCGGACTCTTGTTCGGCTTGCCAAGATGATGATCCGAAGAAGTTGAGCTTGGCTCAACAAAGTGACGACGTGTCTAGCGCAGGTCGGCCGCCGTGGAGCAATATTGCCGGACTGGTTTGACACCAGCAATGATGTTGAAGATCATGTTCAAAAGATCTTAAGGTTAGTGGGATGTGTTTGGGAACAATACACAATATCCCATACAAAACTTCTTTCAAAAAGGATGTCCGAAATCCCGTTCATAAAAAAGATGAATTCGGGTCGGATTCGTTCTTGCACAGAAAATAGATCCGAAAAGTCATGCACTAATCGGAAGGTTCCCGGAGTTCTGATGGTCGGATTGAGCAGAAATTTGGAGGGGTGGTAGATATAGGAATTCCGCAGCCGATCAACGGTTGGATCTTCCAAAGGACGTCTGAGCTAGAAGCTGGACACCACGCCCTAAACTCGTCCAGATTCCCGTCCAGATTTGACAGGGCTCCGGTATATCGTGGATTGCGAGAGATTCCTCCATCGGAATTCGACGAAATTTTCCAGGATTATTGTAGACTCAATTCCGCACAATTCCACCAAAGCGATCGTCAAAGCGATACTCGAGAAGGTGGTGGCAGCAGATACGAGTTCGCTGTCCAGAAAAACAGCACGGTCACTTGAGGGCAATGTTGACGTTGAGCCCCCGAGCTCCATGGATGACTTCTCCGTGATCTTGATAGAGATCGGAGTTGATGTTTGATTAAGGCCCTCGTCCGAACATGGTGATCCGAACACGGGGCGCAATTCTTGGTTGAACCAAGGTGACCAGTCGAGCTGGTGACGAAGGTGCCGAAGTCGCAGTTGATCTGCAGGCGAGCCATCAATCCTTTTGTCGATCACACAGCGGAACTCTCAATGAAAGCACCAATGTCGGTGTCAAAACCGGCGGATCTCGGGTAGGGGGTCCCGAACTGTGTGTCTAGGCGGATGGTAACAGGAGACAAGGGACACGATGTTTACCCAGGTTCGGGCCCTCTTGATGGAGGTAAAACCCTACGTCCTGCTTGATTGATATTGATATTGTGGATGTTTGCAAGAGTGGATCTACCACGAGATCAAGGAGGCTAAACCCTAGAAGCTAGCCTATGGTATGATTGTAATGGTTGTTGTTTTATATCTATCGACTAGCCTGGCCTCGGTTTATATAATGCACCAGAGGCCTAGGATAACAAGAGTCCTAGCCGAATACGCCGGTGGGGGAGGAGTCCTTGTCTTGATCGCCAAGTCTTGTGGAATCTTCCTTGTATGCGGCAATTGTCCGGACTGGCCCATGAGTATACGGCCATGGGGGTCCTCGGCCCAATCCAACTGATCGGGAGACGACATGGTGAGTACCCCCTGTCCAGGACACCGTCAATATGTTTCTCGTTTATGGAGGTGACAAAGAGCTCGTCGTAAATGGTTACGTCGATGCAAGCTCTGACACTGATCTGGACGATTCTAAATCACAAACCGGACACATGTTTATATTGAATGGTGGAGCTGTCAGTTGGTGCAGTTCTAAACAAAGCGTCAGGGCGGGATCTATGTGTGAAGCGGAGTACATAGCCGATTCAGAAGCATCAAATGAAGGAGTCTGGATGAAGGAATTCATATCCGACCTAAGTGTCATACCTAGTGCATCAGGTCCAATGAAAATCTTTTATGACAATACTGATGCAATTGCCTTGGCAAAGGAATCCAGATTTCACAAGAGAACCAAGCACATCAAGAGACGCTTCAATTCCATCCGTGATAAAGTCCAGGTGGGAGACATAGAGATTTGCAAGATATATACGGATCTGAATGTTGCAGACCCGTTGACTAATCCTCTGTCACGAGCAAAACATGATCAACACCAAGACTCCATGGGTTTTAGAATCATTACTGTGTAATCTAGATTATTGACTCTAGTGCAAGTGGGAGACTGAAGGAAATATGCCCTAGAGGCAATAATAAAGTTATTATTTATTTCCTTATTTCATGATAAATATTTATTATTCATGCTAGAATTGTATTAACCGGAAACATAATACATGTGTGAATACATAGACAAACATATTGTCACTAGTATGCCTCTACTTGACTAGCTCGTTGATCAAAGATGGTTAAATTTTGCTAACCATAGACATGAGTTGTCATTTGATAAACGGGATCACATCATTAGGAGAATGATGTGATTGACTTGACCCATTACATTAGCTTAGCACTTGATCATTTTAGTTTACTGCTATTGCTTTCTTCATGACTTATACATGTTCCCATGACTATGAGATTATGCAACTCCCAATTACCGGAGGAACACTTTGTGTGCTACCAAGCGTCACACCGTAACTGGGTGATTATAAAGGTGCTCTACAGGTGTCTCCGATGGTACTTGTTGAGTTGGCATAGATCTAGATTAGGATTTGTCACTCCGATTGTCGGAGAGGTATCTCTAGGCCCTCTCGGTAATGAACATCACTACAAGCCTCGCAAGCAATGTGACTAATGAGTTAGTTACGGGATGATGCATTACAGAACGAGTAAAGAGACTTGCCGGTAACGAGATTGAGCTAGGTATTGAGATACCAACGATCGAATCTTGGGCAAGTAACATACCGATGACAAAGGGAACAACGTATGTTGTTATGCGGTCTGACCGATAAAGATCTTCGTAGAATATGTAGGAGACAATATGAACATCCATGTTCCGCTATTGGTTATTGACCGGAGGACGTTTCTCGGTCATGTATACATAGTTCTCGAACCCGTAGGGTCTGCACGTTTAATGTTTGGTGACGATCAGTAATATGAGTTTATGTGTTTTGATGTACCAAAGGTAGTTCGGAGTCCCGGATATGATCACGGACATTACGAGGAGTCTCGAAATGGTCGAGACACAAAGATTGATATATTGGATGACTATGTTTGGACTTTGGAAGGGTTTCGGGCAAGTTGGGACAAATACTGGAGTACCGGGGGGTTACCGGAACCCCCCGGGGAGTGTAATGGGCCTATTGGGCCTTAGTGGAGAAGAGGAGGGGCGGCCAGGGCAGGCTGCGCGCCCCCTCCCCCTCTAGTATGAATTGGACAATGAGGGGGGGCGCCCCCCTTTCCTTTCCCCTCTCTCCTCCTTCCCTCTCTCCTACTCCTACTCTTGGAAGGGTTGGAGTCCTACTCCCGGTGGGAGTAGGACTCCCCTTGGGGCGCGCCTAGGAGGGCCGGCCCCTCCCCTTCCTCCACTCCTTTATATACGGAGGAGGGGGGCACCCCATAGACACACAAGTTGATCATTGATCTTTAGCTGTGTGCGGTGCCCCACTCCACCATAATCCATCTCGGTCATATCATTGCGGTGCTTAGGCGAACCCTGCGTAGGTAGCTTCATCAACACCATCATCACGCCGTTGTGCTGACGGAACTCTCCCTCGAAGCTCTACTGGATCGTGAGTTCGTGGGACGTTACCGAGCTGAACGTGTGCAGATCGCGGAGGTGCCGTACATTCGGTACTAGGATTGGCCGATCATGATGACGTACGACTACATCAACCGCGTTGTCATGACGCTTACAGTCTATAAGGGTACGTGGACGACACTCTCTCCTCTCGTTGGTATGTAGCACCATGATCTTGTGTGTGCGTAGGATTTTTTTGAAATTACTACATTAACCAACATATGCGCCAAGCAATATTTTTGGCGTTCACTCTCCTAATACTTAGAGTTTGACAACTGGTTGATGCCGGTTGATACTCGAATGAATATAGGCACTTCTTGTCAACATCGATGTTTGTCTGAGTGAACTTTGGAGTACATAGCAGCATCATAAGTATCTGTCCATCTGATCTTTTTGTGCAGTTCTACTGAAATCACCCAATGCAATGATTTGCCTGCGAGTTCAGGCTCCAAGTTACTCCTTTATAAAATCGTCAAACAGTAGCACAATACCAAATTACCAATACATGACAAGCACAATAATCAGGATAAAGACCAGTACCAACCTGTGTGAGGTAGCACATCAATTACTATTTCCTTTGACTAGAAGCCAAGATAAGCGAAGCGACTTACAACAAAGGAAGAAAGCAGGCCCAGATCAGCGACTGACAGGAAAGGACGGAAGCTGTCGAGGCAATGAAGCACCCAAAGTTTTTGTGCAGTTCCACCGAAACCTAGCATCCCTGTTGGCACATATATTCAGAGAGTGAGATTACTGTAATAGTGGGACTAGTTGATGAAACATACACTAACAAATAGAAGCAGCCTCATTATCTTAATGGGTAAAGTTAGCAACATAGTAGTCTTGCTTAAAGAGAGGTATTAGTTTATTTAATTAGTGCCAATTAGCTCAACACTCAAAGCATTGCCATGTATCATAGGTTGCAAAACTTTAACGTGCAAAGATAAAGGAGTTTCTCATGACAGTAGCACGATACAAATAGAGATGACAACAAACTAATATGGATGAAGGCCTTAGGCCCGTACCAACCTGAGGAAAAAAGCTTATTCATGAAGCCCCATCAGAGATGATAAAGCACCCACTGGAATCACTCAATAGTATATATTTTTGTGCACTTCAAATGTATGGTTGAAATCACTCTTGTTTACCAGTGCTGAGATTATATCGAACGATTATCAAGAACTTCCAGCATAGTTAAAGCACTAGCTGGGATACAGTTCATTGTGTTGTCTTGTGTAGTTCCACTAAAATGTATGATTGGCACAACATGATCCCTGTTTGCACAAGTAGGAACAAGGTGAAACCTTCATTAGCTTAGTGAGAAAGGATAGAAAGACATTAGCACATTACTCTAACAGTAGCATCAAGTTCATGGTGGACAATACGCAAAACATTGCCTCATTGAACCAATGGCAATAAATTGACATGCAAAATAATAGCACTATTATGTCATGACACTAATAATATTCCCTCCCTGCTCCACCACATGATTCACCTCCATAGACAAACATACACACGTACATGATTCAACATAGGGTGCTACTAAAGATTTGTTTAACTCCGACAGGAAAATTAGGCAGCAATAAATTAGTGGTACTTAAGTACTCCTAATTAATTAAGTGAGACAACAGAAGTTGAAGGGCTCCCTGGAGGATCATCTCACATGTAAGGTAGTCATTGCCAGATCCCTTGAATGGCCTCGACTGAGGCCTCTGGCTTCAGCAAGATCGCCTTGGCACTGTTTCTTCTTCTTCTTCTTCCTCTTCATGCTTTGTTTCTCTTTCTCCTCACTAGTTGGTGAAAGCAAGTACATGATTGGCCTTCTATTTCAGAATTGGTTTTGTCAGTGAGGGAGTACAAGTGTACTAGTAAAAAATAGCATTATTTTCTCATGGCAGTCGCAAAATAGAGATGTACACATGCATTAAATATCATTCTTACCTAAAGGAAGGTTATGACGCCAATATGGATGACGAGGATTGGAACACAAATCTCCCTTTGTGCAGTTCCACCGAAATGAACCAACTGTTCCATTCTGACATTCCAGTTAAACAGCACAAAAGTCACTTCTTTTAAGAAGAGTTTTGTGCAGTGCACCAAAAATTCACAACAACAACCAGGTGAAATGGATATCCCTATTTGTACAAAAAGCTACAGAGGAAACAGTCAGAGTCTCAAACAATTACAGGCAAAAACATTTGGCTAAACTTGTCATGGCTTATAACGGTGGCATGGCTTCATTTTACCAGGGACATTAGATTAAGAACAGCTAAATATTTGGTATAAGGGCATGGGGCAGTGGGTGCACCAGCAGTCCAGCACCATGTACCTAAATAGGGGCATAAAGTGGTGATTCATAGTTTGTTGCCCCGAGAAACAAACATCCAAGAAACTTATCTGGGTTGGTCCCATTTTTGTTCACTCTAGACACCTACTCCTATGTGTGGATGGCAAGTCTAGTCCTGGTCATACCACTGTGTACATCGTTACCCCTATATTTCCCTTTTCGACCAACAGACCGGTTGGATGACTAGTCTATATTACTTTCATCCCCTTTCCTTCCTGTTTGTACCAAGTCCGATGTACATACTCAATTCCCCCACCCCCACTTTATTTCTTGTTTGAATCAAGTACAAGATTCGACTCCATGAAGTAGCTTTACCTCTAACAATAGAAAAAAAGAGAGGTGACGTTGGACCATCCGATCAAGAGGGGCTGAGAGGTAGAAAATGATGCACATACAGCGACGTAGCGAGCTGGGGTAGTAGAGCTAAGGCGGTTTTGAAGGAAGATATACCTGAAGGTCGTCTGGATGTGGATAGGTGGGCGGCGGGAGGCCGGATCGGCCCACACTAGGGCAACGACGAAGGGATTGGAGGACCTCCCACGCCGGCGCTCGGCCAGAGATAACAATGCGGCCGCCAGTGGGTCTCCTCCCTTGCCGTTGACGACGGCCTAAACGCTGCCCCTCCTCCCCTTCACCGGCGGAGGAGGATACGTCCGAATCTGTAACCAGCGGTGAGGATAGAAAGACAATGTTTTTTTGAAGGGAGAAAGACAGTGTTACCACCCCTATCTTGTTTAGATCTGGAGAGGATGAGAGTGTGTGAATAGAGAAAGCCTAGTTAGCAAGCGTAGAGGCTCCGGCCTATATATACGTAGTGGGGTAGTTTTTCCTTTTTCACTCCATCAAAACAATCGTTTAAAATTGTGTACTACGTGCCATGTTGCTGTTTTTAGTTGTTGATTGTTTTTTTAGATAGCTACCTGCTTGTTCCAAGTGGTGTTACGGTGTGCCAGGTCGCACTTTGTATCGTTCAAGTCTGGTACAAGTCCCTCCATTAAATGAAAAACCACCCCTTGTAAAAATTATGAACAAGCCCACGGCTAAAATTATCGGAAACGTGGGTTGCCCCAACATACATTATTATTTATATTTTCTACTCCCTCCGTTCCTAAATATAGGTCTTTTTTATTAGCCACACCTAAGACAAGAATATTTTTTAGCAGTGAACCCCACATGTCATAGACACAAAAAGCATGGCAAGATTCCCTTAGGCAAGCCAAAGTGTGTCTAACAATTTGAGCAACTCAAGTTAGGTAAGTGTGGCAAGTGTGGGAAAAATAATGTGGCAACATAAGACAAACATAGTCACAATCCAAACAGCCCCGTAATTTTTTGTGACATGCATGAAAATTTGGTTAGTTAAATTTATAGTCAAAATTTGGCAAGGAGCATCAAATCAACACATGCAAGTATCAAAAGGAAAGTCACGACATGCATGCATGTGTTGTATTCCCTCCTTATCCAAATATAAGTCTTTTTAGAGATTGCAACAAGTGACTACATACGAAGCAAAATATGTCTACATACATCTGTATGTTGTAGTCCATTTGAAATGTGTAAAAATACTTATATTGAGTGCAGTGCTTTGATGTGTCGCGTCAACTCGTATAAGACCGAGAAGTTTGATTACTACAACGCCTTCTCCCTCGCAGACTAAGCTCTGGTGCCTTAACTGCACCTACCTTTGGCTGCATGACAGGTGGGCCAACCATCGGTTAGGCCCACCTGTCATAGACGTAAAGGCAAGAGCAATAAGTCAATGAAGTTGCGTACCTCCCTCACGCATGAGCGTGGTGGCTGGCAGGACTAGTAGAAGCTTTCGCTACACGCCATCCCTCCCGCATGAGGTGGATGGACATGCAGCAGTGGATTCGATACTGTAGAAATAGGAGTAACATCATTGTTCGTCTTGTCGAAGAGGCGAAGAGCCAAGCACAACCTGAACATGGCAGTTGCGAATGCTCACGTGGCAGTCTTTGTGTAGGGGTGGGGCGTGGTGCGGTGCCTTGGAGCACACATATAGCCATGCTCTTGCATGAGACAAAATTGCTATTTGATCCCACTATTGTAGTATTTGTACTTTCTAGTATAGCCCTGTAAACCGGAAGGGAGTATTTGCCTTTCTAGAGATTTCAACAAGTGACTAGACTACACTGCATGCAGTACTCTCTCCCTTCCGGTTATAGGGTTCAAATCTCAAATCTCATCAACCAAGGCATTTTGCGATTGGAGGAATGTATCTCATACTTTACAAAACTACCCTAATTAAACTCATGCATTAATTACGTAGTTCTCTCATTTTCCACTCCACCTTGGTCGCGGTGTACAATATTGAGCACTCATATATGACTAGCCGCTCTATCTACATGCGGGACATCAAAGCATCCGGGCCCACGTGCCATCCACCAAATCACAGCGAGGTGCTATAGTCGAGACTCACCGGTCACCCCGGTGTGGCCGTCATGACCCGTCATATCACAAAACCCACACCTTTACCAGCAGTGGTAAAGTGGCCTCGAAGTTGGACTGGATGAAGCAACCATCATTTCACTGGAACACTCGTTCAAGCCCTTTCTCCCCTTTCTTGAAGAAAACCTCACTCCAGGCTACTCATTTCTGCCATTTTTCTTCTGTACCGACAACGGAAATGTGGGCGAATCAGTGATGCTACTATATTTTCATTCCAAGAATCTTCTTTTTGCAAAGCACCAACCGATTCTCATAGCCTATTCTTTTCCCATTTTCATTGCGATTGTGGTTTCCTTTCGATTGCTTTTTGTTTGTCAGTTCATTGATGGATCCTGGAGCACTAGGCAAAGAGTTGCCAGCGGACAACCCACTTGAGACAGCAATCTCCAGGAAGCGAGCACCGACCAATGAGTTGACCATGTTGGCGGGCCAACCCATGGAGACGAAGAACTCAAGGAAACAAGAACTGGCCAAAGAGTTGATGATGTTGGCGGATGAACTCCTGAAAGAAAGTTGGAAGAACAGCAAGGGCCCCACCGTGCCTACCCGAGAAACTTTGATGGCCACCTATGCAAGGCTCAAGGCTGAGTTTGAGGAGATAGTCGCCATTGAGAAGCAGTATTCCCCTGACAAAGTGATGGCCCCCATCGTGGATGAGGAGATGGCCCCCGGAGGGATGGGATCCCCCGGTGAGCTGCACAAGGTAAAAAATAATGGCTAATTACCATAGTTGTGGTTTTTGATTATTTGCAATGTGCTTGCTAATAAGTTAGGGTTGTGCAGGTGCCGATGGACATCCTTGATGATTCCGATGTCGCGGCCTGTCCCGTGGACAATGCCCTAGAGATCGTTTTCGATGTCATGGACCGTCTTGTTGGCATCGCTCCGAGATCAATTCCGATGCCGCTGTCCATCATGTGGGCATCGTCCCAGAGATCGATTTTGATGTCACGGTCAGTCCTATGGACATCTCCCCAGAGATCGATTCCCATGCCGCTATTCATGCTGCGGTCATTGCCCGAGAGATCGATGACAAGAAATAGTTGGTCGCGCTAATCCTTCAGGGTAGTTTGCATTTCCCTATGTTTAATTACCAGAACGATGCGTGCTATCAAACCATCTTAGGTCTAGTGCACTGCATTGTGTGGGCGGTACTTGCTACTTTTGTTTGATAGTGAATCATGCGAACCCTCTCCGAGTTATGGAAACAGATGTATCCTCACCAGCTTTTGATGTAATATATGGCATGCTTAGATGTAAGTTTGAACTGTTTATCATATCAGCAAGGCTTGTTTGATGATTCTTGGTGTTAGTAGGCTAGCTACTATGCGAGCTATAGTACTTGCAAAACACTCATCGAAGAGAAATGTTAGGGCTGATGAGCTGGTGGTACGCTTATACTTATCTGTCGTCGATCGGCCAATAAACCAAGCTCCTAAAATTGTAGGCTTAGTCGACACAGATACATTCAGGCCTCATTTGGTTCATAGGGTAGGAAAATCGTAGCAAAAGTACAGAGACGTACAACACAAAATCATAGCAGTATAGAGACGTACTCCCTCCGTTCCAAAATAGATGACCTATAGGCGGGCTAGTTTGGCCTAGTGGTTTTTTTTAGGATGGCCTAGTGGGTTTCAGTGATATGACGTGGTACAGTGGCGTCTAGTCTTTGCGTGTGGTAGCAGTATTGCGGGTACAATAAGTTTTCTTGAAGAAGCGGAATTCAACAAAGTCATGATGGTTCCTTCATCCGACCAACTTAGGTTGGGCCTGCGATACGACCGGGGTAGATAAGGATAATTTTGTGCTTGGCAGGTGGACCAGGATGGTCGACGTACCACATGTTGGCGAATGAAAGTATTCTTTCTGATATAGAGGACGAGCAACAAGTATTCATTGTTTATTTTTGATGAAAGCTATTGTCTCCACTGTGAACTTGGCATGTGAAACACGGCAGCCAGTGAACTTGGCATGTGCACCACTCCATCCTTCCTCATGTAATACTACCATACTGTTGACTATAAGGTTACAACTTTTTCTCACTTTCTCTCTATCTATTTCCTCTCAAATGATTTTTACCTTTCTTTTTTTAGACACAATTTTTTATGCCTCTTTTTTTAGAATTATTTTTTTATACCTAGGAGCACGTGTAGAGACGGGCTCTTGCGAAGCCCACTCCTTGACTTTGTCAATGCCTCTCTCTCCTCCACATAAGCGGGCTTAGACTAGCCATAGTGGGAGTAACTTGAGCAGTAACATCGAGTCCAACTCAGCAAATTTGCTTATGTGGCAATGAGTTAATGAGGAGAGAGGTTGTTATAGTAACTTAGCTAGTTACTGTAACATCACATGTCCCAATGCAATATGAGTCTATAACCTAATAAATGAAGCTTTGCATATTACGACACTTATGTTACTACCCACTATGAAGGTAGTAACATAGTCTAGGGATACGTGTATGTTACTAGTGTGTGTTACTCACCATTGTGGCTAGTCTTATAGCCCAGTATTTTACTGGTACTACTTGCTATGCATGCATGCGGCGGGCAGCTGGCGTGTGAGGGGCCAAGGCTGTCAGAAGCGGGCTTGGAAGCGGTCCGGACTCCCGTATGGCCTACCTTGCATTATCACCATATATTTCTTGGAGTCTGTGCACGGCGGGCGGGCGATCTCTTCTCCCTCCCCCGTCTGTGCCGACGCCCGCCAAGCAATTAGATTTCGGCTATCGTCGGTTTATTCAATTGCAGTCCCACATGTCAGTGAAATTGCAAGACAACGCGGATCCCCTCTGGTGAGCGGCATGCGAGCTGGACTGTCGGGTGTGCGACGCGTACGAGTCGTAAGTGTGCTGCCTTTTCCTTTAGAAAAAAACTTGCAAAGCGTAACATTTTCACGCGATTGATCGATAGAAATCCCAAACAAAATGACGAGGGCGGTGCTTTCCCGCTCGTTAGGCGGGCTAGTTTGAGTGATATGACGTGCTACAGTGCCGTCCACTTGCTCCATTATTATGTAAGCAAGAGTTTACACTCTTACATGGGAGGAGTGCGAAACACCACGGATCTGATTTTGATCGAGGGATAACTGTTCCCTGCCAAATAATGGAGCACTTTAGCGGTTATAGCATGATAGTTAGGGCATCTCCAGCGCTGGCCCACAAATTTACACCGGCATCTGTCCGAGGACAATGATGGATGCCATCCGATGCTACCTGCATACCTTTCAAAAACTATATGAACTACACGGACAAAATTCATGCAAACAAAGCAACTTTCAAATTAACTGGATGAAATTCATTACATTTCAAAAAGTTTTCCTACAAACTGGACGAAATTCATTACATATTTTGCACAAACCGTACTAAAACCTACTGTAAACCTGATGTAAATGATCGCCGGCGCACGACCACCATGTCCGGCCATGAACCCGGGAAAGCCGGCCATTGCCTTTGCCTCCTCCTCATCCGCCTCGATAACCTCCTCCTCCGGAGCACAAGGTTCTGAAGATTTCCGCCTCCACGTCACCGTCAAGCGGCTAATCGGCCGCCGATGTTTACCCCACCAAGCTTGGCGTCGACTGAGTGGAGTAGCGGTGGCCTTCCAGGGACCAGAGCGGCAGCAACCTACCGTGTACTACTCTTCCTCACTGCCGGCTGCGCCCGCGCACGCGCGCCGACTTCATGGTCGTGGTGGC